>NC_135432.1:13337239-13937239 GCF_051991255.1 Vanacampus margaritifer
ATAATAAATTGTTCAATGAATTGAGTTCTACACTGATTCAGGGATTCGCCCCTATTACTGTCATGTTTCTGCATGAAATACGATGACATCCAACACACAAATCCTGCACCTCTATTAAATCCACAAAAAAATAAAAAACGCGTGACACCATCAGCGCCACAACTTAGACCAGCTTTTTTGGAGTCTAAAATCAAGTCTACTTTTTGTTACCAAATTGCCATATGGTTGTATGGCACCTTCGTCCACTGAAATGCCAATCAAGGCACAATGTGATCCCAAACACGGTCAACTAAGGGCACAAAAATCAAGATGTGCCCGTTTTTTACACCGAGCGCCTGTCTACGGAGATATAGACCTCAGCATGCAAGATGGAGTTTGATTGTAAACACATGAAACTAGTTGAACAGTTTTTTGTTAAACGCAATTCGGAATCAACAACACGCTTGCTTTGGCATGGACAAATGCATGACAGACTCACGAGAGCCAAATTCTCTGAAGTCAGTTTGCTTTCCAATGTAAGGCCCCAGTAGCCAGCGGGGATGCCACAGTCAAAGCAACATGAAAGCCTCAGAGAAGGCCGAGGGCAGCTAACAGTCTGCAAATATGCCCCGGTGGCAGCCTAAAACACACATGCACATCCAGGGCTGGACTGGCAATCTGGCATACAGGGCAGATGCCCGGTGGGCCGGTGTCTTTTGGGGCCAATGTGGTGCTATTCAATTATTGTTTCCCTCCATTTTACCCCCAAAAAACCAGCCCACAATTTAGAGGGAGAAGAGCATTAATCCATTTAAATATAGAAAGCAAACTGAACCAATAAACATCAGCGGTAGAGCTACGTGGTAACTAAGGGTGGTCAGGAATTGGGCTGGCGACGGGCTTAAGTTAAAATGCCAGGGCCGATTATTTATGCCAGTCCAGCCCTGTGCACATCCACACACACACACACACACACACACACACACACCCTCCAAAACACATCAAGGCTCAGCAGACTCCAGACTGGGATCATTACACCCCCACCCACCCCATTCTGCTACCACTGGGGCTCTGACCACGCGACGGGTGGACACCCAGCCACACGGGGTCGTGTGTTAGCATTCAGCAGAGTGAGAAACAGCAACACCAGTGAGTTCATATCATCATCTTCCTCCTCCTCCTCACATCTCCCTCGGTCTGACATCTCGGCACAGCGCTATTGTTTCGCCTGAGCGCTGCTCTCTTGCCCTTTTCCCGCCAGTACTGCGCTCAGGAAAGGGCATGCACAGTCGGAGGTGGGGGGGTGGTTTTGGGGGGATAATGGGGGGGCTTGTTTAGACAGCAGAGGACCCACTTCAGACACTGAGAGGCAAACATCAAATATGATTGGTCAAGAGGGGCAAAGGGGAGGTTGACGGAAGCAATCTGACAGTTAAAAGGTGGACAGTTTGACACTAAAGGTAGCACAATAGAAAAAAAGAAATATGGTTTACCTGTTGTGCACAGTGACAGCCAGGGAGGAACCAAAGACATGAAAAAGAAGAAACAATGTTTGTTAGCATTGGGAATCCACAAAGGGGCCTTTTCCAAAGGGATTCAAAAACAATTATTTTTCACAACAACAAGAAGACAAGAGTAAAATGCAAATGTAAGCTTGACACTAAGAAACACATCTGTTCTTTTCTTTTCTAGTTGAGCACATGAAGGGAAACACAAAAGCCGAGAGTCTGTTGCCGCATGTCACTTTTGGCTAAATTGTCGTACTTCTCTTCCGCTTGATGAGATGTCTCCATGCTGTTGTTGTTTGATGTGAAATATCTCATGACAAAGAAGATGAGTGTGCTTTTTGATTTTTGTTTTTCTGCCCAAAACGAATTGGAGTCCCTACTGAGACGAGCAGGGTGAAGACACCCACTTTCCCACACGAGACAGCTGATATATTTGGATGTATGCATATTGCATGTCTATGTTCCTCTGCCAGGGGCAACAGTGCAGGATTTTCTAAGCTAAACCGATTTGAATGTGGGAAATGCAATAAATAAACATTGCAAATCACAAGTTCATGTTGAGTTCAGAACTAAAGCCAAACACAAAATGGTGGCATTTGTCATTGGTTTCAGTCTGGGTTCTCAACTGCTGTCATTCTGGCATGCACCCATATTTTTCCATTAAGTTGTCACCCACCTTTCTAGAAAACCCACATCATTTTTGAAACAAAAATGGAATGCCTATTACATTACATAGACAAAGTTAATTTCAGAGCAACAGGACTTAAAGACCCTGGAAAGTGAATTTAGAATTGTTTTGAAATACATTATACATGTTTTTAATGGTAATCGCTGAAAACGTGCAAAGACTAAGAACAATGTAGTGGCGATAGAGCATTAAACTATTTTTCACCATTTTTTCCAATTTCCAAACAGTTAGCTAGCTAGCTAGCTAGCTACGCCTATAAATCCCCAAAATGAATCTTCTCTGGATGCCATAATTTCCAGAACAGCTCAGTGTCATTACTTAAATTTCCATTCGTTACATTGTTTACACATTTTATGTATTAAATTTAAGCTACCGTAATCTGTTGAAACATAAAGCATTGTGGGTATTTAACAAGAAGGAAGTATGTGCTCAAATGTCAAATGTGAGCCACAGGCTGATTTATGGTACGAGTATGTGTACTACCGTGTTTAATAAATGCTTAACTTTCTCTGAAGTGTTAAGTGGACACAACATTAAGCAGGGAGGTGACGCCATAGACGAGTGACCCTCCGCAAGCCTGCTCGCTTGCAAGCTAGCAGGTGGCTAGCGCCTCTTTGTCAGGGTGTGGAAAGCCTCATGACGACCCAGTGGGATATATTCCAGTCACCGGAGGCTTTATGTGGATACAGTATGTTTTCGCATCTCAACCATGTAGGGATGTGCACGCATAAGAACAATGCTAGACATAGTGATATTTGAGTGACAGTTGGCAGTAGAGCAGGGAGTGGTTTTGGCATGTTGAGCAGACGCAACTACAACATTTGAGAGCGGAGACAAAGGCTTGATTTGTCACGATTTTGAAGCCTTATGTTATATTCTTGCCGTTTTTTTTGAATCATCAAATTTGACAGGGTTGTTAACATCACTCTTCTCCGTTGTGTCAAAATTACAAGACATTTATTTTCACTTCACAGAGATTCTAAGGAACTACGGGCCTGGGAAAGTTAAATTAAATTAAGGACACACAATTATGAATTTCCTTTCTTTTTGCATTCAATGCATGAACGCCAAAGGAACATGAACAGTGTGTGTAGAAAACTGTATAAAATATTAAAACTGCATGAGTTCACCACAGGCTGTGTAGACTTGTTTATATACATTGAGTGAAAAATACACTTCACCCCCAACAAATACTTGTAGGCATGTCAATCAAATGTCCACATTTGACTGATGCTTGTTTTGGAAAACAAAAAAGTTCATCATCAAATATACATTGTATTTGTTTTAACGTATTTTGAAAAATTGTTTGTAAGCAGAGGTTGGAAGAGAAAAACATGTACTGATGTGAACTTAACCCCACTAGTGCCGATGGTGAAGAGATGTAGTTATTATAAATGTATATTCTAAATGTGCAGCTTGGCAGGAAATGAAGTGATTGGTGGTTGGCTCTTTTGAATCAAATCGTATTATTATAATCATCGGCATAGTCCCTTTTGAGTTAGTACTCCCAGATGATTTTCCTCATGGACATATATGGTTAAAAAAAAAAAAAAGAGAAAAAAAAGAAAAAAAAGTTTGATTTATTCGTGTCATGCTCACACCCGTGTTCCGCTTATCGTGAAATAAGATTCTATAAGACTCCTTGCAGTGGTCCAGATTTTGTCATTCTGTGTGAAATGGGGTTGCAGGCGGAATACCACCTGTCAAAGCTTGCACAAAGCCTACATTCAGAAAAAACTAAGTAAAAACTGTGTCACACCATTAACGCAGGCAAGTGATGCAAAACCACGATCATGTTTGTGCAGTGTTGTAATATTGCTTTCTTTTGATTTGCTATGAAAGGAGAAGCGATTGAGTTTTCCTTTGCAAATGGCGTGATGAAGAATCTAGCAAGGGCTTTGGTGAGCTGTCTCTTCAAAGACAGAAGAACTATTGAATATCATGAATAAATGAATGAATTAAAACTCATCTAATCATACTTCAGGAATCCCCTCTCCTTGCCTGCTCAGCCGCAAGACTGCCAAGGAACCTCTGACAGTATTTGTGTTTACAAACAAACACATCTTGGCACGCACAAACACGGCGAGTGTGCTGCTTGATTCACTATAGCAACAGCACGTCTAACCTTTTGCAATATGCCTCTTTGCCCAAGCTTCTTCATTAGGATTCATGAATCGTCAAAGAAAACAATTCTCTGTCCGTCATTTTGCACGGCGCGAATGATTGTTTGCATACAAAATGATGAAGATCATGGAAATAAGGACTCTCTATATTGGGATTAAATGGATTTTATTTTGCTTCTGGTTCCAAGGCAGTAATATTTCTGACCAGTGAGTAGGTACAAAGTCTAACACAAGTGTTTTACATTCCTGAATTAAACATTCTCCTTTTGCCAGCACATCTTATTTACACATAGGACTTAAATGTATCTTACAGCCTGGCACATTAGCATATACATGAACCGACACGCAGAACATGAAACAAATTATTTGCTAGCAGGGAGGTCACAACTGAGGTTGCAGATTGAGATTTTATGCAAATAATGCATTATCTCTCACACATATATTGAATTGGCGCCCGTCTGATTAATGATAAAATGATGGCTTACACATGGTCTGAAGTGCAAAAACGCATACTTCATGCTGAGTGAGGTCTGAGCCAAGCAACTCATTATGGCTACTTAGTGTCGAAGCAGATATTTTACACCAAACTTTAAGATTTGAGTAAGGACAGGCAAGCCGGTATACTTCCTTCTCAGAGCAAGCTGTTTGAAAATGAGTCTGGAGACCACTACATGCTCTAATTGATATGACCTTTAATTGGTTATTCAGGGCGGAGGAAAGAAGAGGAAGACATCAAGCCAGTCCACTGTGGCTGAGGCTAAAGAGACGCAGTGTAGATTGGCCAACGCATACCCAGGCCCCCTGGACATAATTAAAGCTGAATAACAAACACTTACACAAGTGGCCCGCTCCCTTCGACACAATTCTCAAAACATCTAAGACACAGGCTAACTGCTCTCTTAGTTGCTTCCTTAATCAGAGCGGATTTGTTCCTGTGTTGGGAATTTAATTGGAACCTGGACACAAATGAGGCGCTAAAACAAAATTTGGTTAGTTCTAACTGAGCTCAGGATTTGCACTTTAACTGAACTATGTGGTAGCCTTCTGCTTAACTGTAATCATGGCTAGATGAATAGTAAACCTTATAGACACCGTGGAATGATTTCTGAAAAAAAGAAAAGAAAAAGAAAAAAAAGACTGTTTTATGTGTGTTAGTAACAGGTGTCATAATGAATAGAAATGCGCTCCAAAAAAAAAAGACTGAATCACAAAGAAGGTTCCAGCATCCAGATGGAACAGACTCCATGCACCCGCAGCAGGTGAATTAACATCCCAAATTCTCCTCAGGCACAACAGATGTACGAACTCTAAATAGCACATCTGCATTGTGCTCGTTACCATTTACATAAAGCCGATCTGCATTTTGCACATCAGCAGTCTACAGGGAACTGCCCGTGTTCACTGTGCACATGGAGCCAAAGCTGAGCATGGACACCTTTGCGTGGAATCAGACGTCATTAATTAGTTGACAATAAAGCCAGCAAGCCTTTCCTTTGAGTGAGTATTCAGCTTCAGGTTGTACGGCTTCAAAGAGTCCATCTGGACTGCAGCAGTGGTGCATTTAGCTACTATGTATGCAAACCTGCCGACTGCTGGTCACCGCATAATCCCCCTGTTGGGGTTTTCCTCTGGCCTTTCACAGACCTCCATCATCTCCACCTGCTACACCCCAGAGAATCCCAACTAGAAGAGCTATGCAGGCAGGTGCTGGACGTCTAGACAAGGGGCTCATTAGCTTTCCTGAGGCTCACCAGCTAGTGATTGCAGGGACCTAAGATGCCTTGCCTGCAGGGAGGGGGCAGGTCCTGATTGAGAGCGTGCTTTATTACAGGGGCTTAGGTAGGTGGGGGCTTCAGGATTAACACATAAGTCTTCCACATTCACGGGTGCAAAGAGGACCTGTAGTGCTCTGTGCAGCTGGAAACGACTTCCCTCTCTTTGCATTGATAGACTGACCAGAGGCTTAACGCAAATGTCTTGGACTTCTGGATGGATTTGTGTTGCTTACAGCAGTCAACTGAAATCCTCAAAGGGTTCCAGGAAGTTTTTAAAATGTTAATTTGAGTAAATTACTTTGAATAACTTTGGCTTCCTGATGAGAACCTGCACGCTTGTGTGAGTCTTAACATTTTCAGGCACAGCTAAGGGAAAGATCACACAGCGGCTTGTAATTGTTTCGGTTTTGTTTTTGTTGTTTTTTGTTTTTTGTTTTTCACAGCAGGGTAGCTGCGGTCAGAGAGTGGCAGCCGGTGCCCTTTCCGCTTACAGGTCTCCTTAATGTGGTCAGACCTGAAGCCAAGCTGCCCTTCAAACTGATGCCTGAGAGGCTGCAGGTGAGCAGCATTGCTACAGGGTGAACATTCTGTTAAATCGACAGCCCAATCAGACACGGTAACTTGTTCGACAACAGTTGATTTTTTTTTTTTAAGTGAATGTTATAAAAGTGGCTTTATGACAGGGTTGTCAAAATTGAAGCCCGGAGGTTATTAGCGGCCCGCGGAATGATAATTTGGAAGGATAAGCTATTCAAGCTATCCTGATAGTCCCAATCGTGTCTTTTTCAAAACCTGGCATGTAGAGAATGGATGGTGACGAGAACAGCCTAACAAAAAAGCAAAACAGAAGGAGCACCCAACAAGTCTTGAATAAACAAAGAAAGTTGAAATCAAGAAATCATACCTCATTACTTAACGATACCGAGTATACAAAGTAGCAGGTAGACGAAAGATAGGACCGGGTCACCAATCTTGTTCATGTTCTGAGGAACCTTTAATGTTCTGAACTGTTATTAATAAAGATTAAGACTTTTGAATACTTGAACCCCTTTTTTGTGGAATACTTGATATAGCCCAGACACTAAGGTTGCTGTCAAGCCAAATGCAGGTTGTCAACAGGAGCTTGCATCTCTCTATACAGTATTAGGCCTATACCAAACAAGTGATAGAAATAAAAGTCGAAACAATAGTGCAACAAGCAACTTTTCTCAGCTTAGTCTTTTTGCATAATTAGAATGCCTGAGGGCCAACTGATTTGCTGAAATCTGCTCAGCGTACGGGGAAGGAAACCCAAAATAGCAGCCTCTGATTGTCAGACAATTGGCTCTTGGGTGGGGCCTTTGTGCAGCTGCGCTCCAAGCGCGTCCGTGCGTCATTTTACTGATTGCCGCAAGGCTGCCAACCGATTAGGTGTACCATCTCATCATCCCCGAAACATGAGGTCAAACACTGCACATAGAAGGCCGGCTGTGCTTCTGTGTACAGCGGATCATGTATTCAATTGTTGATTAGCCTGACGCTACAGCGGCAGAGTTCAACGCTCAGATTGCACAGCTGCAGACCAACAGCACCGCTCTAGGATGGAAGAGTTGGAAGAGGAGAGGGAAAGCAGAGCAGACAACCAATGCCGAAGAAGTTCATTGCGGCTGTAAAACACTCATCCATGTTTGTGGGTTTTGGCTTCCAACCAATATCACTCATCATTGCACAAAGCTCACATGTACAACAGTGACCTCAAATAGTTAAAAGTGACAAGTTTGCGTGATATTTTGATTGATGGTAGTTGTATTACAGTCATTGTCAATGTTGAGTTGTGTTTGTGTCGGAATTGTGCGTTACAGTCAAAACTGTCGGCCACCCTCTCTGACGCTTGAAATTATGGTCAGCCATGTCTTTATTTTACCGAGCAAAAGCCGGCATATTCTGGCTGACAAAGCCGCTGGTTCACAGTGCCTGTTTGTAATTATGATGCTCTGTGAAGAATGGACCGCATGTCTCCTGTTTATGTTCCTCACGGCTTGAGGTGGCATGCAGCTAGGTACCGACATATTTTCAAAAAGCCACAATTGATATTTGACATTAACGTCAGCATCATTCAAGAGTTTTCCTTGCATATAACGCCGAAGTAATGATCCTCCAGCACTAAACAGCAAAATGAGCGATGCTGTGATGCCGGAGTCAACAGAATGTCATTTGTAATAGTGCCAATGTACAAGTGCATGAAGCATCTCCAAATATTAATTAGCTTTGCTGTGTATCTGATCACTGACACGCCTGAAGAGAGGGCGATAAAGAGGGCCTGCTATTTATCGGCTCCCTCCCTCCATTGACAAAAAGGTGCAGATAAAGCCGCTATCATGTGCTTCATGCACGGGGAATCATGTCCAAAGTATTTCCTCTCTCTTGTGTAGTCAATAGGCCTGTAACGTGAGCGCGGCGCTGAGCCATCCCTCGGCAGGTTGACTGAGCGGGCTAATGAAAACAGAGGCAAGCGAGGCGGATGAGAAGAAACAGAGAGTTCCGTGTGCTTGAATTAGCGCCACAGGAACAGCGTCAAGGTCATTGTCGAGAGAAAAGAAGGAGAAATGATGTGACTGGGAAATAGACAGGCTGCAGCGATGGGTGGAGAAAGCCTACAATGCTTTTATTTTTGTCCCACAGGCTAATATGTGGAACCGTTTTGGCCAATATAATGGGATTCTGGGCACTAAATCATTATTTAATTCCATAGTTAACATACCATTTAAGTGCTGAGGATTACATGGACTCTGCGGCGATAAAACAATGCAGCAAAAGAATAAAAAGCAGGCTCTGCATCCCACCAGGCAAACAAACAAATGGGCTTTGTTTCACTTTTATGACCATTACTTTATCAATAACAAATCAGACTTTTTGATAGCTCAGCACTCAAAGTAATAGGCAACAGAGCAGTCCATGGAGCATGCTGAGAGTGGGCAAGTAAAATGGGCTGTGGCTGCAGAGCCGTGCAACGGGAGGGGAAATAGGACGAGGCCTGTCATGAGGACGTCAGAAAGTGGACGGCTCAAGAAATGCTCAGTGTGGACGTACGCTCAGGCGTGACGTTGCAGCAAACCTATTATCTCCCGATCTGTCACTTTGGCTTAACAGCAACAAACTTTGGGACCAGATTCAACGTCAGCACCAGGAAGTCTCGTTCTCATCAAGCTGCTCCCACCTTCACTCAGTAGGAAAGCATTTGACCAAAAGTTTTTTTTCCCCATCTTTGCACCTGATCAAACACCTCGGTTGAACAACATAAAGTATGGATAAAAACTTCACCAGAATAAAAAAGTCAGTGTACTATTCAAAGACATACATAATATATTTATGGTGAAGTGCATTGAGGTGACAATTCCGACTTGAGCTCGTCATTAAAATTCATCAGAAATATGACACCAAGAGGCGGCGACGGGAGAAACGCACTCCATCTAAGGATGAAAGGTCTTGCATCACTGACAGAGCAACATGGGCTCAATCCACAGCTTTTCATCTTTTACCTCGATGAACCAACCAATAAGATAGGGGCCAGTGAACTTTTATATGATACGCACGCTCGTCAGACCAACACTATCAGATATAGGCTAAAATTATACGTCTCAATCCACAGTATGCATCACTGGATGCAACAGTGAGTGACTTTACAACTGCAAGCCAATCTAAGATTTGTTGAGAGGCTGTTTGTTGTCAGCGTGCCCCCACCTCTTTTCTTCAATGTTTCACTCAATCAAGCTTTTGTCAACAGGGACCCGTGTGTTCAGTATTAAACTCATTGGGGAGAATTAAAGACAGGATGTTTCTGAGATCAAACTAGAGGACCCCTGGGCTTCTTACATCAGCCCGAACCAAAGAGGCAAACGCAGTACAAATAAGCATTGACATTGCAGCTGTGGAAGAACTTTCACACATTAGGAAACTGCTAAACAGCAGCAGCTGACTTGGAAATGTGGTAGTTTAGTCTGCAATGTATCGCATACTGCAATTAAGTGACCGTGTGTACTAAATGTATGCATCGGCAGATCAATGCTTGAATGCCGAATAACTGGAGCAGGGCTCATTGAAAATGGACACTGCATATTTGTTTAAACCTGTAACATGCACTGGTATATTTAGTGCTTGACTTCAGATCACAAATATTTGCCGCTAAATTGCGTGTTCATTCACGCGAACAGATCCTGGTGCAAAAGTGGCGCAGACTACAGTATTTAAAAGACGGTTTACGTTTTAGGTGGCGCTGATAGCTTTTACCATACAATATAAGGCAGCGCCCTCACAAAACAAAGCTGAAAATAGAGGAATTGGAAGTGCAAGTGTACGACAAAAATAGTGAGGTACAGAAATAAACCGCTCCAAAAATGCTGTTTGTTGAATTTAACTCTGAACGCTGAGCGAGCCCAGCGCCAATTGCGTTGTTGAAATGACCCAGATGCAAGGAATGTGGCATGACTCCTTCTTGTGCAGCCATTAGATCATTCAGAAGCTCAAAAAGTGATTGCTGAAAACACCTAAAGAATCTTTTTTGATAGCAAACGTTAACACCACTTTGCGTGCCGGTCTGCACTTGCTTTTCAGATGTGCTATTTAAAGACGCAAAATCAGACATCAGAATTCATCAAATTCAGATACTGTAAATCACTTTGCGTGTACTAAATGTATCTATTTGCATATATACTCCTCCCACAACAAAATGAGCTGCATTGCAATTTAGCACATTTGCCAGACACAATTCTGGTTATACCCCGTTAGTAGATCAGCTTTTGCATCTGCTTTTGTGCGCAATCAAGTTTGGACACATTTTTGTACATGCAAACCTTTAGTAAATCAGGCCCTTAGTTTGAAAGGTAGATCTTTCAGGTAAAACATGTGTCCCTTTGGACTATGCAAAGTCATAACCACACTCAATAAAAGTATTTTTTGTGTTTCTCAGCTGGTGTGGCCAATTAGTGTGAAATTTAGTGACAGAACACAAGTGGAACTAGGCCAGTCCTTGTGTAACTATCGATTTAATTTTACTTGCCGGCTTGGCTATATGATAGGAAGAGAGAACACAGCGCCTAATTAATAGTGACATCATCTGATAGCATCAAAGTAGCAGAGGAGTTTTGATCCCACTATGGACTTTGTGAGCTGCTTGTTACACTATAATTGCAAATCTGAAGCCCGGTGTCACAATTAGTGTGGGAGCCACACTTATTTTTCCCACTGTCACAGCCTGCGCAAGACCCAAAACATGCCTTCGCTCGGTTTTATTTTGACGTACTGGCCACTAATCCACAGGACAGCCCCAAAAATGCTACGCAAAGGGAAACGACGGAGGTTCTTCATTTGCAGACACGATACAATAATTAAAACAATCACAAGATAAATATGAAGTACTGTAAAATTCTGTGTATGATCCCTGAAAAAAAAATCACCCTTAAAAAGCAGTTTAATTCCTCTGTACTTGTGTGTAATACGGACCACTGATTTTTTGGTATCTTTTATTATCAGAGTGAATCATATACAGGGAGTCCTCAAGTTACGGCGGAGTTCCGTTCCTACGCTGGCAATGTAACCCAAAGTCGGGTTTCACCATCAAAGTCGATATTTACATCAAAATACTTTGTACAGTAATTATAAAAAACATATTTGTGCGACCCGGAAGACGCCGGAACCAATATTTTATGTTTCCGCATGGACATTCATTGTTGAAGGAGCTATAAACACAGAAATGTGATGCGCCTGATGGCGAGCCGACCTGCTGATAGACGTCCGTTGATGGAGGTAACAACAACACAACTTTAAATAACTTTAAAATGGCGTGATTACTGTGGGAAATTGACGAAAAAGACGGTGTTACGGACGAGTAATGGGCGCCGTTAAGTCGAAACGACGTAGGTCTCGTAATACGTAACTCAATTACTCACTGTAATTAAATAAAGATTTAAAACATACCGAAAAAGAGTAAATGATTTTAAATCCAGGATTAAAAACAACGGTCTTGTCCCATACCTATGATTAAGGTCTTTCAAAGTTCCTCCACTGTACGCTATTTTAGTAATTTTAGTAAGCTCTTTTGTATTTCCTTATTTTGCTTTTAAATCTCGTTAAGTCTTCTGTTAGTAATCACATTTAAATGTTTCACTTTTAATTACAGTATGTGAAGCATATTGAGTTATGTTGTGCATCAAATGCGCTATAAATAAATCAGTGATTCTATTTTTTTTAAACCCCTAGGTGCCTAGTCTAAACAATTTGAAAATGTTTTGTTTCTTACTAAGGCCGCTGTATAATATCCCCCCACGACATAATTAAATATGTGTGGGCACCCACTAGTCTTAATGAAAAATATATTTTTTTGATAGTTTAAAATTCCAAAGGACAAAAGAGACTGAGGAGGAAAGTCATTTGCAGAGTCGCTAGACAGAATGTCACATTGGACCCTGTGGGTCGCACAGAGAGAGACACATGAAAGAAAGCACGCAGCAGATGCTGAATAAGTGACAGACTGCAGTCCTGCACTGCATCTCTAAAGAAATACTAAGCAGCATCTTTCCTTTTTCAACCTCTCTTTGGGATTTCTTCCACAGCAAATGCTCTGGGAAGGCTCCTCTGCAGCGCTTTGGCCAGAAAGACACAGTATTTGTCAGAAGCACAGGAGAGCGTCAAAGAAAGAAGGGAGAGCAATTTAAGCGGTGTCTTTGATAAAGCACTTTTTTTGAAGCACAGTGCATTTAGTTTCAACAGGGCAAGAGGAAATAAAGGATGGCGAAGTGTGTCTCGGGACGGTGCTCCACATCAATACACGACGCAGATACCTGGATGTCTCCCACACAGAGGCAAAACTCCAAAACCAGCTCTCCTGCTTTTAAACTTGTGCTCTTTGATGGTCTACCCCTTGAATGTTAAGACACTTTAGTGGCTGCACCACAGAGAGTTCAAGCACCCGACAACCTCCATCCAACTCACCCACCCCCCAGTATCCGTTGCCTCTTGGAAAAACTTTCCAAAGATGACGACATTAACTTTCTCTCAGCACCAGATTGTAATCTTCCCTTTTACTGCATAGATGGAACGTGCATGGATATGCTGTTGTGATTCGCTAAATGAGCTGGTCAAAGGTTTGCTAGCACCATTTAGCACCAAATGATCACTTTTCTGCCTGCTTCCATTCCTCTTCACTAGTTTTTTCATCTCGATATATCAACGGAAGAGACAACAGCGTGTGTTGTTTTTTTTTGTTTTTGTTTTCATGATTTACTTGGTGAAGGCTAATTAATGAAGCAGCAGGAACAGCATTAGTCAATGGCTAAATGAGACCCAAGGTACTGACGTGATCCAACACCAGCCTTTACTGATGGATTCAATCCCTCTACCTTCCCACTTTTGTTAAATCTATTCTAATTACTCTCCGAGACCGTTCTTTTCATTCATTCTGATGCACTTAGTGCACAGGATTCTTGGCAGATGGGACCACGCCTTTCATTGCACAGACTTTAGTGAAGTGAGCTACAAATAGAACAACTATAATATGCCAGTTTGTTTGGGGTCTACTTAATGGTTCCCAGTGTAATATCTAATATCCTATAGTAAAACTTGGAGAGTGTCATTAAAGCACATTCTGTGAGCTGGTTCATGTTTGCACATCTGCTCTAAACATTAGCACAAATTAATTGAATCGTGAGATTTTTAATAGTCTTTGCTATTACATATTGCAAATTACAACAGGATGAGTCACATTTAACATTACGTGTTCAGCAGCAGAGAAGACCTTCTTTGGTAACGCTGCATCGTCTAAACTCTGAAACACACTGACCACGGTGGAATGGTTTTACCGTTCTCAGCCAACTGAAGGTGGGCGACAGTTCAGGCTCTCTGGTCCCGTGAGAACAGAAAGTGTTAACACAGCAATGGCTCAAGCATTGCTGAGTGGCACTAAGAGCTCAGAGGGAGGGGTTGAGGAGTGCAAAGACTCACCTCTTTCTACTCTTTAGATTCTCCTCAATGTGGGGAAAAAAAAGAAAAAAAAAGCTTTTGCTTGTCTCTTAGTCATAGCGGTCAGTGAAATGTGCATCAGGATCTCTAAAGTTCCATTATTGTTCCAATTTAGCACTGCTTGTAATCTTGCTGTGGCAGTCGTACGCTGTGAGCGCCAGCCAGTGTCCCCAAAATTATTTATTTTATGGCTAGACAGCAAGAGCACAAACTGCACACCGTTTCAGCTCAGATCTGGATCCATTCAGACCACCATTTTGCCTAAGCCTAATTGTGTTTCATTTGGGGGGAATATCACTATAAACTGTAGGGTTATAACAGTGTACTCTCTAATGAATGTTCAATTAAAAAGAGAGCACCCACAAGGCAAACTGGGCCCATAAAACTTTAAACTAGCTGAACGCCTTCCAATCGACACAATCACATCCGGAAGTACCACTGAAATTCTTAGCTCAACAATCCACATTGCTAAAAAACAAAACAAAACAAAAAACAATGAATGTTGTCTTAATCCTCTGACACATGATAAAATTATTTCCTATTTCCTTACTTCCTTTCGAAGATGCACCAGGTCAAGATCAGACAACTAGCTCAACTTAACTTTCTCTAATTTACAAACCACAATGTCATCATTCAAGAGTCAACCAGAGTTTATTGTGCTCTCCTTCAGAGAAAAACACTAACAACTCTTATATCCAAACCTGACCAGGTATGCTACTCTTAATTTACTCACTTATCATTTTCAAGTTTGCCGTATTGTCAGCATTTTAACTGATCTTTCAAAACACACAGAATATTTTCTTTTGTGACAATATAAGAACCTACCAAAAGAAAGAGTAGAGTATATTCTTTCACCAGGTTCTAGCTTTTACCATAGTTTAATAATCATGAGTAGAACATCGGTTAGTTTCACCTAAAAGACACATTTTCCTGACCAAAAAGCGGCAAAAACAAGCTTGCTGTGAAAAGAAAGGTCAAGCAGAACATTGACTGATGCTAATATTTTGTTGTTGTTTTACATCTCAAATTATAAACAAGACTTTTGTTGGCAAAGTAACTAATTTCCAGACATAACTAAGACACACGGCATGAACGAGGCTGACTCACCGAGTTGAACGTCAGGTTAACGAGGCGAATTTCATTTTCTCCATGAATTGACTCATCTTTTCTCATGATTGTGACAAAGACTTTCTCCTCTATTTATACCATACATACGCTGTTCCAGTGACAAGTGCCCTCAATGTTGGCACTTTTCTCCCTCGTAACCAACGTGACGTGCCAAGGTTCAATCTTTTATCTTCTACACCACAGTTGTTCTGATCTCAAATCAAAGCGATGCAACATCGCCAACTGTCTTCTATGCCTATCCATTAAAAATGTACTTGATGAATATACACAGTTGCAGTTGTGTACGATTGGTTGATGACTCAAATTAAGATGCAAATTGGCAGTTAAAAAAGAATGCAGAATCAGAATTTTCATATTCCATATTGTTGTGTGTCACATGAATGACTGAATGGCAACGCATGTGATGTTTGTACATATTTTGGGAGTGCACAGCTTCATGTGACAATACCTGGCAATGCCTGCATTAGCCGGCTAATGAGCATTATATTGAACTGTTACGCATTCAGTCAATAAAGCCCATCTAGGCAGTGTATCAAAGCCTTTCTCGTTATTTCGCTATTGGCCTGTGACGCCGTCCTAGCATGAAGGGAGCTTCCAAACTTAGACGCTGGGCAGGCTAGACGAACCCTACCCCAGGTAGCTTAGCGTTAAGCTAGCTGCTAGGACAGACACGACTTGGATGGACGACACGGTTAGGTTTAAAACGTAAAAAGCGAAAAAAAAACACCCTGGGTTTTTCTGTTGTCCAGTACAGAAAGAGATTCTGAAGGTCAAAGCAAATTAGTTTAAACTGGAAAACATTTCCGTAGATTGACGTGGTGTTGGCGCCTTGGCCGCATATACACACTCCGATGTGTGTTAAAAAATGTGAATATGAGACTTGGTAAAGTGCTTTGGAAAACATATGGTGATGATAAAGCAAATTAGATTTTTCTTTTTGGACTACGATGTCTTTTTCGGCAAAAGTAAAATTACTAACTTATTCAAATTTGAGATTTGGGATTTAGTGGTTAAGTGGTAAACAAATATACAAAAACGAGTTCAGTACAAGTCCAGGCATTAGTGGCAGTAAATGGTTGGATTCCAGTTGACAAACATACATTTCCATGGCAGTGAATGAGTTAATATATAGTCTTCATTACAACGATTTTAAGGTTATTTCATTTTTGGGGTGTTGGAATTCTTAGACATGATGCCTTGATTCTCTTGATTGTCAGTTTTTCTTCCGTTTCTCTCGTAATTACCGGCACCAACAAGTGTGGCTCATAGGGAAGAGACCTACGTTTTCAAAGACAAGCCTAAGCTTGACCTGAGGACAAGCAGAGTGATAGGTTTTTCCCTTTTTTATGACATGCTAGAAAATGATCATACACCGATGGCATCTTCATGCAAAGTTCGGTAATTGAGTGAGGAGAGAAGCAGCCAGGCTCTGTGGACGTTGTCATCACCTCTGACAAACATGCGGTTGTGTTTAATTATCAAGTGTTTACTCTCCTGCCCAGCACGCCAATCTCACGGAGCCCCAAAAATCTGACACACTGTGGCCCCGCGCTATTAACTAGAGTCAACAGTGCAATGATCTGCGCCTGGCGTTGCTGCCTCGTGATGTGAGAGAAACTGCAACCCCACCTCCACTGCTCCGCACGCCCCGCTTGCCTGCTGGAGTTAATTTATCCATGTGATAAGCAGGTGGACGAGGAGAGGAGAGGCCCTCAGACCGAGCTGCACTGTCAGACCTGGCAGACTGAGTGACAATGCTAATAGCCCGCTCCCATTAACTTCACCGCACGCCTCGCCTTTATCTACCACCTGAAAGACTGTTTGTTTGCTTGTTAGATGTTAATATTTGCTCCCAGACATGACAAATACATTTGTGCATTTTGAGAAGTTGTGACTTGGCGAGGAGATTGTGCTCCTCACAGCTCCAGTTTGTGATAAGGGATAATGGTGTTTGACCCAACTGAAACATTTAAGTAAAAAAATCTTGTTTCTCCAATTTTTTTTTTTACCTTTAAATGAACAGTGTCTCGGCTCCCATTATTTCACCAAGCTGTTGGCTTATCACGATACAACACAGTTCAGCCTGATAAAACATAATGTAACGCTGTGTTACATCAGTGCATTAAGGCTATTTATTCTTATCTTGGGGCCACGTTGCCATTATAAAGAAATGGTGTTTGCGTGTGGACAAGCCCTGTGGTGGGAGCTCAGTGCTCTGGTGCGAGGCGAAAGACTCCGAGATGTTGCTTTAATTGGAGAGCTACTGATCCTGCAAGGCATTTGGGTGCCAGACGTTGGCGTCAATGCTTCTCCCTGGATTCTGCTGAGCAATCACAAAAATGATATTGGGGGACAGCAGGTGATCCATAAAAGCTGTGTTTTAAAGCCTTGTTAATTATTCCTTCAGAAGTCTAATGAACAATGCGGAGAAAACGTTGCACGGGGCAAATCTGTCCGAGGCAGAGGAGGAGCTGACACTCTTAAAGATCCAGCGAGATTCAGCCATTAACCAACCTCATCTGTCAACATGAGTCTGTCATTATTAAGCGCACATGCACGCCCTTGTGCACTGATGATGTCTATGTATACGGATTCTACAATATTTAATAGCATGCAAAATTGCAGCATTCACCAAAAAATAAGTGTCTCTCGTGCATAATGAAGTCAGCCATTCAATTCTTTGGTGCCGAAAATGAATCTGCATATGTTATCGCCAACTTGATTTAGTGGCTAATGTCTGAGTGCATAATGTGTACAGTACATCTCAGATGTATACTGAGACCACTGAATAGTTGAATTGTGTTTTGATATAGTTTATCATACTTCCCAGTGTGGATCACACATCATATTCTGTCTTTGGCTGGAGAGGGCTTAATACACGGCACGCCTGCCAGCTCTTTGGCTCCGCGAGAGGAATGAGAAGAAAGCGATTAGCTCAGCTACCCATCCATGACCTTGATATTATGATGAAGACAGATAAGAGCTTTCTTCCTCCACCTGCCCAAAGCCTGTGAGGCTGTTTAAACAGCAGGCCAGCCAATCACCATCCATTCAAAAGCAAATCTCTTCTACCGAGGCTAAATTTTTCAGTCATTTCTTTTAATATCCTGAGTCAATTAATTGATGTCATAATGGTAACACACTGAAACAAATGTGTGCTATACACCAGACCCTCCAGCGCTGTGATGATGGCATATTTATGGGTTTAAGGAGTGTCGTCGTGTGATTAAATTTTTATTTTAATTTAAATGCATTTTTTTACATTACACTCAACTAACTTCAGAAGGTTCAGATACAATACAGTGACTACCAAATGACCCACTGTTAACTCACTGTTTGTATGGCATGAAAATTGCTCTTTCCTTGCTAACAATATCATACGACTCGAGCAGTACACATTACACAAGGCACATTATCTGAACTTGAGAAAGACCTTAAAGCAAATGCTAGAAATAATGAGCAGGGCAGAAGGGATCCACACTTCATCCCGACCTAACAAAGAGATTAAAAATGCGTGTTGAGCTGAAGCACCCTGCAATTGCTGACTGTACTAAAAGACGCTGGTTAGGTTGCTACGTACCCTTGGGAGGTACAAAACTTTTTTATTTTATTCTCCAACCACATACTAACTAGGAGGATACAGATCTGTTGTATGAAATTAGTGTTACAGCAGCACTTTGAAATCTCTGACAGAGCTGACCAATGCTGTGGTTATGCGTCGGCTCAAAAAGACAAAAGTTTCAGACTATTCTCTCCTTCCGGAATTTCCATCCCGTTCTATACTAATAGAAATCTTTAGTGTTATGCCAATTAGAATGTGCAAGTACATGATTACAGAATTAAATGGCTTTCATGCGTGTTAAATTATGATATGGATTCTATGTGACTTGACTCAGCCAACAGCCAAGTCAGTAGAGTTAAAAAAAAAAAAAAAGACTTTAAATTCAGCCTACTTCAAAAAGACTGTGCTTTAATGCCCTACAAGACCTGATTATTTAAGTCCCAGGATTTGGCTGATAAAGCTGGAAATGCCCTATGACCATTGAATGAACTTCACTTATTTTTAGAATGACTAGTGATTCATAGGCTCTAATACACTAAGGGCCAAAGGAGGAGAAGAAATGTAGGGCAAGAATGGAGTGAGCGAGAGGGTCTAAAAAAGAAGACCTTGCAAAAACTAAGGTGAAGAGTTGATGGAAGGACGACCGAAAATCCACGCTAAAATAAATGTTTTCATAGCAATACATCTCCAACACGGACCGTCAATGCATAAACAAACATAAGATTTAATGGCAGTTGCACAGTGTATAATGAATGGTACCAGTAGATTGACTCTATATTGATGGCTTGTTACAATCTACCCTTAACTTATCATAGAGGAGCCTCGGAGAGAAGAATACACATCGCACATCTAACTGCAACAATGAGAGTGATTATAAAACAACAACATAGAAAACATTTCTGCCAAGCATGATTTCGATGCCAGTTTGGATCCAAAACAAATCTGGGTAACTGGAGCAGGGCGTTTAGTGTAATGTTTTGCACAGGTGGTATACATTAAGTACACAATAAAAGGGATGCACCTATTGGAAAAAAAAAAACACTGGACATGTGACAATATGGCAGATGTCAAAGGCTTTCCACCAAATTGTGTATAATGTACACAAAAATTTTCAAATGAGCTGGTCCAAAATGCTGCTGCTCGTCTCCTAACTGGTGCCTGTAAGAGGGAGCACATAACCCCTATCCTGGTCTCTCTTCACTGGCTGCCCGCGCAATTTAGAGTCCATTTTAAGACTATTTTATTTGTTTTCAAATTTCTAAATGGTCTTACCTTACCTTACCCCGCTGAGCTCCTGCACCCCCATGCACCTGCCCGGTGCCTCAGGTCAGCAGAGCAGACACAACTGGAGGTACCGAGGACAAAGCGGAAGCTTAGAGGGGATCGAGCCTTTGCAGTTGCTGGTCCCTCCCTTTTGGAACGACCTTCCGCAAAATATCTCCCCCTCAATCTACTTTTAAAACCCGTCTTAAAATCTGTACTCTTCGGCTTTTGGCTCACCGTTGGACTTAGCATTGTTTCAGTGCTTTGTGGTGTCTCTGTATTTTATGTGTTATGAATTTGATTTGTATTTATTTATTTACATACTTCTTGTTATTAATTTGTTGATGTAAACTTTATTTACTTGTATACTTATGATCTTGTTTTACTTATTTTTACTGCATGACTGATTCCTATTCCATGTACAGCACTGTATACTGCAATGCTTGTTTTTGAAAGCTTTATAAATAAAGTTGAGTTAAATTTTAAAAAATGAAACTAAGATAAATAATTGCAAATCTGTAGTGATGTTTTAAAAAGCAATAACTTGATCATGAATAATAATTAATAATGTGGTTGCACAAGTATGCACACCCTCATAACTGGGGATGCGGCCATGTTGAGAATTTACCAATCATATTCAAACCAATGTTAAATGTGAGTCAGTACACACCTGCCACTATTTAAAATGCCTTTGGTTAACCCCAAAGCTCAATTGTTCTAGTAGGCCTTTAAACTCACAAGCCTGATTGATAATTGTGATTCACTCAAGAGAGTTTGTCACTTGGCTGATCTGTTCGGGAAAGGAGGGACATTCTGTACCATACTTCGAGCTGATTCCAGTGGTCCTCAACCCTGATCCTCAGGGACCGGTATCCAGCCTGTTTTCCATATCTCCCACAGCCAACACAGGTGGAGCTCGTTATCAGCCTTCTCCGGAGATTGCCGATTAGCTGATGATATGAATCACCTGTGTTGGCTGTGGGAGGCATGGAAAACAGGCTGCATACCGGTCCTCGAGGACCAGGGTTGAGGACCACTGGATTGGACGATGTGGCATCTTGTGCGTGTTCGTTATGACCAATCAAGGCAACGGATGAAAATGTCGTCTTCGGTCTCGTCTTAGGAGACAAAAAAAAAAGCATCAACATCTTTACCAGATAAAAATGCACGAAGCGCCTCTTAATGTTAAACATTCAACAAGGAAACGGTGAGTAATTCTGCGAGAACAGAATTAATTGCAGCCTTCATTCATCTGTTAGGTTTGTTCCCCTCCGCCATCGGCACTTCTTGGTTTCGTCCCGCCCTAAACAACACCTGATTGGTCCGACCTAAAAAATGTCGGTTGCAAACGTATCAGCGGCAACGGTACAAGATGTATTTTTCCTACCGCAAGAATTCAGCTTGCTGGCAAGGTTAGTAAGCCTTTCCTGACTTTGTGCATTTATTTATTTGGTTTCTAGCAGGAGCCAATACTGTGCCAATACTGACTGCTATTTGGAACTGGTCATAATTCCCTCCACCTTGTCTACGGCTCCAGTTCAAACTCAAGAAAAAAAAACAGCTGCTCCACTATAGGTACGGTTTAGACTTGAACAGTGGTGTGTTTGCACCTAACACATGTTTTGAATTACGACCAAAAAGTTGAACTTTGATTTCATTGGACCATGACAAAATTTCTCAAAAATATAGAAGAAAATGTACAAAGCGAAGCTTATGTATGAGACCATGGTTTGCAATTATGAAAAAAATATATCCCCCACCCTACCCTTCCCCCAAAGGGGCAGCGGGAAATACGAAGACGTCAAGGATGATGAATTAGTCTAATGAATCCACAGCAATATCACTCACAGACGAGCTGGAGGAAATTGCAGTTCTAAAGTAAAGTGCCTAAAGTGCCCCTTGAGATATATCTGAACCTTTGGCATTGCATTCTCCGATGCCATCATTAATGTCATCATTATCCAGTGAACCCTCTTTGTTTATCTCTCTGCTTCCACTAGCCGCCATGGTAACATCCCTTGTTTCTTTTCTTTCACCTTCTTCTCTCATGCCCTCGCCTTTCTGTGTGATCTTGTGCTATAATAAGCAGACAAAGTCCAGTGGGATACTAAATGCTTGCTGCCAAAACTCTCCTCCTCGCCCCCTTTTATCGCCAGATCCTTCCCCTGCTTGTCACATCTGACTGCCCCATCTGACTCAAGTCTGGAGTGTGACTGTGGAGCTATGTATTGTATAGGCATCTGCACTGTCCAAGAGAGGCTGACAAAGAAAGGCGTACAACGTGCTAAATAAAATGCAATGAGACCTCGGGGGTGAAGGGCACAGGAATCAACCCAGCAGTTCAACAGTGAACGCTAATTAGCGCTGACCTTGACAAGCTATTCTTTCTCCTGCATCAAGAGACAGCTGATGGCACAATGCAACACACGGAGAGAGAAAAGCTTGACAAGTGCATCTACTGATTGCAGATCTCATTCCACAAACGACACTCGATGACAATGCAGCCCCATAAGTAACTCGCTAGGACTTGAGGAGCCCTCATTTCAATGCATTAGAGAACCTAACCAAACAAAAACATCAGCTTTGTGGGTTCACGGCTGAGCCGGTGTGCACAGATATGGACCTTTTAGCCCATTCTGCGTGATTAGCATAGAGAGCAACATTTTGCCGGTACTGTATAAATTACACACAAAAACGGCTTTCCACTGTAACAGAAAAAGGGAGGAACACAACTCATACATCTTTGTGTGTGAAATCTCTAAAGGCCCCAATTAAGGCTAATTGAATTTTCATGGGGGGGAAAAAATCATTGTCCAACAAAATGAAACACAAAGAACACGGTGCTGTAACACAAAAACAAGATAGACAAACATATTAGGAAACAAACTCGCGTTGATGATTTACTCTTCTGAGAAGACTTTCTACAAGATTTTGGTGTGCCTGTTTTTGTGTCGAGAAACATTTGTGACTGCTTGCTGTGTTACATCAGGGCTGAGACTAAGTCATATCACTGTATAGACTGAATATCTTCAAGGTAGACAATGCTACAGTAAGCATGCTATAAACATATGTGTGTAAATTAAAATGGAAGTATCTCTTATAGGGTATATAATCCTGCAGTTAAAACAAATGTATTTCTTTTTTATTAAAAAGTTAAAAACAGCTACAAAAATAACAAAAACAAGCTAGGGGTGTGAATTGCTTTGTACCTGGCGATTTGATTCGTATCACGATTCATAGGTCACGATTCAATACCGATTAATCCCGATGCGAATCTATAAATTGATTATTGCGATTTTTTTAAACTAAAATTTAGAAAATACTAATCAGTAAACTTGTACATGTACACTGTAGGATTTGTATGAAAATGTATTTATTTATCTGAAAATTCAGGTTGCAGTCTGTTTCATGTTTGAACAGCACTGAAATAAAATATGAAGGCTTAATGTTCCATTAATATAACGTTCTTCTATGCTTAATGTGTAAATCCTAACCCTAAGTAAGACGTTTTGTTGAATATTCCCATAAAAAAATGATGCTTAAAAATCGATTTGGCCGCATATTTAATCAATTTGAGAATTGCGCGCTGTAATATCGCGATATATTGCCAAATCAATTTTTTCTAACACCCCTAAAAACAAGGATATAATCTAACTTTGAGAATACACACAACAGATCTCAAAACTAAAACTTAAAACTCAGGTGGTGTCAAAATAATGCAAGCTAATATTAATAATAATAACATTGCTGAAATTGTAAATATTGCAAACACAGTTCAAGACAGACTTCTATTAAACATGCACTGTACCACTTATTCTGGTGTTTTGCTACTCTACATATCATGTTAGGTTAGCGATTAGCTTATTTTCCTTTTGTCCTTTATTAGTAACGATACTTGTCAGAAATGTAGCTTGGAGGCGAGAATTAGTGATTTAGAAGATAAGATCATCCTTGCGGGATGATAGCAAGTAAAGCTAGCCAGCCACAGCCGATAGCTGGAGTGGAACAAGTTGGCTTCACACTTAGCATTCCCCAGGTAGTTCTTGAGTATCCAGGGATGAATGGAGGATGGGAGACTGCTGGACGTAGCCGCCTATATGGCTGGCAGCTCCTTCAGCTCCACTGTCCAATGTGCTTGAAACCATTTTCACAATGATATGTTGACTTCATTAACAAGCGTTATTGTGATTGGTCGGTAAGAGTTCAAATCTATACTGTAGATCAAATGTATACAGTCTACTGCATATACCGCATTTACTGCACATCCCCATCTCACACTCTCTGTTTTCATCCCAAAAGTGTTGTTCAGGTGAGGATTCTATTATAGTTCTTCTCTACCTTGATTTGCGCAGTCGTGCTGGAACCGAAAAAAGCTTGACAAAAATGTTTTGAGTTTGGAACATTATAATTACTCGTAATGTCTTGATAAAAGAAATAATTAAGATAAAGACTCTTGAATGATAAATGATATAATAAAGAGCTGTATCTACAGTAAATATTTTTGTCCTAATGTTGTAAGCTAAGCAAACCACTTGAACATATGTTAAATTAGGCTACCAATGTTTTATCAAATCAGCATACATTATTGTGTTGTGTATTTTTGTTATGAATAAATATTGTTTTATTACAAGTACGACTATTGCGGAAGTATAAAAGGAAACGTAGCAAACCGAAGCAGTTCATCATAAAAAAATGCCCCTTGCATTATGATGCTTGCGCTAACACCCCGATGGTTCCCAATTACATCATACATAAAGCAACCTGAGTGGCGTCTGCAAGGGTGTTGTGTGAAGTGTGTATGCGAGTAGGCACGTAGCCCGGGGATGAGGCAACTCAGCCGTCTGGATGCTCAAGCGAGTACATCAGGACTGAGAGGAGAATCAAAACCTGACGGCAAAGCATTATGATGAGCCGGAGACGTACGTGTAGGTGTCGGGGTCATTCTGCAGTCACGGGGTTAATAATTACCAGGAGGACGAGGCCATCTCATAGTGACATTTCCCTATCTGAAGAGCAGAGTCTGGGAGGTTGGGTACTCATTCCAACGGATAATGGGTATGAATACAGGAATAAAATTTATCATGCATATTAAACCACAAGCCTGGCTTCCGAAAATACAGAGTGCATAAAAGGATGAACAGAACGTGGTGGGAAAACAAAAAGAGGCAAAGACGCCATGGAGAGAGGAAAAGCCTGGGCTCAAGCCAGGCCCTCCCCCATCTGAGAGATAAAGATATGTGCTCCACTTCCACCCCAATCTTTTTAAATGCAAGAGAAGCCAAGTATAGGAGCAAAGAGAACGGAGAGCAACACTTTTTCCCTCCACCAGGTTGATCTTAGTTGCATTGCAGACATTTCACATTCCCCGCTACTTCACCCTGCCTCCCTCGCCTTTCTCCCTGTGTATGGTGGCAAACAAACAAACAAACCAACATTATATCCCTGGGCAGATGCGATTCCCAATGTTAGGCACAGAAAACAGATTGTTGAAATTCAGAATAATTAGCATGATAATCATCTCCATTCCACAAGGGATCTAAAAATGCAT
The DNA here is from genome assembly GCF_051991255.1 of Vanacampus margaritifer. Classification (NCBI taxonomy): domain Eukaryota; kingdom Metazoa; phylum Chordata; class Actinopteri; order Syngnathiformes; family Syngnathidae; genus Vanacampus; species Vanacampus margaritifer. The sequence goes on from NC_135432.1 coordinate 13,362,806, forward strand.
TGCTGACATCTGACATTCAGTACGTAGGGCTTCTCTCTCAGTCTGCATAATCTCATTCTTAGCTAATTTCCTTGCATATGTTTGTTTTCCAGTTGTTGTTTTGCATTATGGTTTGGGTATGCTCGAAGTACGATCCTGCAAAATTGCAGTTGTGACATTTATTTCACACTTTGTGTTTGGGCCCTAAAGGTGTCATACTGTGCGCCAAGTTTTAAATTAGGACCAATGAAGGGGAACTAAGACTGTGGTTGCCACAAGTAGCTGTCCAAAGATATATCAGGCATCAAAATAAATATTGCCATTTTCCATAGAAACGGGGACAGCTTGAATAAAGCAACATGTACAATAGCGTAACTGCTTACAGGAATCATTCCATTTTGGTTCCATTGCCAATGAGAGCTCCACGTCGAGAATGATAACACGTACGCATCAGGTGAAAGGAGCAAGTGAGCTGGGTAAATCCTGTTTTCCACCAAGCGGTCCATGTCAGTTTGGTTTGTCATGGTATAGTTTTGAACGGTAAATCAGAATCAGTCATCGCTTCTGAGCGTGTAGGCGGAACGCTGATAGCTGTCAGCCAAACAACGGCAATTCCTCCCTCCGTTGTAATCCGCATTAGTTTTTAAATGCCAGTTTGTTTTCTTCCATTGCTCCATCCCACACGAGGAATTAAAGGACAGTACAGGTCGTATTTTGGTACTGAAAAGTATGTATCATACAGATTTGGACTAAACCGGACTGCTTAGCGGTGATTATGCGTAAATGTAATGATAATAGAAGGTATTATCATTTTCCAATGTCCTTTGCAAACCATTAAAAGCAACTCCATTCAATGAACAAAACATTAGCAAAAGTGGTCTGACCGGTGTATGACACAATACTTATACTGCATTTCCCATGAGGCAATCCGATAACAGGGTTCGACATGAACAATGGCCAGGTGGCCCGGGACCACTTCCTGACTGTGTCTGGTCACCCGAAGTTCAGCGACATTGGCCCAAACAGGCTAGTACTAATTTCATGAATAAATATGAAGAAATGATCACATTCTTGCATCTTAAATATTTAGAATTCTATATTTTCAGTTCTATCCAATTTAAATCATCATTGACCTTTGCACTGTGCTGTGCACATTTATTTTTATTTGTTTTTATTTTCTGGTGCATCATCTTAAATCCTTATGGCTTAAACAATATATTAAAGTTAAATATTCAGTTTGATTTTTTTACTGCAAAAAAAATCAATAAAATGTAAACTCCACAGTAGTATTTTCTTTAAAAAAAAAAAACATATTTTCCTTTATTCTTTTTATTTATTTTTATTTTTTTTATTCAGTGAAAGTACTGATTGTAGTATATCATGAATATACAGAACCAGTGCTGGTTCATGACTGTAATCTGACAGGTTCATCCCCCCCTCCAAAAAGGGTTAAACGTAGGACCCTGTCTATGTTGTGCTTTATTACTTTTCTACACATCCCCCTCTACTGCCGGTGTGACTCACCACGTTGTTTTAACTGCTCTCTAAATGGTGCTTGTTTAAAATGATATTACAATAATCTTGAGATTAGACTGTAATGCGAACTTTATAAAATGCTAGTCTGCTCACTCCAGAAGCAAAAGGTTTTCTTCTTGCTTTATTTTATTAACTCAATCAGCCCCCCGCCACCAAAAAAGTGTTGTTTAAAAAAAAAAAAAAGCGCTTATTCATTCTAAACGGCTCTAAAACACATCAAAGCCCATTTGAATAATTAGTTTGTTTTTGAAATTACTAATTAAATGTGGGTTGTTGAGGTGGACACATTTGCAAATGCCATATTCTATAGAAATATCTATCCAAAGTAAATTATATATTTTTTTATATGAAGATGAAGATGAAGATGATTCTCTTTATGTCATGTTAACAAGTGTAGATGAAATTTGACCTTTGCATTTCACTCATGACAGTGAACACACACTGTTCGTCGCATCCACTAGAGCAGGGGAGCAGTTTGGAGCATTGGTGTCTTGCTCAAGGACACCACAGCCATGTGTCTGTCTGGATGAGATGGTCTTGAACCGGGTTCCTAAATCATATTGACATTGAACCTGAATAAGACCCAAGTCTCAGATTACATCTGACCAGGCCGACTGAACCCTTAACCTGCATCAAGAATCCTTTCTCAATGAAGCGACGAGTCTAGCCACGTCTACAGGGAGGGGGTCAAAGAGAGGTCAAGGTGACCCTTTGCTTGCACAATCTTAAAAAGTTTTTCCCATGGGTCGATCCGTACTGTTCTAGCAACTGGATGTACCTTCATTTTCAAATTCCTGCTCACAGTGTACTCAGGGCATACATATTTTTGGGTCGTACAAGCACAAGCGTCATGCCACAGCTGCCCCACTGACCCAGTTTGTCTCCAACAATTTCCCCCACTTCCTGACAATGAAATTCAGTTGCTAGTGCAAATAGCAGATTGAATTTGACACCGTTTATGGTATCTAGAGATCTTTTTTAGATTCTGCTGGACTGCTGTAAGAAAATAAGTCCCATTCGGGCCACCGCACACTGCACATTGCTTCTGTTCTGAACCCAACTGTTATCCGCATATCGCAAAAAAAAAATTAAAAAGACAGTTGGCCACTCAATCCAGCACATTGGGTGATTCTATATTTGAACTCACTTAGATGTAAACTGTGCCAGCCTGTATTTCGTTTGGAGGCCCCTTATAGAATCAGGCTTGGGGAATTCAGGTCCAGAAAGTAAAAACCTTGAAACAGTTTAGCTTTAGCCACGGGTGTTTCTACTCAACAGGTGGAGACAAACTTGTTTACCTGCCAGTTGAGTATAAGCACCTGTGGCTAATGCCAGTTTGTGGCAGGATTTTTACTTTCTGGAGCTGGATTCCCCATCAGTGAATACAACATGTTAGAATGCATCAGTGTTTAAAAAAATAAATTAATTAAATCTCACATTCTCATGAAAATGCATTCTGTCAACTATATGTTGTTGTGTATGTTAAAACAGTGACTCATTTGTCCTTTACATATATATTATATCAACAAATCTAATGCAATGCTCTTTAATGCCATTTTTAATGCTATTTAAAACAAATTCATTGCCCATGTCGCATATACCCACACACGCACATGTAACGGAATATATACGCAGATACATAAATATATGTGTACTGTATATACTCTTTATATATTAGAGCTGTCAGTTAATTACAATTATCAATCTGAATTAATGGCTAATTGATTGTGAATGGAAGTAATGATTTCCGTAGTTAATTTGTGATTAATTGCAAATTAATGGCACAATATCTGTGCTAAATGTACAATAAAGTATATTTAAGTTTTTCATACTCTTGTTAATTAACATAAAAGTGTAGAAATATGGTTACCAAATACAAATGTGGTTGTATGTTTTAGTTCATTGGCACAGTAATTTTATAGTGATTCATAATGTTATTTGACGTGGATTTGTGTTAAGGTAATTTTCTGCCCCTAGATGGCATTTGTGTTTCATGTTTCCTCTGAAAATCAGAGTCATTGGTAAATTACAATAATTTACCAGTGTTCCTTTTGTTTTGATAGATAGATAGTAGTGACTCCTTTGCATAATGCTGTATATAAAATAAAGCATGAACAAATTTGTAACACCTATGGACATTGTTTATAATGCTTTTTAATGCCATTTAAGTCCTTAATTTCAGCAAAATGAATTGAATGACCTTTAATGTTTTTAATGACCCACGGAAAATGTTCAATGATATGGTGTTGTACGTTTTCTTTGACGACTTAACAAACAAGGCCTTCTTCCTTGCCATTTCCAACATTCTAACCACAACACATGGCCCACTTGCATATAAACAGCTCGGCGATGCAGGTTGGCACCAGCCTGGACTACAATCCCTTTCACTCCGACTCCCACTAAATCATGCTGTGATGGGACAGCAGTCCGATCCTTCATATTTCCACAAAAGCCCAGTCACTGATACAAAGCTTGACTGGCAGCCAGATCCTATTGTAGTTATTGTTGCCTCCACCAGAGAGAAAAGCCTTTTGACTGTGAGGGCCACTCACTGCCTTGAAAGCCTAATGCAGCTTTTATAACAGCAGCTCGAGCGACATGTCACTTCACAGAGGATCATATAATGTGGTGTACCACTGAATACTTGTGTTTTAGGCATCACAAACTCTAAACCAAACAATGCAGACCCGACCCAGCCCTCACACTTCTGTTTTTCATTATGGAGCAAACTAGAATTAAGAGATTTCTTACCAGGTCTTTTTTTTTTCCGCACTCACCCTTTTGAACAACCCGGGGGAGATTTTAACATGCTATTACCCTTTGACACAGTGCTAGTATAGAGAGCATGAGAGTTGTGAGGCGTTAGTCAGGGCGCCAGACAGGGAAATGGAAGGCATGAAAAGAGCTGCAAAAGGAGATGGAGAGGGAGCCTGGGGGCAGCAGGGGTGGAAAGGCCCCAGTCTGGACTCTGTCCACTGAAACCTGCCAGACACAGCCTGAATCCCATTTACTCCTGGTGACCTTAAATAAAATGCTGGCTACTCCTGTGGGCCCCATGTGAGGCCAAAACCAAATGGGCTGTGCTCTCTACTCTTTCTACCCCACTGCTAAAGAAAATGAGCTTTATCAGTGGGGGGACTTGAGGTTATGTGACAAAATGCCCCTTTCCCTACATGAGTTTCTCAGCAAACTTCATTTTGTAGGTACTCCGTTCAACTGTCACCATTTAATTACACACATTCAGTATTGTGTGAAGACAATTGGATTAATTGTGTAAAGTCGTCTGTATCTTACTGTCTCAAATTGCATCACAGTCCTGAATGTAAAAGAATGGTTATTTTAACTGAAACATTCCGGGCTGTTAGTTAGCCTCAGGAAATATTTTTTCCTACATTCTGGATTACCAAAATATCAGAAACCTAATTTTTCATACTGAGAAATACGCCTACACAAGGCTACTTTTACCACAGTGAAGAATGGTGGCGCTCAAAAGCCCAATCTCCGTCCATGCAGAGTTAAAGTCTGCACAAGCAACCCTAATTAAAGTTGAGTCAATCACAAATTGCCGTACTGGGTCACAATCGAGGCATATGTTAAGAATGAATTACTAATTAGCGGAGCAAGCAGTGAGACGAGGCCCAGGCTGCTTGAGAAGTCCCGGCACGTCACTAATATATGAAAAGGTATAAACAAACAGCAATCTGGTTGTTTAGCGCCTCCATCCCACTTACAAGGATCCAATTATGGCAGATCCCCGGAGCCGTGAATACAATCAGGCAAGAGTGAGTCGGCGTTATGATTAAGTGAGAGGGCCAACTACTCTCCTTGGCTGCTCCAGCCAGTCAGCCAGTAGGCCTTCTCTGACTGGAGCGCTCGTGTGGCTCAATGAGTCCCGAGGCACCCGTCCCACAACAGGCCAATGAAGTGCTCAACACAACAGGACACTAAAAAATACAGCCCAAGACGCAGATACTAAATTAGACGACATTGTAATACGCACAAAATAATTCACTGTGTGGTTTCACATTAGATGATTCCCCATTGGGTGCAGTATTACACACAATTAGCAGCGCAAATTCCTTGAACAATGCTCATGGATTTGGTGAGTCGGGGGAACCAACCTGTTCCAGAGCACCAAATGACTTAAAACAAGCATGATTTTTTCTCTATTTAATTCCAGAAGGACAAAATTCAGTTTAAACCAATTCAAGCTAATCTTCATTTTGTTATGTAAGCAGGTTCCATCGAGTCATTTTCCACTGATTGGCTAAGTTTAAAAACTCCCAATAGAGCTGTAGTCTAAAGAATTTGGTTTAGAGGAGTAGTGGACCACCAAAATGTTAACTAGTCAATGTATTAAGAAAGAAATTAGAAATACTTTACACAATATATGGACTTCGGACAATGAATCAAATAGTATTTTTCTTTCATTTATATTACGGAGCTGCTGGAGGTAATGAACACTTTGCCATCTGGATCCTGAGAAACTCCTTTAAAAAAAAACTCCCTGATACCAAACTATGTGGAACAGCTGCACCACAGCCAGCAGCTACGATGTGTCAAAGCGCAGACAACTATGACATGGGACTAATTAACACACCGACAAAGGCTAGTGTAGTTAATGCAGCTTGTTGATCTCATGGTTAGATGTCCTCTCTATTGCCCCACAGGCGATATGTGCTACATGTTTGCAGACTCAAAGGGGGATCTCTTGGATCATCCAGCAAAAACAAGAGGGACACCAACACGCGCACTACTGGAGGTGAACAGCATGGTACAGTCGGCCGTGCATAAACACAGGAAATATTCGCACAGGCTAGCTGGTAGCTCTGCAGGTGGGATGCAGCGTGATCCAGAATTTGCTCTGACCCATGCGGGGATGTGTATTAATAACAACAAAGCCCACCTTCAATGCCTTTGTTTCTGTCGCACTGCTCCACAAAGGCTCCTCAATGCATTTCAGTTCCACAGATGCTGACTGGTATTCCAGCAGGTAGCTACTCAAAATTCATCAAATTCATTCAACTATTTATTCTGTGATTCTTTGGTCGCCCCACCTTCCAATTCTTTTTATCGTTTTAATGCTTTTAAAGAGTGTTTCACTGTGCTTTTAAACAACATCTTTGCAATACGGCAGGCTTCTAAAGCACAGTAAGTCTTTCATTCCCGCGTTTCCCACCTAAACAACAACTTGTTGGTTGCTTGGACATGCAGGATTAGTCAAACATGTGGCTCTTGTTGGCATTAAACGCTAGACTGGAATGCTTGGGACAGTTTACACGGCCGAAGTAAAAAGAACAAAGAGGTTGACGGACGAAGCTACTGTAAGAGAATGAGATTGTACGCATTTATGAACCGCGGTTTTTTTTTGGGGTCTCTCAATGTCCTTGTAAAACAAATCCATTCTTCACAAGAACACTCATGATATGACCAACTTTAGTTAAAACTGCAAGACTAGGAGTAAGCCTAGAACCCGCCCCAAGTGCAAAACAATTGGATGTGCATGTTATGTTGTGCCCTGCTGTACACATTTCGTTGACCATTTCAATCCGCACCCTTGATCCAAATGTTACACAAGTAGTGTTTACATTTGTACATATTATACACCACTGGCTTGTCAGCTGAATACAAAGAGTCAAGGGAGTGTCCCTATATGTCTAGTTGTCTATATGCACAAAACACGTACCAAAAATGTACTGAACCATCAGCCAAAGTTTTAGCTGTACAGTACCGTCCCACCCCTAATCAGAAGTGAAAGGCAGTTAGTGAATACTACAACATGTAACTGCATTTTCTACATAATTAGCTCTAACTTGAGTTAGCGAGAAAGAGAGTGAAAAGAGTGAGAGCGGGTAGCTGGGCACAAATCTTCTGTCGCAGTTTGTGGCCGTCCTCCGTTATAATAATGGTGTTGCCCGTGCGGTTTACTCCCCACTGACCCATCAGCAGAATTTAACACCCCAGTGGAGTCCACTGCTGCTTAGCAAACTCTCCATGATGTTGTTTCAAAACTCTTTCGTAAAGTGGTACTCGCCAGCATTTCAGTACGCACCCGCACCTACACCCAGTATTCCAATTATTACAGACGGAGCTGCAGGCACAAGAGGGAGGTCAAGATTGCAAATTTGTCTGTGAGTTAATTAGTGCATTTCTGACAAATTTCACACCTAAAAGTAACATTATGGGGAATACACACTTGGTTAAACAGCTTCTTTACATGCATCCACATCCTAGCTACTAGAAAAGCATGTTCAAACGTGTAAATAGTGGAAAATGGAATATGATAAGTATACCCTAAATGGGATGAACAAAGTGCACATGCATTATCAAAAGACAAGTGCTATAAACAATTCTGCCTTCACAAATATAATAAAAGGTCAACTTTAACAAGATACATGTATTAATTTCTAAAAGCCCTGAAAAGGAAACACGGTCGACCTGTCAGCCTCTTCTACGATACATTAGAAATGTGACTAATTAACACTCATTGCATATACAGCACATAGAGCACAGAAGCAAAAGCAGAGTGCTACCACAGCCCCTGTGAGGGAAAGGCAGCAGTTTCCAAGCCTTTCTTTTGTTAAAATGCTTAAAACAAACGAGAGGAGTGCTTATCCAGCAAAATTGCTGCTAGATGGAGCAGAAAGTGCACAAATTTTCTATGACACCCCAGTAATGAGGTTTTATATTGACCCAGGCACAATGAGTGGTAGGGCTGGCTGCTCTTCTTCAGTCAGCTCTCTCCCAGTGCAAGACAGCCCCGAACAGGTAAGTAAGAGTGAAAAGACACCCAACTTGAATGATACTCAAGAATTGCTTAGGGTGAGCAATCCTGTCAGTCTGACACATCTGAAAAAATGACGACATATCGGCAAGGATGTTCCACTCCAGTCCTGTAGGTGGTGTGAATCAAGAGCCCCACTAGGACCCGATGCAAGTGGAAGGTAATAGTGAAATGGGAATTCATTCCTTAATCTGCATTTGTATCTCCAAAAGAGACAGAGTTCTACCTTGAGCCATGGAATACTTTTGAGTTACGTTAAGTCTTTCCCAGCTGACCAGGCGGGGTACACCCTGGACTGATCAAATGTCATTTAACGGACTATAACGGTATCAGTTCTGAAGGTATGATAACCTTGAGCATGAATACTGCAGTTTCACGATATTGCGTGAGCATGTTTTGCATATCCTTTTTCTACCAATCCGTGGAACAAAAAAAAAAAAAAAATCCCAAAATAGCATTTTTCAACAAGGGGAGAAGTCGTAGTGCTTACAACAGAACAGGGAGTGATTGTGTCACTTTGCCTGCACTGATGACTCAAAAAAAAAAAAAACACACACACACACCGGTGAAACATTTACTTCATAACAAATGTTCAGGAATTAGACCTTGTTGAAAGTGCACACAAAACTGACTTAACGTACAAAGTATTTATTTACTAAATCTTTCGTGCGAAGATCGTCGTATAACATTCAGTTTTCTTCAGCATTCTTGATTTAATCAAAATTCATGTACCTCTGTTTTAAAAAACTTGATGTATTAACTACCCTTGAAAGCATGTATGAGTCAGTCTTTCTTGTAATTCTATTGCAGGTGCCGTATTTTGATTCCACACCTCCAGAGAAGGACACTTTCCTCCCTGGAGAAGCCAGTCGGGACGCTCCTCCTGGGCCATTAAACAGATTCTAATGGAGATGAGAGAAGTTGATGTGATTAGGTATGACTGAAGCTTGTACCAGCTCCACTTGCTGGAACAGTTTTCCTTTACGACCTGCTGTTATATACTGCATTAATCTGTTAATTCTGAACTATCCTCTTTGTTCCTCTTTTTACGGTCAATGTAGACTTCAGACTGAATGCCATTTTTTACATGATTTGAATGAAAATCATCATTAAAGGGTGAGTTTGTGTTTTTTAAAGAAATAACTTTTTGAGACTATACATTCAAATATTGACAGCAGTTTTATCATTGCAAACTCCCTTTTTAATCTCTTTTAGAGTGTGGCAATGGCCAAGCTACCTGTCATACATGTTTCCTTTGCACATTCGCCTTCTTTATTGAAAAATAAATGTTTTTTCTTTCTTTTTTTCTTTCAAATCTGATATATAGGTATGTATAGGGTTTACTAGGTATGTATAGTCTTCACCTTAATTCCACATTTTCATTCATCTTAAGGAAGTGTTCCTTTTGTTTTGATACTGTAGATAGATAGTTGTGATGGACTAGAATTGCACAACTGACTCCCATCACTCGACTCTATTTATCGAGCACTTTAAAACAACTACCATTGTTTTCTTAAAATGGAACCCAGGGGCAGCAGATACAACGAAAACAGCAGAAGCCCTAGAATTGAACCCTGTGGAACACCATAAGTTCTGTTATACATGTGAATTCATATTGCACTTATTCTTCCAACCACTTTCTTTTTTTTTATGTTTGACATCGTTAGTATGAAGGGATTACAATAAGAAATTCCATGACGGACCATCACAACAGCCACAAGTACACTACTGAGTGTACCAAATTCCCTGCAGCACAGATAGGCCAAGCAATTAGTGTGGTCACCTGCAGCCAATGATGGCCAGGTGGGGCGTATCATCACAAATCATTTAAGTCGGATGTGTCGCTTAACCTCCGCCAAGCCCATGAGGCAGCCTCACCGAGCCCCTGGGGTTCGATCGAACCCAGGTTAAGAATCGCTGCTCTAATATAACGTTTTTTTACATGAATCAAAAATAAACGTTATCTTTCAAACAAATACACAAACTAAAGTGCAGACACTTTCACAACCGTGCCTGCTTCCCATTTGTTCGGACTCTCCCCGACGAGGCCATTCTACTGTGCGCCTCAGGCAGTGGCCCGTGATGCACTGCTCTATATCGTGGAACAGGATCAAGTAAAGGTCGCTATTGAATGCCGAAAACATGTTATTGTTTTTATGCAGTCGCATGTGCCACCGAGCTCGGGCACCCGCAACCGACGTTAAGAGCAGAATAAAGAAAGCAAAATAGAACGCTAAAAGTGAGACCCCGCTTTGTGTGGTGTCTGAGATTATGAGAAAGAGTGGGAGACTATTGGTGTGTGTGAGCAAAAGCAGCAGTCAACATATGCCTAAAATTCTCATTAGTAATATTTTTGCATGTCCATCAGGATAGCACACCAGCCTGCTATTTTAAGCAACTCCACTGGGGGTTCCAAGGTCTGCAGTTCTCTGATGAATTAAAAATGTATGCTTGGATGGAGCTAATTTTGGCATATATCATAATTATTACCTTGAAGGAAAACTGTAATCTCTAATTATATCGCTCAGAATGAGAAAGACTCCTTTTTGAACATCATCTGCTATTTGGCCTGTTTTTTAGTATATTCTGTCTGTAGTCTCATGATTCACTCTGTGCTTTCTGACAACCGCGAGCCTTAAAGGCCACTCACAATGCATTAAGAATGTTTTCCTTTTGACAGACATCAAAATGTGACCTTTAAATGATTCTTGTTATCAGGGAAGCTGAACAAAAAATCAATAGAATGTAGCTGGGGAGGGGGGATTAATGCAGAGCAAATTGATCATTCCATTTCATCTTGATTTGATGTGCCCGCCATACACACACACACACGCAGCCTGACCACAAACTGCTTTTAACCCTGCACATGAGGAAGCATCAGGAAAGAAAAACAAGCTTCCCCGTTGCAAAAAAAAAAGAAGACAAAAACACGTTAGTAGACTTTACTGACAGTTAACCTTAATAATAGTCACTTTTTTTTCTTTCTTCAATGCACTTATTGTGTTCCTTAGTGTGTCTGCCTCACCACAGGGAATACACAATGGCAACGCTCATTGTCTGTTTCACACGGTTTATGGCTCCATCAAACATACATTCATCATCAACGATAGATCATTAATTATTGTAGCTCCTTTCACGAATAATCAGTCCACTTGGGCATAACTTCTCAACAAACTGTTGGTGTACAAAAATATGTCAAGATGCCCCAGTCACAGAGATGGAATACACCTTTTCTTCTAAAGAATCTTTCAGCCAACATTAAAAGGAATACATGTGGCAGAAAAATTGCACATCGGAGCCACTTCCTGTGCACGGCAGAGTTTGGGCTGCCCGAGCGATGATGCGCGCGATAAAGATAGCAAATCTGGGAAACGAAAAATGGCACTTCCCTTCAACAAGGAGATACATCAGTGTTTATTAAATCAATTGCAGACAGTGGATTGTGAAGGTAAAATAATGAAGCACTTATAAATGATCTTTGCTTCGCTGGGCCTCACCTGATCAGGGTGTTCAGGGACCACCAGTGCGAGGCATATTAGGGGAGGTCTATTAATCCTAATGCTTCTCATAGCCGACTATAAAATGGGCGAATCCTCCGTGACTTACTTGAGACAGCCTTTTTAATTTTGCAACACGCAAAAAAAAAAAAAAAAAGCCCGGCACACGGCTTTCATTGATTGGGTGTGAAAGTTTGGCTTGCCAGCAAATTGCTGCCGTAACATTATGGCGCTCAGGGACCAACATTATATCTCTCTCTGCAAGCTTTTACAGGATCCATGGCAACTAGGGAGCTCGCTCTGGGCACAGAAATGTGCCTTTAATTGAGTGACATCTAATCAGGCCGAGAAATACAGCAGGAAGGTTAACAAAACAGGTCAACAATGGGCAACGACGAGCGGCTGTGAACGCTGCACTGCGTTTTGCTGTGATGTTGGTCAACCTCGATTAGTCTGCTTTTAATGAACAAAATGACAGGGTGGGAACTATCCTTTGCAAGATCATTGCGTAAGCACATGATTGAATATGATGCGTTCTTTCTAAGACGAAGGCATCTTGCGGAGAACGCATTTCTTTGATGTGTTACACTCACAAGTAACACACATTCCACAGCCTCTGTAGGGGATTTTTCTCCGTCGCCATCTCATTTTTTTCTTTTATCTTGTTGCACCTCTCCTATTTCTCTATTCAAACATGGATTATGCATTTAACTGAAATAGTGGTCTGTGTTTATTATCAGAGGATGTAATCATTCCCTCAACCTAGAATCATTTGTGCTGAAAGCAATCTAAGCTTCAGAGGGGACAACAGTGTTGCCTTGTCTCTGCGCTTTTGAGAATCATTGGAATTCATGATCTTTTCTCGGTATGCTAACAATAATCTTCTGCTCCCGCTGTCTCGCACATCACTAGGCATAGCAAACACTTGTCCTCGCTGGGTCCCGGCGTCAGCCTCTGCCTGCCATGCAAATTCCTTGGCCAAGTCCCTCTTTGTATCACAACTAGCCCCTCAGCCTTGTCAAGTCTCTGGTGTGACGGCACGATAATGAATCCTGCTTTTAGGTTGCAAACTTGACACGCACACGTCGAGGATTAGATTTTGATACAATCTGGCACTGCAAATAATGTTGTGTCTTGATGCAGACTGTAAACAAAATATTGGGGATTCTGTCTAGAACAAACAACTGATTCTAGGAGTTACTTTGCCCTCACTACAAAACAATGGGCAAGATGCATTTGTTAGTCCCCGTGTAACAAATGCTTCTGACAAAATTGTGCTGGATGAATAAAATGCAAATCAAGTTAAAAATGTGTCCATGTTTGGATATTCCATTATGCATAGATCTGCAAATAGTGCTCCTAATTGGAAGTACCTTAGATGGTTTCTCATGTGACAGGAAACAGTCGCTATTTGTGGTGCATTAGTGCCCGTAAAGCCAGTTTTTCTTTGTGATATGAATTCTCTCTTCTCTCTAACTGTTCTTTTAGAGTTCAAGAAAAACATTTCAGCACATTGCTGCCAATTTAATTTAGCCTCGATTTATCTAATGCAGGGGTCATCAACGTAGCCCCCAAGGACCAGGTGAGTTGCCCGCAGGCATGTTCTAAAAATAGCTCATAAGTAATGGGAAAATTGTGATTTCCCAAGAATGTTGTTATAGTGAGCAATTGAAAATGTGAGCAAGGACAGATAACTGTAGAAATAAAACAATTTAAAAAAAATGATAATGAGAAATCATTAACAGGTGAGTTGGTCAGTGGTCACTGTCTTCATGTAAATTCTGTCTTCACATCATTAATTTCTAATAATGAAATATAATAATGATAATAAAAAGTGCGTCCTTAACGCTTACAACAATACAAAACAGCTAGAATATTTGACTGTTTTACAATACTTTGTCCTTTAGTATTTGTTGAACTTCACAAGAAGGAGAGAAAATGGCAAAAATATTAGTTTTTTTCATCTATTTCTTTTGTGGTTACAGCATTATCTTTGCCTTATGTTGTAATGTGCTATTATGTGTTAATGTGTTTTTTTGTTTTTAATGGCTGATTTTTATTTTTTATTGATTTTTTGCTGATTTTTGACCATTTTAAAGTGGCTATTATTGGCCCTAAATTGTTTGGGCCCTAACACCATTGTTAAATGTAATTAGAGCAAATTTGATATTTAAGTAGTGTGTATCAAACTGGTAGCCCTTCGTATTTATCAGTACCCAAGAAGCTCTCAGCTTCAAAAAGGTTGGTGACCACTGATTGATTCTAATGAATCTGTCCGATACACGCCTGACATTTAGTTGAATACAAGAACAGACGACACTGGCGAAAAATGATTTAGCCAAATTATCAGTGATGGTGTGGAACAATTATAAATCGGCATATTTGTTCATTAACATGAGGATTGCAATGTGACGGTTGCTGCTTGATTGCGGTCCCATTTGCAAACGTTTCTTATCACGCTCATAGCAATCTAGAAGCGTTTCATCTGTCTCACCTCCAGCGCAACGCTGTGACGGTGTCAAGTGAGAGACGGCAAGCAATTAAAAGAAAATCATTCAAACAACTGGAGGTCAGATCTCAAGATGCACCCAATCACTCATAATTTCCTGTTGCCGTGCTGCAATTCCACTACTCTCAATTGGGGTCCAATGAGTGAGAGTAAACAACAGTCGAAGTGTTCAATATTAGCTGTGCCAGAAATAAGCCCAGGGGTTCTTCTTCGCCATCTTGGATACGGTGGGTGTCTCTCAGCACTTTAAGCGACACAAAACATCAAGGGCTTTGGTACAGCACCTTTAATAATACCAGAGCTCTGGGTGGATCTGCTTGTGTTTACGAATGCAAAGGCTGGGAGATGATAGGAAGGGTGTGCGTGAGGTCTGGCGGGACAAGGTAGCGCTCCTGATAGTGTTTCTGCGCACGTCTTCCTCTGTTAGTCATTACTGTGTGCAGACGAGGGGTGATGTTTACTCTGCTGAGACAAGCAAGTCTACTGCGCTGGGCTGCAACCTTGCGACTTCTCTCCAACAACCCTACCCCCCACCCCCACCCCCAAACCGCCACCCCCTCCCTCCTGCTTTCAGCAAACGGCTGTCCCTGGCCTTACGCTCTTCGGGCTCACCAGTGCTGCTGCTGCCAACCGTAGCTTTGTTTTTGTAATGGTAGAAGAAGAAAAAAAGGTATGGTTGGCCCGGTAGGGGTTGGATTTACATTTCAGGAAAGTAATCACCACAAGGGACAAGATATAGCAAAACAGTGCACAGCCATGTTTTCTTTGTCTGGCTTTGGTTTCCTTGAATAGTGTCAGAAATTCCTCCCACATACAGCGACAGAAACAGTGATGATAAAGGGCTACAGTGCACCACTGCACCCTGTATAAAAACAAGAATGTGACTTTGAAAAGATAATTACAGTGGTGCCTGGTGATCAGAGTTTCATTTACTCTGTGATGCTCGGATCTCAAAAATTTGTATCGCAAATTACCTTTCACTATGAAAATGGCATTAATCCATTCTTGCCTCACAAAAAAATCAAATTTGTAGTGTAGTAAGAAAAATAGCACTCTATAACATTGCACTTTACAAAACTAAGCACCAATGACAATTTAAAAGTATGTTAAAAAAAAATGCTGCTCCTTGTGTGTGCGCCTTGGCCACCTTGGGGTTGTATAACACAGATACACACGGTGAGGTCTCTGCTTCTCAGAAAGCTTGTGTAATATTAGTAGAATAATATATGCCGGTGTATTATTATATTGTCTAAGTGTGTTGCTCCATATAACATCTGTTGCTAAAAGGTTATAACAAAGCGACACAGTTGTTATTCATTATCCCATCTACTTTAAGCAAAAGTTGTATCGTTTAAATAAACGTGTGATTATCTTTGTTTAATATTTAGTTTGACAATTACTTTTCATTGGGAGTGGCATTAAACAATATGAAACCTCTTTTTGAAGATAAGTTTACTATCTGCCAAACTGCTTGGGAGGTGAGTTGAGTTGACTGCCATGCCACCATACATTGCTCGTATCAGTTTTTTGTTTTTGTTTTTCAAGCATTATTCGGCCGAACAACAGCTTGTATCTAAAAAAATAATAATTTTAAACACTCGTAGATTGAGTCACTTGTAGCTCAAGGCACCACTGTATAACATAATAATGAAGAAATATGTAAATATATATATATATATATATATATATATATATATATATATATATATATATATATATATATATATATATATATGTATATGTAACAGCAAACACTTTGACAACTCATATATGGATAATGGACAACAGAAGAAACATACATGACGAGTTCCTCCAGGATTTTGCCAAGTTGCTATTGCACCAATTCTTGAATTCAAATAAGCCGCTCGAATTCTACGTGACCATTTTGTCAAATGAGCGCATTTGTCATTTAGCGGGATACAATATAATTCCTTACTTACATCTTCATTTGATTTCTCAGCAAGTGTAACATTGGTCAAATTACAGACTAATCATGCAAAAGTCAATATTTGCTGGTTATCAAAATAATTAGAAGTTTTTTTTACCAATTTTGCTTTTGACAGTAAAAAGATTAAGAATGCAGTTAAGTACCTATGGAAAAAAGCAACTACTTAAAAATACATAGTTGTCGTTGTTTAAGTGCCCAAATAAAACAGGCTACAAGCATTGTAACTTGCATCGTAACTTTTCATAAAAGCTCCCACAAGGTTTAGGCTTTTTGGGCCGCAGCAATGTAAAGAACAGCCTGCAAAATCCTAGAGGTGCTGAACAACACAAATCAACAGAAACAATTCAACTCATCATGTTGAACAAAAGAGTAGTGAAAAGCAACTGACAATGATTGTGATTAAAATGGCAAATGAATCAAAATGTAGCAAATTAAAAATAAATGAAATGATTACCAAGCTTATGCAGGAGGTCAAGGGTCAGAGTATGAGAGAGCATGGATGTTTCTGGAAGAAATAAACAAGGAGTTTATGTAAGTACACTTCAGTGCAAGTGCATCTACTGGATAATATGTAGCACTCAAATATTCATGTAACACAATGCTGTAGTAAGCGCTGATTCACAGCCGAGACCCAAGCAGAGGCGCTCTGTTTCACTAAGTGGTGGTGGTGGTGGTGGGCTATTTCAGGCTTTAGTGAATCACAGACACACTTACGCCAACCCTTAAACAATAGAAGGCATCTTTTTATCATCCTTTAACAGCACAGAGACCATAAATTTAGCGTTTGCTCATTCTAAAACCTCTCAGCAAAATGAGGTAGACTTAGCAAGACACCAAGCACTGCTGAAACATCACTCATGCTTTATGTTTCATGCCCGCCCCCTCTTCCTATACGCTTACACACAAAGCAAATGGTGCAGACACAAGTGGAAAAAGAGAAAGAGATGGTAGTTGCCTAAAAAAAGGATGTGATGCTCCAGCATGGCGAAGACGTCAGAGGCGTTTGCTGTTTGCCAGAAGTAAAGAACGCAAATGGATGTGCAGTCTGAGCAGAAGTTTGCAAGCGATGCTTCACAGTGATTATTTTAAGAAATGCAACTTTTTTTTTTTACTTCTTTCAATGACGCTACTTTATCATTGCTGTTTGTTTGCTGTGTAGAAACAATAGCGCTTAACCTATTTCCAGGAAACCAAGCAAAATAAATTTAGCGTCTACACCGTTTATCCTGAAGACAGTCACAGGTGAGATGGAGCCTATCCCGCTGACTTGAGACAAGAAGCAGGGTAAACAATAAACTAACCCTGCATACTAAAATAAATAATTGATGAAAATGCAGAAGGTACACAACTATACCAACCAAAACTTTCAACTTTTTAAGACATACTGATTACCCTCGGAGCTCCCTGAAATTTTTGTCACAATTTAAAAACTAAGATGTCTATTGTCTAAGTGAATTTAAAATAAATAAATTAATTAATTAATTAAATTTAAAATAATAATAATAATAAATAAATAAATAAATAAAATGATTTAAAGCTAACATCTTTCAAAATTGAAAAGTTGTTCAATAAATCTCTTTGACTGCCAAAAACGTTAAATAACGTTTAGTAAAATCCTATGGAGGAGTGCCAAAGACGTTAAAAGACGTTTGTTTCAAAACAGAGGTGAAACTAACCATTTTCTATTGTTGATTACTCAAAAACGGAATAAGGTAGAAACAAACTTTTTTTTCTGATAAAAGATGAGAGTCCAATCTTTCATTTGGTAGTATGTGTGTTTCCATAGTCCAAACACATAATTTTCTGTGGACCTTGAAAGATCAGTCAAAAGATCAGTCAAAATGCTTAAATCGGCTGGCACCCACGGCATCCCTTTTCTGAAAACGTCTGGCAGTCAAAGAGTTAAACAAAGTTAACAGTTGGAATTTGCACTCTTACATTTTGACACCAGCATTTTTTTTTTTTCCTGAAAATGAATATCAGCTATATATCGGTCTCCTTGATTGCTAATAACCGGTATCGCCTCAAAAAAAAACATATTGGTCGTTTTCTATTAAATACTGTACTGATTTTTTTTTAACCTTCAGGTAGCCAAAGCACAAAGTCATTCAAACAATGATTTATTTAATATTAGGCAATACAGGATCCAGATTTTTCGGTTTGAAAACAAAATCGGTAGACGATCACCGATTTGATCAGAACATAGAGTAGTATATCTATTTAAACAACTTTTATATTTACTCTACAGTAGCCACCATTTACAGGGGATATCGACAGGCATAGCAAAACACACACACACACACACACAATTGATGGCAATTGAAATGCATGGGGGAAAAATATTAAAACAAAAAAAACTTCTTCAAAAACATTAATAAACATTGAATATAAGACATAATATCTTATTTTGCAGAGCCGATTGATGATATCATTGATGATTGGGCAAATTACAGACAATCACCAATTTTTCATAAAAATGCTAAATATCGCCTGATCCCAACCCAGCCAATTTGATCAGAGTAAAGTCGATAGAAGACAACCCTCACATTAGGAAAATAACAGCTCATTCACACAGATGAAGCAGCATCAGGACCAAGTGGGGGATTCAGTATCTTGCTCAAGGATACTTCCACATGGCCTCGAACCCGAGGGACCACCAACCAAGCTGAGCTGCCTCTAGCCTGCAGTGGTGTAGATTTTACACGAAAGTTTACAGCGTCACATAAAAATGTGAAAACCTCTCCACATCTGCACCACAATTTAATTGAAATACCCCTCGCCTCCCTAACTTATATATATATATATATATATATATATATATATATGTATATGTATCGCAGTGATGTCATGCTATAAACAATTTTACAAACAATATATAAGTCTGTGGCACATAATGTTATACTGTATATATCCTTAAGAAGAAACCAATCTTGCTCTTTTAGCAGCATCTAACACTTCATAAAAAAAAAACACAAATAAATGCGGTCTGAGAGTGTTTTGTAGCAAAAAAATAAAATAAAATATAAATGTGATCTGTATCTGATCAATGTGGAACGTCTGAGGTCCCGGCAGACTAGACAGCTCACAGGTATTAGCTGCTAATTGCCATCAACCAAACAATCTTCACTTACTGGAGAAAACAATCTGTTCATTCTTCCTATATATCCCTGAAGATTACACATTGGAAGTTTTAGGCACACAAGATAAATTCTTATACCATAATTACAGCTAATTGCGCAGATAATTGCAATGTTCTAGTGCTACGTATGCCCACAAAAAAAAAAAAAAAAAAAAAAAAACATTCTATGAGGCTCTCAGCAGTGAAATTGAAAGGCTCCTATTTCTGCAGTCTTCTGTCTCCTACTTATTCATTATCTAGCATTTGTATGTGTTTGGGAGCAAAAAACAAAAACAACCAAAACATTGAGGGATGCGAGGGAGGCTGATGACAGGGTATCACGGATGTTCTGAAAGCAGACATGCTGTTCCCGCGTCTCGCTTGCTTTGCAACAAAATTGTCGAAAAGCTTCAAAGCCCTAAGCTTTGGTATTTTATGATGATTAGATCCAAGTCTGCTCTTTTCAAAGATAAAACAAACAAACAAACAAATTAGCACCAGTAAATCTAGATAGCCTTGGGTTTGTGCACCTTTTTCCATTTGGTTTCAGGTCTGTAAAAAAGAAGCGGTCTGTAACGGACCCAATAGTCGAAGCGTATTTCAAAGAATTGGTGTGGAAAGAGAGCGAGCGAGAGAAAGATGGGGCAGTGGGGAGCGTAAGCAATCCCCCATCTATTACAGCCTCACCAATCATCAAAGACAAATTACAGTACACTTCACTGGGATATGCTAATTCCAAATTAGATGCAAGTCATCAAAAGAGCCCAAGTGCAATATTTTGCATCTACAAATTGAAAATGTCTGCTTTCAGAATAGGTTCTAAAACCAATACCGGATTAAAAAAACATGAACTCCAACCAGACGCACAGCATGCATATACATTAAGGTCCATGTCAGCACTACAATTATTAGTATTATTTCTGCATTAATGCAAGTAGTGTGGATGGAAGCAGAATTGAGGATGTCCAGTGCAGTGCGCGTGATGTCAATAAACATATTGCAGTGCTAAAAAGTCACCTTTTTCCCCCCCCATTTTGATATTCAGGGAAGTCTGCCCCCTTCTCCTCATTGCAGCTTATTACAGTTTCACCCTGGAATTTGCATGGAGATGTTAAGACACGTTTGGTTCATCTACAACAACGGTGTCACCAAGTCATTTGTGTTCAGGTGTGTTTGTTTTCCTTGGCAGAAAATATAAACACAAGCACAATATATAATATATACACACTAATGGAGTTTGGTTCCTGCAAACATTTTAATTTAGGCAAATAAAACTGAATCGTTAGGGCCTTTTGCCTGCCTTGCTGATTTCTTTCCATGTGTGAACATAAATCCATATTACAGCTTTATTTATTATTGTCAAACTGATTGTAAAAGTAGCTGCAAAGGTATTTAGAAGTACCCGCTGTTAAGATTATTGTTCTCAGTGTTGTTTAGATCATTGTGATAGGGCACATGATTCATTGTCTTTATTTGCTGTAAAGCTATTCTTGGATTTGTTTGTGATGTCAACAATCTTCCTCTATTCTCTAATTGCACATCCTAGCCCACTGGAGACAAACAAATCATAGGAACATCTGAATTTAGCCCCTCTGAAAAACAGCATTTCCCAGTGCAAACAGGTTTATTTTGCTTTAGAAACTGTTGATTAGACTGTTTTGCAAAGTGTTTTGGAGAGAGATTTTGATCATGTAATTTCCACTGAGATTCTACACACTCAATTTGTATTTTGTTATGTGCTAACTTGGGGATTTTATTTCTGCAAAACATGAATATTATGAGTAAGTCTCCGATTGGAAAAAGTGTTTTATATTCATACTTAAATATTCAAGTTAAGAAGGCGAAATTAGTTGTTTTTCAATTCTAAAGCAGTCTTTTGAAGTTGTAAGTTAAAAAGTTGTTGAACAATGATGGTTACAGGTTCAGTGTTGGGAACGTTCTTTTATAAAAGTAATACTTCATAATAACTCATTACTTGCGCCCAAAAAGTAATGGAGAAATTGAATTACTTTGTAATAACAGTAACTAGTTACTGGCCAAAATAACTACATGACTTTTACTAAAAAAAAATGCTTTCTATCTAATAATTCCGATTTTTATTTTTAGCAGTTTTCAAAAGACATTCGGAATTAGTCGACTGGCCAGCTAATTCAACATAAACCTCAGTATTTACTGTACTAACAAGAGGTTTGTCTTGGCTTGTGTGTAAACACACTGGATAGACTGCCATGACTTCTAATCACGAAAATTGGTGCCTGCTGATGACGTCACGCTCCAGGATCAAAGGGGTAATGTTTTGTTGCTTTGGGAATTGGATTGTGCTTAATGGTTATTCGGAGGGAAACATGGACACACTTCATAGAGAAATATTTCACTTTATATACAGTACATACATTAAATCTTGCAACATGATCATATCTGGGACCGACAGCGTGCAGGAACTGTCGAGCCATAAGCGGAAAGAATCCATTATTTTAATTCAGAAACATTAACATACGTTTAAAACAATCATTAAAAGAAAAACTTTCTGTATCTTATATAGAAATAAATGGTTATGGTGAACGGAAAAATTTGGAGCTGTCGTAATGTGATGTCATCGGAATGAACACAGGACCCAGATGCAATCTTGCCAGCCGATCGTGTCTGGTATAGGGATTTACATATGAAAGTCTGTGACCTAGTACCAACAACGGAACTCTTCCCAACCAAGCAGCCATTTTGTGGAGCCAGGGTGCGTTAGGATTACACAGTAGTCAATTGGCAAACTAATGAATCCATTGTAACGCAATGTATTAAACGTATAATAACGACAATAACAGCATTTCAAGCACGGGAAAAATAATTAGATTACTCCATTAAGGGACAAAAAACGGAGTTACCTAACGCCGTTAGTTTAAACAGGGTTATTCCCAACACTGGAGGTCATATTATAAAACTGACTTGACTTGAATGCAAACGTTACTACTCTAAAAAAATAAAAAATTAAAAAAAAAGCCCACACGTCTGAGGAGAAATAACTAATGTTGATAATCTGAATTGACTTGCTGAATGATCGCCGTTTATCTCAGCCATCAATGTTCTGCCAAGGTTTCTAACACTGATTTGAGGAGAAGGCGTGCCAAAATACCGTTAGTTTAAACAATAGAAACACAGACAGACAATTACTTGGACCCATGGGAGTCGCAGACCTAAAGAGCCAGTCAATATTTCTGTGCAACATATGCATCAGAATGGCTGGGTCAGCTCACACATCTTGCTACTCGCTGTGTTCTCTCCAGTTAAGTGCCTTTTCTCTCCATCCAAGTCCAAGGGGATGACCGTGGCCACATCAGTGAGGCGCAAATATGTTGATTAATTCACCCTTTGCTTTTGACACCTGATATGTAAAACTGCAGCCGCTGTTCAAAAGATATGAGCAATACTTGGACAATGTCAATATTTCTCTTCAAGGTGCAGAGTAGGCATATAGACTAATGACAGAGTGAGTATATTGGCAAATGAGGCCACAACGGGAGCAGGGGAATGGGTGGAATTAATAGCGGCAACAACAAACGACCTGTCAGGACAAGTGCAAACAAAGAGATAGACAATAAGACCTTTAAATACACAACAAATGCACTATTTCAAACAAATCACCCCTAAAACTGATGATACGATTTAACTAAACTGAATTCTCTCCAAGGCCAACTGGTTACTTCTATACCCTTCATAACTGACAAAAGAAGAAGTCTGTGGCTTGATTAAGATGAGATACTAAGCAACATACTGTAGGTCAGGTTCAGGAAAAGTTTAGATCATTGTTCTGTCTTAACCTCTTGCCTTTACACACTTTATTCAACGTCTCATTTTCTCAATTGCACTTTTAACAATTTTAAGATGAAAAGAAATGGAAGGATCCTGTTCTTGGAAGTGACAGTTAGAAAAAAAAATCAATATATCCTTTAGCACTTTGAGCTCAAAGTCCCAGAATCTCATTGTGAGGACATCTCGAGGCAGCCAACAACTTACTTTGGTAATAGCATAAGGTTTCGCTCAGCAGGGATAGCAAGAGGTACAGTCAAGGATCATTAAGGTCTTAGTGGGAGAATGAATACACAGAAACACATATATAGCATGTATACGGAGTTGCTTCAAAGAGAGAGTTAACATTTACGTCGGTTTAATCAACCTGGTATGGCTAAATAAAGGACTGGAGGAAGCCCCAGTGCAGCATGTAAAAAGAATAACAACATTTGTATTCAGCCATTTGGCTGCATTTCAAAGGATTTGTGTATTAACCGAGTCATGTTAAATTCCAATGCGACTAAACCCAAGGTCAAATAAACAGATGTTATTACTTAAGATCCCCCCCCCCTCCTCAAACTTCTACTTCATACCTCCTGCCCACAGCCTGTGGCTTATCAAAAAAGCACCACCAGGATATATTGTCAAGAAATCTTTTCGGCAGTACTGATTGAAGAGGCTGACTTTTATTCTCTCCAGTATACCCTTCCTCTTTCCCTACTGCCATGGTACACAGGGGTACCATTATGTGGTGGCTGTGGACTTCATCCATTCATCATTCTTTTCACCTATGAAGCAAAACACTCATACATCAAGTACAGCTACCTCCCGCTTCCCTAAATCACGCTTTGTTCTTTCTCTGTGTGAACAAAGCAGCTAGTCTCGATGCCAAAACAGAATAGGCAATTATATGTATTTAGTATGTAATACAACATATACGTAATACCCATTTTCCTGTATTTTGTATTTATTAACTGATTGTGAGACGTGCACCACAATTATAAATAACTTATCTTGCCAAGTTAGGATTGAGAGTCATGAGCCAAACTATTTGCTGTCTGTGATTGGATGGAATGTTTAGGAAAAATGCAAGTTAACTGAAACAATGGATACGTGTGTTTGGCCGGATACACACAATTGGGCTGTGTTTGTCCCAATTTTGCCCCTTCCCGACCAAGGATGCCAATCGACCAACTATCGTACGTCTTAATAGATTAGCCTATAAAGACTATCCTTAAGTTTGAGGTGTGTTAAGAATGGATACCAAAACAAGTAGGGCCAGAAATATTAAATATTTAACATATTCAACATTTACGATTCAAAATCTTGATGTGTGTGGGAAAGCCAATGTCTTCCTAAATCATTTGACTCCATGGATTGTGACTTGAACGGATTGTAACCAATCAAAGAGTGCCATGACTGAAGAACAAGGAAGCCGCGGTCAATAGAGAAAAACATTTTTTTTTTTACCCATTGCTTTTTTTTTTTTTATAAAGTGGGTTCCCAAGACGCCAAGAATTTTCTAACAAATTTATTTGCCAACATCGCCATCTTACAATGCTCCTGCTAGTCGCTCTGTTCGAAAACACTCTGGAAACTGCGGATCACATCCGTCACAGATGTATATACGAATGGACTAACAATTGGCCCGTCGTGGCTTAAGCCACAGGGCAGCCATCTTACTTTGCCACATTTCCTGTTGTTTTTTCATTATCAGTGTAAGTTTTACGCTAGGATGCCTATATGGAGTAATGAGAGCCCTTTAAAGAAAGAACTTCACTGTTTGCATGGACTATTCAGACTATATTATATCCGGATTGTAAATCGTGACTCACAGGGATTAGGTTTACATTCCGCAGCATTTTTCTTTCCCTGATGGTCTTTACTTTCATTTGATTGTTGATGGTTCTGGCAACATGAGTTTCTCCCAGACTTATTGGTACAACTGTACGCCACACACTGTGACAAAGTGACATTTTCACCATAGAGATTAGAGACCGTAAATAGTGTGAAAACTTTGTGGGGAAATCAATGCATTCAAGTTAGCTGCTGGTTACTTCACTTCCTGTGATGGCGAGTAAGCGGCATTCTTAATCCACTAAAGGTTTTATTCATTTTTAGGAGATCACGTGATCACCCGAGATTTCTGCTATGGAGGTCTTTGTTTCAAGATTGATGGTGGGACAGAATCTTAAGGTTGTGTGGTGTTTTCTGTTGAGAATATCGCATACCACACACAATAAGACCAAAACCGTTATATGTCTGTTTTGTTTGTTTTGTTTGTTTTTGTTTTTGTTTTTGTGTGGGGGGGTCTGTCACAAATAAAATAAATCTTTTAAGATTTGGAAAATCCTCATGTGTGGACCAAGCAAAACAAAAATGTATTTATGCATTTCATAAAAAACAGCCATTCCAAGAAGTGCTACTTTATCAGTACAAGTCTCAAAAATTCTAAGACTGAATTCTGAATCAGAATTCAGCTGGGCATTGTATCCGAGAAGATGAAGCATGACTTGTTTGTGAATTGCATCGGAGGAGATAAACAGTAAAGTGACTATTTGCCACATAATTATTTATCCTAAAACAAGATACTGCTTTTATTCATGATGTAGTCATACACATGCAGAACACATCTTAGGTCACTTTTGACCATTTTAAACAGATTATAAAACTGTGCAAATGTGCTTGGGTAGATTTACATGAATTTCCTGTTCAAAATGAATGCAAAATGTGCAGTCAAGCATTTCGGTTGTTAGTTTGCTATATGTGTTAGCGGTGGTATGATCAAGCTACGCGGCAGGGGGGAGGCTCTGCTCTTTTAATCTGTAATCCTTTACTTTCTTAAGGGCAGAAGAGGCCAAGGATCAGAGCGCTGAGAGCGAACGTATCCTTTGGCAGACGCACACACTTGTGCTACAGCGCTCCTCGCGCCGTGTACTGAAGCTGTCACAATTGTGTCGGGAGCCATGAGGCAGGCAATTTTAGCGGTGTGGTGTGAATCGATACCCAATCACATCACGTTCGCAAGCAGCACATTAACCTGAAGAGGCCGTAGAGCAATTTACAGCGTATTGTTTTTGGCCCTGGGAGCAACAGGCGAGAGGAGCGATAGAAACATCACGGCAGAGCAAGACAAGGCCCTTGTTTTGACGACTACGGCCTTTTCGCTGGTCAGAGAACACTGCCAGGACACGGCGGTGTCACAAAAGGCTCCGAAACATACAAACTGGCTGCGGATCCAGTGAGGAAGGTTGGAATCTTTACATGAAGCAAATGTCATCTTTAGAAGAACAATGAAAAACTCAGTCACCGGATCCAAATACTTCAATTATCCAACATTTTGACATATGTTCGCGGAACGGCATAGGTGCGGAAGACTCATGACACAGAATCTTTAAAAAAATAAAAAATAAATTTGTGAGATGGCTATGTGCATCTTGTCATGCCAACAAGTAGTTTCCACACACACCTGCAATCATTACCTTGGCACAGCGGGGCAGCCGGAGTGGAACACACTGCCACGCTGTGAGCACAGTTTGCAGCATGGATTAGAATAGAGAGCCACAAGGCAAAAACCAGGGATGCAGGCTAGACTAACTAACCAAGCGCCAAAAATATGCTTTTGGTGATAAATATTCCCTGCATGCATGCAAAACAGGAAGACATCATACCGTCATGACAAAGCAGCCACTAACCACATTTGTACCTCGTAAATGTTCAGTAATTATAATTAAAAATGTGTTACTGTCACAAATTGTGAATGGATTTCGAGAGATTCTTCACATATCACGTTTCGGTAGTAACTCTGGAAAATACATTGAATACGCCTATCACTGTGTCTAAGCTGCATATCGTGACTAAAATCAAAGCAGTCTGATTGGTTGCTGCATAATTACTATAATCTTCATTAATAGATGGGACATAATTACAGCCTTGTTATTTAACTCATTTTCTCCCAAAAACGTATACATACTTTCTATTTTAAATATTACCATGCTCCCAAAGACATATTTATAAGTTTTTTTTTTAGGATTTTTTTTTACTAGATCATACAGAATGCTTTGATGCAGCTTTCTGAACTGAAGGGAATGGTTGAAGCAATGGTAGTTATTACAAAAACGGCCAGCAGGTGACAGCAGAGTATAAGAGATCAACCATGGCCATGGCCCCACCATTTTAAACAGATTTGTGAATAATGATGAAACTTAGCTATATTCTAATGCTAATTGCTGCAAAACGGAAACGGGTAGAAACATACTTTTTTTCCTAATGAAAGAAGAGACTCTAATCTTTCTTTCGGTAGGTTCCATGTTAAAATAGCAATAGAATACAATATCCAAAATCTGTCAAAATCCAGTATAACAGCCAGGAGCGAACAGGGTTGCTTCAGGGAAAATGGCTGGGAGTGAATGAGTTAATATACTTTCACACCACTCACAAACTGTAAATTCAATTTGGTGTTTAGTCTTTTCTTTTCAGAACACAAAACTGGTTGCAATGCTTTCAGTAAAAAATGGAAACAAAAGGCAGATACTGGGAAATGCTCTTACCAGAAAATAGCAGAGGAAGAATTCACAAGAAATGACAACATATCAAATATGCCCACAGCTGGTATGAGTAGTACAGGGATGGCATCAGAGCAAAATGATTTAATGGTGAATAAGCGCCAGTGGGTGATTATGTCATTGCTTTCCTGTACATGATTTCACCTTTGATCTGCAGAAAACAGTCCAATATGCAGTCCGAGGGAAACTGGGCTTTGGTCAGGATAGTGTGAAAAATATGCTTGTCTGTCAACATCCCACATTTATAGATGACAGCTTTTGGGCTACATACACTACAAGACCAATATATCTGTGTATAATTTTGCATTTAGGTCAAAGGAATCAATGTATGGCAAAAAAGGTCTGTCAAACGCACGGCACACATTTTATTGCCTGACATTAAACTGAGAAATGCTGAAGTGACTTTAATCAGTCAAGGTAGCAGAGTAGCTCACATGGAGGTGGTCCACCGTTCGTCAGTGCTCAATCACTAATCTAATCTAGAAGGAACAACAGGAAACTGGGTGCTTATAGGTAAAAATGAAAGACATATAACAAATGTTTGATTGATGTGGCAATTCCCATGGTAGAATAAGCTGCTACTTTACTTTCAACAACCGCAGCTGACACAATGTGCAGTACCTAAGATGGTTGTTATGGCGACATAATTCTCTTAAAAATGATGCTTTTATTCAGTGCTAAATCACCTCAAGCGAGTCAAGGGCAAAACTTTAGAGAAGCAGCAGACATACAGTACATGAAAAATTATATTACAAATATTTCCTAACTTGCACCTTTAGAAAAAATGGTACACGTCACAGCATGTTGAAATTTGGCTTTATTATTCAGTGTGAATTAGTCAGCATTGATTTTGCCATTATCCATAAAAATGTGATGCAAAAGTAATATTTGTTTATTCCTATGGAACACGTGAACACTTTTAAACTCTTACGTCTACATCTTTTAGCACTTTGAGATTTCTTTGAAATGTATAGTGCATTACAGATTAAACGTTTTATTATTATTATTATTATCTTATGTTTAGATATTTTTATTAGTTTTTTTTTAATCTAATTCACAAGGGATTCTTAGCTGCTAGGTCAGGACCCAAAAGTGGGCCGTTAAGCCATTTTAAGTGGGTTGTGGACAGGAAGATAAAAATTACACAGGGTCTTTGGTTTGGACAGTACCACTTGCATATATTTCGAAGTTACAAATGCAGTGTAAACTGTAAAAAACAAAAATACAGCACACACGGTACAAGAAGGCATGCTCAGGTAGCGACGTATTTACTGTTTTTGAGTTTTATATCTAGAGCCTAGAAGGGTTTTTCATATTAACATTTACTGTAATTATGACTTTAGTACTATGTTAGCGTAGGTACTATTAGTAAAAGACGATGGTGCCTTCCAAATTGCTTTCAAATTTTGGTTACATTTCCACCAGTCGTGAAATATTCCATGTGTATCAGAAGTCGAACTAACTTAATGCTACTTTTTTTTTTTATGAAGATACCAGTGCCAGGATTTTTATATTTGTACATGCAGTTATAAGGATCACTGACAGTTTCTAATGAGGTGCTTTAAAAGGCACTTTGAACATGTAAACATTTCTAATTAAGGTTAAAAATATTATATATGTGTTTTTTAAAAGGCTTTATTTTTAACAATACCGTTTTTATTATTATTATTAATATTATTATTGTTCTTCACTGGGTCACGACTTGGCAACAATAGGAAAATACGGCTCCCAGGGTGACAAGAGTTGAGAACTGCACTAGTTCACTAGTGATGCGGTTGCTGCCATTTCTTGATTTAGTTAAGAGCAAAATGCATGTGGATTTTTTATTTTTCAAAACATTTAAAATTAAAACAAAACATCCATCCGTCTCTTTTCTATACCGAGAGCGGATACCTGGGGCTTATCAAAGGTGACTTCAAGAATGGTGTGGGCTCTCCCCTGGACTGGTCGTTAGTCAACTGCAGGGCACATTTTGGAAAAATAACCATTCACTTTCAGATTTGCATTTGTGGGATAGTTTGAGTCTCGGATGTTTTACGGAATGAGCTTAATAGCTACTTAACAGTGTTTCTCAACCCTGGTTCTCGGAGCACACTATCCAGTCTGTTTTCCATATCTCCCTATTCCACCGCAGGTGAGGATCATTATCAGGCTTCTCCAGAGCTTGCAGATGAGCTGTCATTGGTATCACCTGCGTTGGAATAGGGAGACATGGAAAACAGGCTGGATAGTGTGCCCCGAGGACCAAGGTTGAGAAACACTGAGCTACTATGCTAATTTCCCCACTCTGCAGTTGTACTTTAACAGACTTTTAAAATATAACATGAATGTTTAATTTGGAAAGTTGAACCAGCAGCCTACCATATAGTGAATGATATCCTTAAGATAGGATCCCAACTCAAGTGCAACCAAGAAAAGTTACTGTCACTGCAGCAAGACAACACAACTAGTGTTAGCTTTAATGAGAAATTAAACTCAACCTGAAAACTGTAAATCATACAAACTTACATTTCAGTTACAGTAATGTTTATCACAAGTCTCTCATTTGTCACTATCTAAATTGATGCAAGACATCCACAGTATACTGTATGTATATCACCGTCAATATCCTAAAACAGTAAATGCTGATCAGACATGATCCCTCTTCCCCCAGGCTCCCTGCAAGGAGGGTGTTGATAAGCCATGATCAATATGCAGAGCTGGTAAAAAGCGAACAAGTACAACACTGCTTGCCCCAAAGGCAAAGAGTGGAGAGGACAGCAGACTGAAGGAAAGATGCTGAGCCATGTTTAGAAATCATCCTTGGCAGCACATGAATTCAAAAACAAGGGTTCCACGTGTCGTGTCAAGAATGATTTAACCAAACCACGAACCAAACATGTATTTGGCACGTGCTGTCTAATGAACAATAAAAAATTGCATTAATTGCTCTGTTTTGTTTTGCTGTTTTTAATTTTGAAAGATGCAAAAAAGGCAAGGAATCGTTTTAGTCTCACATCAACACAAACAAAAAATGAGCAAAATGTCACAGGTGAAGAGTTTTGCTGTGTGTAATAATTTGTAATACTCTACTTTCAAACAGTATGACAGGTGAGCCAGTGAAGACATCAAAGATTTTCTCTCTTTGGAGGGAAAAAAACACACACCACAGAGAATTGAGTGACAACTTGATTCCCCATCTGTTCCATAAATCAAGGAAATACTGTGAAAGTCGGCTCTACCAAATAAGAACTTCCCAGAGCTTTCGAAGCTTCGCGAGGATTTATTTCGCAAAGTTTCAGCAAAAAAGCCAGAGAAAAAGTAATGTCTTGACAAGCAGACATTTTGTGATAGAAGAGACGTTTCACCGCATTTAAGAAAAGGGCTCCAAACGACAAAGAGACAGCAGCTGCTTAAAAGGCCAATTTTCCAGTCTACATTGTCATTGTCACACTCTTAACTCCAAAGGCAGACATGCACTCTGCCATCAAAGGCCATTGATTTTCTAATCAAGAGCAAATGATGATTAAGGCATATCTGTGCCCTTATCTTTCCGTTTAAAATCCTCCTTTCTGGATTCAATTTGACTTTGGCTCTTTTTCAGCTAAAGGAGCATCAGGACAGTCAAAGACAAAGACACCTTGGGGTGTCAAAAATGATTCAAGTTACTGAAAGGGAAAATGATCCCAATGGCCAGTTTGTCCGGGTCAGCACAAGCTCTTATTGCCATTATCAATCAACACTACACTAATTATGTGAATCGATAAAGTTCTCATCTGTCATATATTACAAGTTGTAAACACCAAAACATAATTACAAATGTTACTTGATTGTGGCTTCACATAAAATCAGCTGTATAGCCTACCTCCTACCTCGATGCATTCTTTAAATCCCAAAATGAGCATAGCAACAAACATTGTTATGTCGGTCATCCAAAGTAGACTCACATTTCTATGACCCTGATAGTATTTTTACAAAATACCACCGAGCCCAGCTGACTCACCCTGAAGGTTCACCTTCTCCATTCAATGTAGACTTTAATTATCCAACATTCTCCCATGGTCAGCCTTCCAATGTATATGTTTAGCCTTTGTATAATACCTGCCTGAGGATGGTGGATTAACGTTGGCTCCTCAGTCTGAGCTTGGTTTGGACTTAAAGTTTAAATGTCCTTCGGGACGGGCCTGCGGCTCAGCTTAACAATGACACCCAAACACCTCATCTCTATTCCAGCCTCTCATTCTCTCCTCTTCTATTTACCTCATTCCAACTCTGGCCATCAACATTTTGATGGAGGAAAAGAGTCAAAGACAGATGGGCATTAGCCATTCCTGACCCTCAGGCAATAGATATCTATGGCAACTTGCAATCCAAAGTGTTTATGTTACAGTACAGCGCCATTGGTGGTGAAATGAACAGATTGATAGAGATCATAAAATGCAACAATGCCAATCATGATGGCTACAACAAGTCACGGTTGTTGATGCTGTTTTCTCCAGTTCACTGAGTTACTTTTCAGGGTTCTTTTCCTAACTAAGCTAATTATAATAGGAGAAAAGTATCAGATTTTCCAAATGTCATCCTAATCTCCAACGAGACGTAATTGAAGCTATGCTAGACAGCCTTAAAGTAAATGGATAGTCGTTCTGGTCTATGTGACGCATGAAGGCTTGGCGTGCATGGTGAGTGGATTGTACAGTTTACAGCTTTTAAAAGGATACTCAACACTTTATTTGTATTTATTTTTTGATATTAAACTGTATAAACGTGTGTCTACTAATGCTGTCTACATGTCCTGGTCATTATTTTGACATTATAGCGCATCTTTTTTGGGGGGAAGCTTGAATTAGAAAAATTGCCTATGTGGCGCCATTTTCAGGTTAAACACTGGGATAAACACAATTTGGCTATTTGTCCTATCATTGGACAAGAAGTGATTTACTACTTGCTTGTACATACTTGCACTATATGACGTAGTCACTCTGCCACCCACCAGTTCAGTCTCATATACGTCTTCTAGTGAGAGTTGGAGTAGTAACTAGTAATACCGATTTTCAGGTTGGTGAGCATTTGGTTAGTTTATTTAGCATAGCGTTTCGTAATACAGAAATTGCTGCTGTCATGATCAGCCAGCCCATGCCCAACGCACTCCCCAATCGCAAACCCAATGGGCCTCCAGGCAACAACCCCTTTGAGCATTGTTTTCAAATATTAGTGAGGGGTGGAGCAAGAGTTTGGTTGAGGGGTGATTTGCAATTTAAGGCCAAACAACAGGTCGAATTTCAAAAAGTTTGGTCACTCCTACGTCGGGGCACCGCTGCAGCTATGTCCAAAAAAAAATGAACCTCATCGGTAAACAAACATTCTCCATGATTGCATGTTCCCTACCTGAAATGTTATGTTTTCTCATAGAGAGTTTTTTTTGTTAAGTTTTTAACTTAATCATTTGTACAAATGTAAAGGCAACGGTCCATGTCTTTTCTGAAGGTTATCTGCGGATTGTTTCACACCCACAGACTTTTTCTTTTACATAGCTGCATCTCCAAGGCACCAGCAACCACAGGGGGGGCAAGCTGGGAAATCTAGCTCCCAATCTGCCAACGACACATCCATATCTAGACTGCATGGCTCACTGATTTAGGAGGATGCAGTGTCAGGATTATCATCCGTTCCCAGGAAACTTCATTATGATCGGCGCAGGCTGCTATGAGGTGGCTTCAGGCAAGGAGTGTTTGCGTTTTAAATAAGGACTTCCCCAATAGTGGAACAGCTAGTTATACATTTTTAGACAGCTAGGACACAAATCAGAACATAACACTAGGTTCTCATGATGTATTGAGTATATTTACTAGGGATGTTGGAAAAAATCAATTCGGCAATATATCGCGATATTACAGCGCGCAATTCTCAAATCGATTCGATATGCGGCCGAATCAATTTTTAAACATCAATTTTTTATGAGAATATTCAACAAAACGTCTTACTTAGGGTTAGGATTCACACATTAAGCATGGAAGAATGTTATATTAATGGAACATTAAGCCTTAATATTTTATTTCAGTGCTGTTCAGACATGACACAGACTGCAACCTGTTTGTTAAATACAGTAGCTCAGTTATAAGCCTGAATTTTCAGATAAATAAATACATTTTCATACAAATCTTACAGTGTACATGTACAAGTTTACTGATTACTATTTTCTAAATTTGAGTAAAAAATAAAAATAAATCGCAATAATCAATTTATAGATTCGTATCAGGATTAATTGGTATCGAATCGAATCGTGACCTATGAATCGTGATACGAATCGCCAGGTGCTAGGCAATTCACACCCCTAATATTTACCCATGGGAAGGGGAAAAAAACTAAAGAATACATTATTCAAGAGAAAATGTCAGTGTATTGTGTATGTTTGTATTGTGTAATTTCTTCATCTGTGGATGATTTGGGCATAAAAGAAGTGCATATATAGTCGAAACACAGGAGCAGTTGAATGAAGCGATATCAGTTGAATCTCATAACCCTATGGATAATTAATTCTAATGATAGTTTTTTTTTTTTTTTCATCTGAGACACCCATCCCGATAAACATCAATGCACAAAGCCACTCACATGAATGTGCTATTGAGCGTGACACTGACCTTTCCGCTGCTTGTGGACCTCTAAAGACGTGTGCGTGAAAAATATCCTGAACACTAACGCCGGCTTTTTAGTGTGCAGGACTGATTTGATATAAGCCTGACAAGGGTATTTATAGCATTGCATAGCGTCTCACTCTCCTCTGCTTTCTACACCACCAGCCCATTCTGGCGCAGACACTATTGGCAGGCCTGCTCACTCACTGGAAAAGCCATCATGTCAGCATACTGGCAGCAGAGAGCATGTATTGCTAACAGGTTTAGGGGTCTGGTAGAAAGAGCTGAATGTAGTTCATTATGCAATGACAATATACATCCAGCTTTGATGCTTTCTTTGCATACAACCAAGACAATATGCAATAGAATGTCAGTGTTTCTTTATTCAAATGCAAGCATTAGCTTTTCTTGCCTACGTCTGATATCTTGCTTATGTATGTGGAGGCAATCTTGGGAAACACGGACAAAGTGGTTGAGAATGCATACAGACTTTGTGGGAGCCTCTCTTCAATGAATTAATTAATTTCACTGATGCTGAGGCTGAAATGTCTTTCTAATCAATACATACATTATATTAATTTCACATCATCCTGATAAATTCATTGCTTACAAATGATCTTGTTCAAAAACTTGCTGGGTTTTGTGGCGTCTACTACTGCTGATTACAGTGACATAAATAATCATTCATTTCCAACAGAGGGAATTATGGTATGTCCACGCACATTTGAGCATTTGCTTTGATTTATGTGCCTGTTCAATCAATATGCCATTAATTACAGCATGCGGAACGTGTACACATGTATCACATCATTCAGATGTTGATTAGATCAGATTGCACTTTGTGATCCATTAATCAAAAAAATGAAAACGAAAAAAACACACGCCAAACTGCACTTTAAGTTAAAATGTGATCATGTCCAGTGATGGAGAATTTTAAGGTCTTCAAAAAGTGAAGTTTTATGGACTAATTACTGCTTTAAGTATTGAAACGACTTGTCGGACATGACCAATGAAATTTGTCCATTTAGCAAACACATGTAATTGACTGAATTAGTATTCAAACAACTAATGATCAATTTTCAAAGTCAAGGGTACATTTTCAGTTGACCTCTTAAGAGACACTGCTCCTCAAAGCCAAGGCCACCATTACGTCCAGCCCATTACCAGTAACACCAGCAAAGTACAGAAGCATATGTTGACATAAACAGCATGAATAAATGTTTAATTATCTGCTTCCCCAGAGGTTATCAATATGTTGCTTTGACCAATCCATTATTCTTTCTTTATCTTAACTCTTTCACTGCCAGACGTTTTCAGAAACAGGTTGTTCCCAGTGCCAGCCGATTTAAGCATTTTGACTGATCTTTCAAGGTCCACAGAAAATGTTGTGTTTGGACTATGGAAACACACATACTACCAAATGAAAGATTGGACTCTCATCTTTCATCAGAAAAAAAGTTTGTTTCTACCTTATTCCGTTCTTCAGTAATCAACAATAGAAAATGGTTACTTTCACCGAAATTCTCTGTTTTGAAACAAAAAACGGAGAAAAAGAGCTTTTTGTGAAACGATGTTTTTCATGCACTCTAGTGAATTCTACACTTCTTTTTGTCCATGAATGATGCCACAAACACCTAAATAGTGCTTTACTTCTGTAAAACGCTTTCACCAACAATGAAAAAGTAAAAATACGTTTATTTCCATTCAACAGTGTAACAATTTGACAAAACAATTTCGCAAACTATTTACAAATGTGTGCAACTGTGGTACTACTTACAATTATGTGGATGTTTCAAATACAGTTTTTCTTTTTGTAACGCTCTCCTGCGTGCAAGGAGACGCCGCTGGACTCGCACAACAGTTTACTTTCACTTTGTCCGTTTCGCGTGCAAACGTTACACTTTCTTGACCGCCTTTTTTTCCGGGGAATAAATAGCAAGTAGCAGACTGTACACACTCCTCCGATGAATATGCATTGGACTCGGGGCACTCTCCGTCGTCCGATCGAACGTCCGCCTGTGCGTGCTTGGTTGTGCTGCGCGTTTATGACGCCGTCATAGCCGCCGCTTCAGCGGTTCCAATTTCGCCGTCAAGCTCGGATTCACCATCATCATCATCGATGATGATCATCGTCGTCATCAATGTGCTCTTTTAGCGTTGGTCGATGCCTTTCGTCTTGTAAGTGTAGAGCTGCTTTGCAAGCGGGCACCACTTCCTCCTCAGCCATCTAGCTCCCCCACCCCCCACGTCTCCTACTGCCGCGTCAATGCTTTCCATCCACGGAGTCATCACCCTCATCATCATCATCGATAATGATCATCGTTGTCATCAATGTGCTCTTTTAGCGTTGGTCGATGCTTTTGGTCTTTGAAAGAAACGGCTCGGGCGTGTGCTCCTCGCAACCGGTCGCCATTTTTCCTTTGTTTTCCATTCTGATCTCCTGCTCGACGCTCTAGCTCCGCCTCTACTGACGCCCACCCGATCTTGTCAAAAGACAGTCATCGCTGCCCTCTAGGGGCCAAAAATAGTCCTTAGGCACAACAGACCTAATTGAAACTTTCACCACAGATGCGGAAGGCTTCCCCCCACCCGTTTCAAAAAAAATAAAAATAATTGGATGACGTCTTTTGACGTCATTGGCAGCCCTCCGTAGGTTTTTACTTGACGTCTTTAAACGTCAGTGGCAGTGAAAGAGTTAAAGTTGCAATATGGAACTTTTTTCCCCAAAATAACTTTACAATAAGCTTTTTATTTGACCCTTTATGACTGAAATGCCTTCTAATTAGTATATTAACACCTTAGCTGTTCACAATGGGTACTCCTGCAAGCCTCTGGCCAATAGTTTTCCGACTGGATTTGTCTTAGAATTTCCCGCGCCTCTTTCTGCGGCTGTGACGTAATGTGCGTGGTGTGTAAGTGAAGAACGGTATGTGCAGTTTCATTTTTTGGCAGAAGGTGGCAGTAGCGATTCGAAATGGAATATTCTACGTTTCAGTAGCTTTAATTTGGTTCTAGGGAGGCTTGGGTTCAGAGGCAGCTTGAGCGTTATTTCTTTTCACTTGCTTAGTATTCATTCTATGTAAGGTAATCTGGTGTTGCTGTGCTGAAAGTCATCTGCAACATCAATTTCTTATTAATACAGACCGCAAATATCCTAAAGGTGAGATTTAAGCCTAAAACAGGCATGTGAAGAGTGAAAAGTGGAAATAAAGAAAAAATCCAATTTTAATTTACTGCTCTCCTCTCTTCAGGGAATTCAAAATTGCATTGTTGTTTATAAATGTGATGCTTTTGAAGGAATTTAAAATGATCTTTTTCTTTCTGAGAGGCTTACAAATTAATAGCCTCTGAGCTTCAAAACGTACATAACAAGAAACAAAATATCTAAATAAACCGCCCAGCATTTGAAATGAATGTGTGTGTATTTTTCCTTCAATTACTCGGATGTGAAAGCTAAAGTGAGCTGTCAGTGCTTTACCTGACACTAACAGTTTTAACAAAAACAATCTATAGCTTGCTTGTGTAAATGAAAGCAAATGTTATCTGCCAACAACAGCGATTAAAGCTGTTGTGTTGATTCAAGGGTCGATGACGCCAGGCCCTGTGGCAATTTAACAGTAAATAACTGGCTAGAACAATAATAAATGTAGAGCTGTGGAAATGAGTGTAATATATGAAGGACTGCTGTAGGATATATCTAAGTGGAAACCCATCAGGGGCTATCAGGTGAACAGCTGGATTCTGGACTTAATGTGGAGTTTTCCCAGCAGAAGCCATACTGTATATGTTAGCTGTGTGGTCGCTAACAAGAGGTTGCCTTTCTAACTCGGCTCCTGCACAGAAAGGGATTACTGTGCTGTAGCCTATGTAAAATAAAGAAAAGAAAACAAAGTTGCAGTGTGCTATCTGTGCAACATAGGGTTAATAAAGTTGTTTCACCCTTTGCGCTTTTTCTTTCTGTGGAACACATCAATCTAACTTGGGAAGGGCTAACTTTGTCTGGGCGCCGCTGACTAAGTATGGTCTGAACTCAAAAGCTAAATTATTTAGCCAGCAAGTCCAGTTGATAAATGTTGGCGGTGCTGGTCAATACATTACAGGGATGTGTGGACCACCCTCTGTGGGATATATTATGCATTGGGGGAGATAAAGGCCATTGATTGTCTCCAACAAGGTCACAGGAAGGTCTCTTTCTCCAGTGGAAGGGCTCTATCTCTTGTGGCAACAACTTCAGGCCACCGACTTGGCCAGACCACATAAAATAAGGTTAATCAAATTTGTGAGGAGAAACTATGAAGAGTCTTACATTTACGAAGGATACAAGGGTGATAATGGGCAGTATTTATATGTGGGCATAGCTAACGTTTACATTATTCATGGGGCTGTGGAAAATGCAATGGCAGTGCTAATATAATATTGACCTAACCCCAACACTACATGAATGGCAATGGAGACAAAGCTCAACACACACACACACACACGCACAACACACACCCCAGTCTTGTGGAAAGTCTTACTGGAACGTATCGGTTCCTCTTTTGATCAATCCACATATTATACATGATACTTGGAAACTCAATATAGAAAATGGCTTTGCTAAAGGTCAAATGAGTCAGTGGATACAAAGAAAAGCAAGATGTCAACAAAAAAGACAGATATGTGAAGGCTTATCACAAACACCTTGAGGAATAACAGCTTGATATGTTCTGTAGCACCTTACTGAAGGATTGAGTGATGAGTGCCGTTAACAGCTACATTATTGGACACTTCTCAGTTCGTCGGCCAGTCTAAGGACTTTTGTAGCGTTAACATTTGATGAAAGTAAAACAGTGACTGAAGAAATTAAAGACTTATCGAACCCATTTTCATTAAAGATGTATGTTGCTAACTTTATAGAATAGTCCAATTATCTCTCAAGATAACAGCAAACCAACAGGCGAAAAATTAGATTACATTGCCAGTCTGGAACCGCCGTACAAAATCATACACATTAATCACTCCTTGGATGGATGATCCAGAGGACAATTTCTCAATATAAATATGATACAGAAAATGTATTTGTGAACTGTGTTTGTAAGCTCTTGTAATCTCTATGAATAAATGTTTGCATTAACACACGATTGGTTACACATAATATAACCCAAGGGTTAATATCTCATAACATCTCATGGGAGTAACACAGCACATCATACAGCTGGCCAAAAAGGGATTTCTTAGCATTTTTGCTGTTAGATACCATCAAAGCACATTCTATCCTTTCTACTTAAAGTATATAAATATGACATTGAAAAATAGCGGTGCGGTGGGAGAACAGAAAAGCCATTGTGGGTCTGTGTTGCCTCATCAAGCAAGATTTCAAAAGGCAGAACGGAATTTCAATGGTGCTTCAAGGTTCTGCTAAAGGACAGGCTGAGTAGAGAAGCGAGGAGAGGAGACGGGTTATTACAGGATCTTTGGCACCTCAACCCCTTAGACTGAAGCCAAAGGCAAACTGTCTTTCACCCAAAATCGACGCCAAACCGTGTCTATAGGTGAGTCAAACGGCAATCAGCTCTCTGGAGCTATTATATGAGGTGTGTCAGACAAGTTCCAGGACTGAACGTCTGGTGCCACAAAAGCTTTCAAATCCAAACTTTTCCCTTGGAAGGAAACCCCCTGGAGTCAAAGGCACTTTTCCCAGTTTTCTCTAATGCATCTTCATGCACTCCTAGAAGATTTCTTCTACAATCCTCTACAGGCCTGTCATCACAGCCCTCTTGATGTCGCCCACATCTTTAAAGTGGGTCCCCTTGAGAAAGAGGAAGAAATCCCACTGAGCAAGGTCAACATGGTGATGTTCTGCTTGGCCACCACATTGCGAGCAGGCGTAATGTACTGCCACAACTCTCGCCTCTTCACACACACTCTACCAAGCAAACGCCGCAGGTTCACGCTGGTTGATCGTCAGGCCCACAATAGCCCGGTTTACACAGTGCCATGTATTCCGATTAGAATGAATTCGAACGGCCAAACGGAATGAAAATGCTCTATATAAACACCTCAATCGGAATGAAAAGGCTGAATCCGAATTGAATTTCATTCAGAATCACAGGGGTAGTATATTCGTTTCGTCAATCCGAACGAACGTCATGTATACACTTCATTCGGAATGGCGAGGCTGCGTCCTGCATTGTTTGGGATTGAAATACATCTTTTGTGACACCAGTCCTGGGAACTTTTTGACCCACCTCGTAAGAAGAGCAGCAGTAGACCATATGATGGCTATCCATTGATAACATTTCACGAGACAGGCTTGGGAAGGTTACTTTTAAAATGTAATCCATTACAGTTACCTGCTAAAAAATGTAGTTAGTAACGTAATCCAAGAACCATAACATTAAAGTAATATAACTGGATTACTTTTGGATTACTCCAATATTGAGTATGCTCATGAAGACAAAATATAAATAAATATCACCACAATATATATTCTATACAATGTGCCCCTGCTATTTGCGGGTGATAGTGACCCGGTCAGCCTACAAATAGCAAAAATCCCAGTGTAATTAAAAAGCATGTAGTCTATTGATTGATTGATTGAAGGCCATATTCGAACTGTCACTGAAAGCAACCACATCTCATAGATAGATAGATAGATAGATAGATAGATAGATAGATAGATAGATAGATAGATAGATAGATAGAGAGACAGACAGACAGACAGACAGACATCCAATGAGGATGAGGATGACGATGTGTGACATCAACTGCAAAATGAACTTTTATCCCAGTCACAAGTTTAACCGTTTAATGTAGTGTATGATGTTTAAATAGTGAGTTGGTGGGAGGAAGATTTGTTTGGAAGGTGTAACTCACATTATGGTTGTAGGCTAGCGGGCTAGCTAGCAAGAAGCTACAGCGCGTAGCATGCCGCTGGACTCTCAGCTCAAACTTTCGCTCCGAGTAAGTTCCAGTGAATACCGGTCGCATTTCCTCCTACCGTCCGTGAAGCTTTTTTTAAACTGCCCACGTGTCGAGGACACAACTAGTCAGTTCGTTCGTCCCCACCTCCCCGACAGGTAGCAACGGTCCCACTCGCGCTCGTTTGCGCTCTCTCTCTCTCTCTCTCTCGCTCTCTCTCGCGCTCGTTTGCGCTCTCTCTCTCTCTCTCTCTCTCTCTCTCTCTCTCTCCCTCTCGCGCTCGTTTGCGCTCTCTCTCTCTCGCGCGCGCTCGTTTGCGCTCTTTCTCTCTCTCTCTCTCTCTCTCTCTTTTTTTTTCTTTCCTGTAACTGTAATGGAATACTTTTTTTTTAATGCAAGCTGATTACGTAATGGCCGTACATTTATTCCGTTACTCCCCAAGCCTGTCACGAGATCACAAGGAAGGAAGCAATAACACATATTTAAATATGGCTAAAGACTGCACTTACAATCATAAGGTTAACAAATTCAAATTCCAGCGTCTGCATGCAGTCCGTATAGCATATATCCAATTTATTTCTTCATCTGCCTCTGACGGAACAGAGGTCAAAGTCATCATCAATTCATCCATTTTCCTGAGTGCATATCCTGATTAGGTGAACTGTGGCCTAGCCCAACGGATTTAGGGCAAGAGGCAGGGTGCACTACGGACTAGGTGCTCATCAATGGCAGAGCTCATACAGACAAACAACCATTCACACTCACACTTAAGGATGAGCGTAGCATGCATGTTTTTAAGATGTGGGAGGAAGCCGGAGTACACTGAGAAAAGCAAGCAAACATCATATGAGAAGGATATTCAAACCCTCAGACCTGTGAGGAAAATGTGCTAACCACTCTTCTATCATGATACACAGGACAAAAGCAAAGCAGTCCTATTTCTTCACCCAGATTTTAATAATAAATGTATTTAATTATATGGAAAGAAAAAAATCCAATATATTTCATACAGTTAATAACGATTTTGCATTTACACAGTTTGGTCAAAATCTCAAATCTTCCTGTACTTTGCATTCTACATCCAAGAACGTCAGCTGCCAGAAAGGTTTTCAAATGTGCTGTCTTTTGGAAGGCAGAAAATGCACTAGTGCAGAATATAATCAACAGGGAGAGCTGAGAGCAATCCCATAAACACCCTACTCTGCTTTCAGTGTGTGCTCAGTATAATTCATTCTTCACTGAAAACGGTTTTGAGCTCAACTTTTATTGGGTACACTAAACATGGGCAAGATTTGCAGCAGCAAAGGTACGTTTTCGACATTTAGGTGACCAGGGAACAACAGCAGATGAGCACAAAGAGTCATTCCTGTTTCTTATCACTTTAAACAACTGTTAGAAGAAAATCCACAGAGAGCATCCTTGTTCTGCGACTGTATGGGAGCTTAAAAAAAAAAAAAGGTTTTGAAGAACTTTCTCAGGCCTGGATCATGGACCTATGGGGATGGATCATTATGTCCTTGTCAGCTTTATTTTTCAAACTGAGCCAAGTTTATTGATGTGTAAACATCTTGCAGGAGAAAAGGGGGCTTCATACACTGGGACCAAAGGGCTCAAGGACATTTTATCAAAAGAGATGTTGCAATCCTGATGGAACAGAAGACTAAGAAGATGAAACTGGCAGATTTGAGGACAAAAAAAAAAGAAAACTTAACAAAATCCGAAGCAGTAATGCAAACAACCAGCCATAAACTTATAACCGCTTTCATTAGCTATCAAATACAAGAGTTACGTATATAGAATTTTTTAACCTAATTCTGGTTACTTAATTCTGTCTGTTAGCGAGAGCCACTACATCGTGATAACTTACATTGATGTTTCTGCATTTGGCAATTTATTATTATATTATATTATTAGTATGGGATTTTTTTTAATGGGCTTTAGGTGAGCTGATGAATACACACACGCTCGCACGCACGCACGCACACGCACATACACATACTCACCCACATACAAAAAAAAAAAAATATATATATATATATATATGTGTGTATATGTATATATATATATATGTATATATATTTTAAAAAAAACATTTATTAAATTTTTTTAATTTATTTGTTTTTTTTTAAAAATATATATATTTTTTTAATTTATTTGTTTGTTTGTTTTAAAAAAAGGAGAGCAATGATGATGTCAAATCGAATGAACAATACTGAGCTCTCCTAAAAAAAATAAAATAAAAAATAAAATAAAATACAAGAGCTGTATCAACAAATGCTGCCTTTGCACAGACAATGTGATGTTCATTTAACAATATATTGTGCTTGTAGTTTGCCATGGTGTTAAGACACATCTCTCATTAAGAGGCAGCACAGTTGTAAAATCACTGCAAGCAACAAGCATAATAATAAACTTTACATTAAACACTCACATTAATACATCTCTGAGATTATAGCCATCCGGTATATATTTTGCTTCTACAAATATCTTCTCCATGGTGTAACAAAAACAAATACTGAAGATGGTTTACATATATACATCAAATGTACCATTTGTGGTCCTAGAGCTTGCAAAGCTGCTCATTCTTGTTATTCCCGTCTTTGACAATAAGAATTTAATCATTTGAAGGCCTAATGCAGCAGGGTGATAGAAGCACAGCCATGCCCAGAGCCGTCGATCAGATCGAAAAGAGTATGATGGGCTGCGTTCCAAAAAGGCCCGCAGAGTATCCCAGCCTGACGTTGTTGCTGGCTACTCAATCTCAAGGACCTTTAGAGATCAGAGATGAGCACACAGCAAGCCCGAAAGGGGGAGACAAAGATAAAGTGTGATGGACCAAAGACAGTGAATAGGGGAAGTCAGCAGGGTTGAATGAATTGCAAGAACCAATACGGGCCGCCAAAGAACAGTCAAAGGGATTTCCTGGAGAAGAGAAGCCTCCTTCATCTCATCATTATCATCTGAAATCAACTCTCCTATGAGTCTCTGACCCTGTAAAATCTGTTGTCCTGTGAGGCGTGATAGAAGAAGCCACACTCCTTGTTTTCACTGCCTCAACCGAAATAAGAAGATTCATGATGTTCTTCTGCAAGCCAGAAATGTTGTTGGCCAAACACAAAATGGGAGAACCAGCGGAGCTGAACAAATGCCAAGCTACAGAAAGTGTTTTTAAAACACCCCCGAATAAAACTGAAAGAGCAAGTCTTCCGGGTATGAACTCTGCTAAGGCGCAGTCCAGCCAAGGTACCGGTACAATTTGATT
Source organism: Vanacampus margaritifer (assembly GCF_051991255.1). Taxonomy (NCBI): domain Eukaryota; kingdom Metazoa; phylum Chordata; class Actinopteri; order Syngnathiformes; family Syngnathidae; genus Vanacampus; species Vanacampus margaritifer. The sequence continues at coordinate 13,407,301 of NC_135432.1, forward strand.
GGCAATTTCCACAAGGAGTTCAACTGAGATAAAGCTCATTCAGATGGATGTACTCCATCAGGATGCATACTTTGAATTTTGTCAAACAGAAAGATTTGACTATTTCTGCAAATCTCAAGGCAGCACTTTCATTCCGTTTTTAAATTCATCAAATACATGTTTTAGAGTGAAACCAGTTTTTTTTTTCTCTCTCTTTCTTATATCCAGTAATTTCTACAGTTGTGATGTCAACTTGAATATCTTGATCACAGTCGCCAAGCATTAAGCACACTGGCTGAACAATATAGCACTTCTCCTGAGCAATATGCTATCTGAAGAAACATGCATAATTCAAAATGAAGTAATATAGCTTAGCAGTGGCTTTCTTGTAAGCTGCAATCTCCTGACACTTCCGACAGGATGTTAAAACACTGTTTTTGTATTCCATCGGGGTACAAGTGACAAGAGCAAAGCTGGCATTAATTTTGTTTGCAATCTCTTTCAGAGTTTTTTTTTTTTTTGTCTACTCGATGGTACTAAATTCCACTCCCTTCCATTGTATGTTTTGTGTGAAGATTTTGTGCTAAGTTGAGTTTTCATGTTAGGCTAATTTGCATTATCATACAATTTGAATGAAAATGTTCACACACACTTTTTTTTGTACATATATATATGTATATTTTCTATAAAGAATTAACATCCCAAATTAGTTAAAATCAGTATTCAGTGACTGGTAAAGATGTGTATTGTGTATTGTTTATGGATTTTTATCTGCACCTTCTCAGCCTCTCACTTTCCTTTTCAGCCTCTCTGCGTGACCTCAGTGTGTGCACACAACTCCATGGTAAAATATGAATGTACCATGAATACAACAAAGACTATTCTGAGGACACTTTTAAAGCTATTAAAAAAATATGATACCAGAATGTCCTCCCAAACCATGTAACATAACCATTATTTGTACCAAACAAGCATCTGTTTAAACGTATAACACGGTGGCTGTTTTGTTTAAGTTGCCATGTCGTGAAGATAAACATGATTGCCTCGTACATACAAATAAAATTGGATTTCATTATTTTCCTTTATTTATCAAATGAAATCCAATTCTCTTATAAAATGCTTCCACACTCAAAACCGCCTGACCGGGCAATTCACAGGAAAAGGTAGAAATCTTCACATCTATACCTGAATAGTTTTACAGCTCAGTGAACACGTGAGGGAAAAGAGAGTGAGGGTGAGTAAAGGAGGGACACCAGAGGAAGAAGAGTGTAAGAAATCGAAGACACAAGCTGGGTTCAATTTAAAGGCTTCCCACAAGGGGTGAAGTGACCTGTATCTGCTACCTTAGAGGTCACGCAATACCCACACCTTGAGAGGATAGTGTTGCACACACATGCAGTGCAGGACACCTACAACAACCTGACCGGTAGGTTCTTAGAACAAATTCACAGTTAGCAATATGATCAGAAAACGTATCAAGCTCTCAGGAAGTTACCGAGAAGTCAAGCGGCCAATTCCGTCCAACTTTTCAAATGCCATGATGTGATGAGGTGAAAACACAGCATGAAACGTATTTAGTAAACTGCGACGGAGAGGTTCTGCAGCGAAATCAAATTATATGATCACTTGACTCCTCACAAATACATCAATTACCCTGGGTGATTGTGCTAAAGAAAGAAATCGAAGTAGCTGTCAAAAAGCAACGCTATTCCTGACAAACTGTGCTCTGTGAAGCGCCAAAGTAAATTGTACAGGCATTTTGCCATAAGGCTTAACACAGCAGTTCAGTTAAGAGATGATATGAATGAAAAACAAACCTTTATTCAAAAGTCCCCACAGGATATCCATACAAATCCATCAATATTATTTATTGACATTTTTGGCACTCTGCCCTAAAAAACAGTTTGCAATATACTCTGGAGAAAAATAAAGAAATAAATTAAACATGTAGATTATAAAAAAAATTGACCTTTAACTTCCACTGACTGCATCAGAAAAACTAATAAACATTTCCGCAAAAACACCAGCAATTGGTAGGAATCATATTAATTAGCCTGCATTCACTGCGTGTGGAGGAAGAACTCGACTAAAGATGGGAAAAAAAATTTGAATCAAGCACGGTTTAGTGTTTGATTAGACCAGCGCAAGCATGGACACCCGTGAAAACAACACGGATGGGTCAGCTTTAGTGTGTGTAATGACTGAGATGGCCCCTCTAAACATGTCACATTAATTCCGAGGGACAAAAGGCATTTATGCTATGTTTTAATGAGGTCAGGTTATTCTAAAGGGGCCAAAGTATTGGGTCTGCCATACACCTCACAAAAACCTAATTTGTCTGTGTCCATAAAAGCTGATGCTTTATAGGAGAGCGGCCGGAGGAGAAGAGGAAAGAGCCTTTTATTGGCCAGTACCTCCGCCGCACACAGACACAGCACCATTGTTGTTTAATGTGACACATTTAAACACATGTTGGTCTCATCTCCGTAATTGTATTCAAATGAGAGAATTGTTGTGAGAAATCATAAGTGCAGCATGCCAGATAACACTGACAAGAGCGGGTTAGTCAAAGATAAGGGCTGAATGATTACAACGCCGTGCAGCCAATCGTGCCTGTCAGTGTTGCGCCTATCTTACGGTGTTACCGACAGGCGCTGGGGTTTATCCAATCTCACCTTTAATTGTATTTGTTGAGGGTTTTGATCACCTTCTTCGTCATCTGTTACACGCTCTGCCTGGCGACACCTTGAATGTACAGTGGGCGCCGTGCCGGCAGCGGTGCGAGGAACACCGGCTTAGTCCTGACAACATAGGCATTAAATGTGTAGCAGGCCAGAGCAGCTGCTCTCTTGAATGCTGCAATTCAGCACCAGTTCAGAAGCAGTCGCCACTAAGATGAGTGAGCGCTCGCAGTGCTTGGAGCGCTTTGTCGTTCATTACAGCCTGAGGGCGTCGCGCACTCCTCCAACGAGACTTCATGCAGCACTCCCTGGCTTTTTAAGACTGAGTGAGGAGAGATTGTCGCTGTCAGAATTTTAGCAACATTCTGTTTGTCAGTGCTTTAAAATGATGCAATATTGAGTCGCTTGTTAAAAGTCAAGACGGTTTATCCCTAAGAGGACCTTCAAAATAATGAGCACTGCTCATCTATGGACTTCACTCATGCCTTTCACCCACAGGAGAGTTACTACACAACTTTCAAAGGTAAACGTAAGATACAGCTTTTCTCTAAGCCAGCTGTCCCCAACTTTTTTTTTTTTTGTGCCATGGACCCGTTTCACATTAAGACATATTTTGACACACCAAAATTTACCAGTGTTGTCATGATACCAAAATTATGACTTTGATACTTTATTTGCAAAAAGTATGTCAATACCAGATCAACATCAAATACTTTTTATTTGAATGAATTCAAACAGCAATTAGAATACTTTAGAAAAATTGGAGGTGGGGGTTGCTTGGTAAAAAATGTTAAACTGTACTGTACAAAAGTCTTAGGGCACCAAAAGATTTGTCGTTTATTATTTAAGCCTTTGGGCAGTATGAAATCTCATTGAATATTTAATGATTGACATCCCGACCACTAGAATGGAGGATGGAAGCCTAATGATTGTGACCGTTGATTGTAATCGTGGGCTTTTTTTTTTTTTTTACATTGCCAACCTCTCGACAATATTGAGATAATTATTGTATCGTGACGGTTCATATCGTGATAATTATTGTATCGTGATGTCAGGATATCGTTATGTCCCTAGTTATTAACTCATTCACTCCCAGCCATTTTCACTGAAGCAACCACCTTCGCTCCCAGCTGTTTTGCTGGATTTTGACTGATTTTGCAAGGCCTACAGAATATTGTGTTCTATTGCTATAAATACATGGAACCAATCAAAAGAAAGATTATAGTCTCTTCTTTCATCAGGAAAATATATATATATTTCTATCTGTTTCCGTTTTGCAGCAATTAGCATTATGGCTAAGTTTCATCATTATTCACAAATCTGTTTAAAACACTGGGCAAAAGAGCTTTTTTGCAACATGGCCCTGGTTGATACTCTGCTGCCACCCACTGGTCTTTCTTTGAAATAACTACCTTTGCTTTAAGCGTCCTCTTCAGGTCAGAGGCTGCTCTAGCATAAATAAATACAAACTTTTTCTTTCTTTTTTAAACGTATAAATACGTTTTGGGGACCATGGCAATATTTAAATTAGAACATTTTTATACGTTTTTGGGAGCAAATGAGTTGATATGACTTGCATACAAATGAATCAAGCATATATTATATATTCACGTCATTGCCTGACAGAAGTTAAAATTGTTTCCGATAATACTGCATTGTTTGAATTTGAGCTTTGTATTGCATACGGCAGCTGGGAAATTGTAATTCTCCAGGATATCTCAGGCCCTACAACCTTCACACCAGCATAACCAAACAAGAGGCAGACAGTGTTTGAGCATGAAGGGGATATAAGTCTAAAGCCGTCCCTGTGTGAGATGTCCTTCTCTCCAATGATTCCCATCTTAACGGAAATGTCTAGCAAAATAGAGGTCATGGTGTCATGGTGACAAAAAGCAAAAGGAGCCCTGAGAGGATTTGCCCCTTTTTGGTACTTGAGCAGCATGGTAGCAAGGTAAACTTCTTTGACTGTTATATCTATGTCTAATGTTTGCTTTTCCAGTCATCGCAAAGTTTGGTATTTTTTCTAAATGGACATTGTTGGATCACTTGAAGGCAGCTGGCAGAGTAACACGCACTGATCACGATTTAATCATAGAGCCATATAATTGCTCATCACTCTCTTATATTTGGGTAAGTAAACGAAGAAAAGACAAATGAAGAAAGGAGTTTCGCTTGATCAAATTTTCGGCTAAATGCTTGAAATGTATTCCGACACATTTCTCTCTCACGGATCCACCTGGGTGTAATTGTGAGGATAGCATCAAATGAATATCAATGCCAGTTCACCGCATCGCAGAAGTGACCACTCACTCATGCTTCGTCCTGAAGTTTCCAAAAAGTAAGCTGCATGCGACCTCAATCAAATAAAATGTTAATGATGACACTCACATAAATATAATATATTGATTCACCAAAAAAAAATGGATATGGTGTACCTGTGGATTGTTACCAATGAGCACCACTCTCGCATTTACTATCGATGGTGGCTGTTGTGGCTAACACATCCAATTACCAGATCTTTACAAACATGGTAAAACAACAATACCAATCACAAAGAGGCGATGCCAGCGGGATTTCCAAATTGTGTGTCAACGAGCTTCCTCTCAGGGAATAACTTAATTCTAAAACTCCTTTAGCATCCCATCAAAAAACTCCTACATCTCAATCAGTGATTGCCAACCAGTTTTACATTTTAAAAAGCGTATTTTTTTTAACAACTTTTTTTTTTCCCACTCACCACACACACATACAAACATGGTCTCTCCCGTGGGGAAGCGAATCCACGCTGCCTTCTTTTTCTTCTTTTTTAACAACTTGAGATATGTGATTGAGTGACATGTGTAGGGGACGACGTAAAACGGAGCCGAAAAAATACGCAAATCTTCACTTTGGCCGGAGTTTTTAGAAACCTATGTTTAAAAAAAATTAAAAATAAAATGTAATCCCTGCGGACGGGTGGATGACAGGGCAAGCCACAGAAAAATATCTCCCGTTTGCAAAAAACATACATGGCCTCAGTCTTCTGGCCCTTCCATAGAGGAAGCGCTTCCCACTTTGAACACACCATTCTGTTAAGAGTATACTAAGTAATACGGTTTGCAGTGTTACTGTTGCACTGTGGTCTGTATTTCATTAAAAACACATTACAGGTAACTTTTGTCTGATTAAACAGAATTAAAGTTCTGGTTACATACCAATGGTGGACTCTGGTGCTTCTATATGAAATCTGAGCCAAGCCAATTATTTCTGCTTGTCATCATCTCTTCGGCATTCTGTTTTTAGAAATGCTATCTACTATACTAATGATTGAATTGTAACAATAATAATAATAGTAATAAGAAATTTCAAATATGATTACAATTCGATGAAAAGGTTTTTATTTTTATCCAAAACAATACTTGCTCATTTTCATATTAAAGAAAAATGTGTGAATTCATTTGTTTCATTGTTATACAATTAGCATAACGCCCAATAAAACAATATAAAATACATATCGGTTGATATGGTACCATTTACTGTATTTGTTGTGCTTGTTTGGATTGGTATAGCTATGTTTTACCACTTAGGCCTGATGATAAGATAGATGCACTGATTATTATTTTCACAAAAGGTTAATGTCACATCAAAAGTCTCACTCTCCTTTCATGCCAGTAATGATGTTTGCGCACTGAAACATTCTTCATTTTAGGAAATTATTCCTTGCTCTCTTCTGTCAGGCTAAAACATATTGACTTGCATAAGACACCACTACTGGGATCATATTTTTGTCTTGCTTTTTCTACATTCTTATCAGCTCCATATAAGATTGTGCCGCCAGAAACACAGTAGCTGGGCTTTGTTAAAAACAAACATGCTTTTTAATACGTGCGCAGACATGCTAACGACCGTAGCCGAAAGCATTTAGCCCTGTCAAGGGCTTAGAATTACAGTTTGAGATCAATTTCAAAGCTGTGTTAATTAATTTAGACTGCAGCACAATGCGGGTCAGAGAGGGCAAACATGTAACAGCATCAGCCAATTAGAAATGCAAAGCTTTTGCATTTTTTCATAACTGGGCTGGGGAGCAAGGAGCAAATGAATGACAGATGGACACTTGATGTGATGTACAAAATTACAAAGTATTGCTATCCTTTTGTATTTACCATCGTTGACTGCATCTACTGGTATTCAGTTGTCACCTCATATACACGTTACAAATTACACATTGTTTATTTCATTTTAATTTTGAGTATTGTTTACAAATAAGAAAATCAGGATCCCTAGCACTTATTTTTCTTCCATTCTCATTCACATTTTTGGCTTCATTTTCAATCATTTCTACTTAAAATTCAATTTTACGCATGACTACATTCACATTAAATTCATAAAACTTAAAAAAAAAAACATCACTGTGTAGCACAAGCATTGTGCAGGTTTGTTTTTGTTAGTAATCGTGTTTTTAGATCATCATATAACATTTTATGTGTGTAAATAAATATTATGGCACAGACATGTTTTTGTAATCTAAAAATATGAAATGCAAATTACACATTACACATTATATGTCTGGACTATAATAGTTTTTTCGCCAGAGACAAATCTGTGCTTTTACCTCATTGGTGTTCCATCGGTGTCTCTCCTTCGGCAGCGAGGTGCATTTGGGTAGACATTCAAGCAGCTTCTTGGGCAGGTATATTTTCAAATGTCCATGTTCATCTGCAAAAAGAGCAGGACATAACAGCATCATTAGCACAGGCCTCGTACGGCAAAGTTACTAACCCCAAAGGAGTTGGAAAATTAATCCAAGAATTTAATTTTACATCTATCATCTATTATTTTTCAGTGAAATGCAATCTATCTAGGGAGTTGACCCAACATTTTTCACTGTCAACTTGGAAAGGCTGTGTCTATACATTATTTAGACACAATAAACACCCTGGAGTGATTCTGTAGCGTTTGGGGATTTAGTGCAAGAATCTGCTGCGTGTCACATCGTGGTGTATTATTCCGGGAAATTATTACAATGACCAGGCTCAGTGCTTATAACGTAATGTAAGTCATCCAAGCTATAATGTGAACTTCACAATCAGTTCACAGGCAAATCTAAAACTCATGCATCCCCCACATGCATGGATGCATTTCAATGGTTGTTTCATTACGTTGCTTTCTTCCTGCTCACATATGCAGAAATGCACACATTGTACCACTCGAGGGGCACACCGACTATATTGCGCAAGGTCCTGTTCAAGAAGGTGACGAGATGAATCGTATTTGTGAGCCAAATGCAAAATAGTGATTGTCAGTGATCTTATGTTAACAGCTGATGTGGTTCTTGAAAAAGGATATGTCTCACTGGGTTAATGAGGCATGAGTGTCAGCCAAAAACATCAGCGTCTCAGATATCGAGTGCACATTTAGCTTGTTTTGACTGCCCTTGGATGCAGAATTAGAGAGGATGCAATCATATTGGTGGAATTTGACCTCACAAACTTACGTGCCGCAGCTAAGTCAATTATATTGCATTTATTTATGAGAATAAAGTCTTTGTAAAATCATGTATTTGTTTCTGCATACATTATACATGTACATACAAGCCCGTGACATCCAGCGTGGGATTCATGCTGGCGCGGCGTGGCGAGGCAAAAAACATGCAGTAATGGGCAGGCATAAGAAATATGCTAGACGAAAATAGCATCCATTTTTCCAGGTGGTTATAGTAGTAGTGATTGATTGACACCTAACAGATAAGTATGATGTGGGTTCAGTGCATTCAGCAGACATGCCCACACTGATGGGTACATGTAGAGGTGACAAAATAAAAGGATTAATCAGCAACTAATTGACTATCAAATTGATCGGCACCAATTGTAATTATCAAGTATTTGTTTAGAGCCGTTGTTTAACTTAAAATTGTCCAAAACCTCTTATTTCAATTTCAGCGTTTCTATAGTCCTTCATGAAAACAGACAAAATTAGACATTTGCAAACATGTGCTTTTACTTTGAAAAACAATTACCGGAACCAGTAACTGAATCCGTTTCAAAAAGGCTGGTGAGTACAACATCAATCCTGCTAAATAATACCATTTGATGAAAAATAAAATTGTATCTGCTTATTCCATTAATTAATGGAATCATCACAAAATATTCAATAGTGAATAGTCCTAATTACAAGCATCGAAACAAACAAGGCTGTTTGATAGGATATTCGGAGCAAAGAGAATGTGAACAGAAAACAGCTGACTGTGTATTCTCCGGGTGGCTGATTTGAGAAGTTGCCAGTAAAAAAAGGAGTTAAAACTTCAACTAAAACAAAACAGCACTTTAAAGCCCAAAAAAAGAATCCGCTGCTGCTCTTGATTATGGGGATGTAAGATCAGCATATGTGGCTTGATGCACATCTCAGTGCCCCTGGCCAAACAGCTCCATATGGACAATTTCGTGCGAGCCGGTCCATAAAGACGGAACTGGAGCGCAGAATGTAGAAAACCATTGTTCCCCGAGGAATTTAAAAAAAGTAGGTCTGTAGATCTGTATGATTTGGAGTATTTATTTGTATGTATAATTCGCAATGAAAACTGTTGTGTTCAGTATGGCATGCATAGGTATGTGTAAAAATGTGCCTCAGCCAATTAAGAATCCCATACGGCATCTGTTTCAGGATGCCTTAGGTGCCGTGTGAACTGCAAAACATGATGCAAATGAGTGATCCGAGATGAAGGAAATGAGGTGTGGGCAAGGAGTTTGAAAAGCAAAAACTTTGTCCTTCTGCATCATTGTAGGGTCGGGAAGGTCACGCTTTATTGAACCAATTCGCACGCAGATATTCCCAGAGGTTGACATTAAGGCTCAGACCCAGTCTTGGCTACCGCTCTGTAAAGTGCGCGCAGAGAATTTGTAACAGATAGCAGTGGTGGCAGACACATATGGCAGATCTGTCTTTCCACAGATTATTGGGGATTCAGTGCTGCCCTCTGGCACAATAACACCAGCATGGCGAGACGGAGGTGCACTGGAATACATCTCAACTCAAGTATGTCGAGGATTTTCTCACCAGCAGAGTTGAGATACAAATCAGACATGTCTGCTGTGACTGCCAGCAGGCCAAAACGCTTAAGGACGCGGCAACACCCACTTAAATTATTAGCAATTCCTAAAAACACCACAAGTAACAGTGCATTGCTTTAGTCTCAATTTTGTTCATCATAATTTCTAGCCTTTTATTTTATTGTATTTGTTGAGGATTATTAGCATCATTTGACAAACATAAATGTAAATTTCATCTATCATCAAAACCGCTTACCCACACTGACTTCGGGCAAGCGGTACAGTACACCCTGTTTTGGGCATATATTGGCAAAAGACCCTAGGATTGTCCTTAAGTGGGTATATAGAGGTTTTCAATTAAATGAACATGCATATGCAAATTCCACACAGGAAGGAAGGACCCTTGAAATACCAATTGAAATACCAAACCATAGAACTGTTGGGCAGATGCGCTAACCACTCAATCATTGTGCCACACAAATGTAGATTACGTTATTGAAATATTGAAGGACAGCCAGTGGGGGAAGAAAAAGATTATTTGGAAAAGGCAAGATATCCGACATATATATGCCAGGCAGTAAAATTCAGAAAGAGTGAGTCATTCTCTATTATTGCTGTGTTTGCTCATGTATTTTACATCAGGCACCTTGTTGGGCAGCTAAGGACTAGGAAATACGCCAAGTTTGTTAACGGCAACTATTGCAGTATTTTTGTTTCTATTATTGATTTATTATTTATTTAATGATTCATTTCCACTACGTCATTTTATGTGAAGTTTGTTGGAATGTCGCCGATGGACACGAGATATAAAAGATATAATAGTGAATAAGCTCAATCAGCATTGAGCCATCAACACGAGTTGTGGCTTGTGTGAAAATTATTATTATTTATTTATTTATTTTTTTTACAGAACAGGTTATATACTCCAGCTTTAAGGGTTAGTTTTACAACACAAAACCCTTTGAGCAATGCATGTTGGCAAGTGAATTTGTTTTTCAAACTGTGTCACTATGTTTGCCACCAGATATTATTTTCTAGTATGTTTTGAAGGGTTCAAAGTTCAATCCGTAGCGGCTGGGCAAAATAGAAGAGCTTGACAAAAGCAAAAACAGGTGGGGTCAAAATGACGATGGTCATTTTTACAGGCGTTTATGTGCTCAGATAATGCAAAGCAACCAGCCTTTTGTTAAAATGCTTTAGACTGTCATCTGATTTAACCTTTCAGTGATACATCTCAAATCAGCTGGCTGCCAATTTCCAAAATTGATCAAATTTCAAATATGTGCATGCTCAACAGTCAGAGATGTTGTTTTCATTATACATTTTATCAAACAAACATTAACGGAAAGCTGGAATGATTGTCTCGATTTTAATGATACGTGTGGAAAAGCATTTACAGCAAAAAAATAAATGGCTTTCATTTGAAAAGAATAGGCTCCAGCTCACCCATGACCGTAATGATGATAAGCGCAAATGGCGGCTGGTGGAGGAAAGGTTGTTGAAATTCTAAAATTGCTCAGGAAAGTTGTCTCAATGCAACCTTTAACTCAGAATTAGGTTACACGTGACCAACCTAAAGAATGTTACCCGTAATCCTTTTTTATGGCAGCAATATTCAAAGCTCTCCTATCTCTGGAGACGGAGTCACTGAGGTGGTTGGAAAGCTCCTCGGTGGCAAGGCCCCGGGGGCGGATGAGATCCGCCCGGAGTTTCTAAAGGCTCCGGATATTGTGTTGTTGTCGTGGTTGACACGCCTCTACGTGGACATCAGGGACAGTGCCTCTGGATTGGCAGACCGGGGTGGTGGTGGTCCCCCTTCTCAAGAAGTGGTGTGCTCCAACTACTGTATAGAGCAGAGGTGGGCATCGAGGGCCGGAGTCCTGCAGGTTTTGCATCTTCTCCAACACAGCTGATATATGATCAGCTCATCAGCAAGCTCTACATAAGCCTGATAACAATCCTGTTGATTGGAATCAGCTTGTGTTGGAAATGAGAAACCTCCAAAACCTGCAGGACTCCGGCCCTCGAGGACCGAGATTGCCCACCTCTGGTATAGAGGGATCCAAAAGAGGATCCCTGGTAAGGTCTATTCAGGAGTGCTAGAGAGGAGGGTCCGTCGGGAACGCATCTCATCAATATCTGTATAATATTTATTGTTTATCTAAAAATACACATATATTGAAATTTTGTGCTTTTATTATTATTAAAAAAAAAAATGAAGTGTTCTTTGATAGTGGTAGGGTGGCATGCTAGCGCCCTCTCAAGGCCGGCTGCCACTGGATAAGCGGTACAGAAAATGGGATGGCTGTATAGACGACCAAATGTGTCAGCAGATGTCATTCAACTCATATCTGTGGAAATCACATTTAATCTTTGAATCTGTTTTACGGACATCACGCTAAGATAAAGGGGGGAAAAAAGCTGCAACAATAATGCATCTGCCGTCATTTTGTGCATGAACATGTAATGGATTAAAGTGCTGACTCTCCTCTTTGTGTTTGCTGTTGCTTTTGGAGTAATAAACTAAATAAAAAATAATTGAAAGTTAGTATGGAGGTGCTGTGCTACGGCAGAGACCGTTTTCGCTCAAAGCCTCTCAACAAACGCTATGAGTGTTGATCCTGCATTTATTGGTTTGCCAGTTTAATGCTAAAAATATGGGAAGATTTGAAATAACTGACACATGATAGCCAAAGATCCGATCAATTGATACACTCAAGGCGTTGCACTTCTCAAGTGATTTGCTAGTTTCCTTTTTTAAGCATTGCCAGTGCCACAATGTATCATCATAACAGACAAATTGTTTGTGTTTCGTTTGTCGAAGACAATTTTAGATGCTATTTGCACATCAACATCAGACAGCCATTGTGATTTATGCGTCTCGGTCACAGATGACTGTATTTCCTCTTGCCTCTTCTGTTTCAAACGCTGCCGTGTGCTATTAAATAAAGCATGTGTTTTAGATGTGGCACTCAGCTGCTCAGATGTTCAGACTTGGCCTTCTCTAATCTAGCAGTCATTGTCTTACTTGGGAGCCGTTTGGTTTTACACGGAAACACGTCTCACGAGGCTCGCAGGTCGCACAAAAAAGTCAACGCAACATTACCGCTGTTGAATGCTGAGATTTCGCCGCTTTCTTAACAGCTTTGTTCACTCAGCTGTTATGTATCTACAGTATATTAATGCTAGCCCAGATGTTCTGCTGAAATCAGGTTTCAGCAGCACTTTAAAAGAGTTGTCCACCATCTCGTGAGCTCAAGACAGCCTGCATGTGATTGGATGCCAGAATTGGAATACACAGACAGTTAATTAGTCTGAATTGATTGGCAGAAGATGAAATTACAAACATGTCATGTTATGCACAAAACCAAGGGTGCAGCTATGCCATGCAATCTTCCCGAGTAATTTACAGATCAAGTTTTGAGCTTTATCAGCATCTTGTGTTAAATTACATATTGGTAAATACTAACAACTCACTAAATCATGCTAATTATGTTTGTGGAGGTTTGCTGAACACAGAGATTGTGATAAAGGGTTATTAAGACATAAAATATGTTGGTGTGCTGATTTTGAATTGCGACTGAACTTGGTTTGGAAGCAAACATTCCGTATTTGAGGGATTTCTGTCATGCTAGCTTGCTCCAGCCCCGCCCTCAAGACGAGAGTGAGGGTCATGAGCCTGGAAAGGCTGACAAAAACAAATCTGTAATCAATATCTGAGCCCGGAACGCAAGCGTGGGTCCCACCAGCCCCGCAACCTCCCTCTCCTCTGTCTCTGTCTCAGCGCGCTTCGAGACTGACGGCTTTTCTTTTTAATCTGTGCCCACATTGTGGTGAAATTGCAAGCTAATGTTTTGGCCATAGATCACTCAGCAAATCACTGCTGGTGGTGCAAATCTAGAGTAAGAGACTGAATGGCAATATTCTTCACAGCAGCTAACACACTTTAAGGATGTGGAGTATTATTTGCTCTTCTGCAGTTAGTTATGCATGAAACGTGCATATAACAAAAGCAAAATTGTGGATCAACTTTAGACTAATTGGATATGTTGGATCAAGTTCACCCCATCATTGTATGGAGCATCCGGTCTTCAAAAAGCATCATACTAAAGATGTGGTCAGGCAGCAGTAACAGCAACATGGACCTAACATGGCACTAAGATCTATTTCAAGCTTTTCAATCATTATTAAAAAAAATAATAATAAAATAAAAGCTACGGTACTAAAAATTCAACATCCCCAATTTTCACAAGCTCAATAGCCAAGGCTGTGTTTTGTTATAAAATTCTACAGTTGGTTTTAATGTTTTGATTGCAAGTCTTCAATTAAAAAATGTTTATTAATAACCAGGGATGTGATTTGACCAAAGTGAAATTATCTGAAAATTTAGCCGGGGGTCTGGGGGCCGCTGGCACCCAGCTAGGGTTTTCCGTGTTTTTAAGTACTTTCAATGCACTCACATGACAAAGAAATAGACAAAACAACAGCATAAATTTCCAATGTATATTGAACTATCCCATATGAAATGGCAGTTTTAGTCAACTCAAAATCAGTCACATTCAAAAACATTGGACTGCCTTTGCTTTTAAAAACTATCACTGAGAATATCATCATATCTAACTAATGTGATTACTAAGTTAACACATAAATAATGTTGAAGAGTTCAAATTTCATGAACAAATAATTGTATCATGACCAAATGAAAAGTAACTCATATTAGAGCATACCACAAATGTCTTTGTTATAGCAGAAGATGTTATCTGTCGGAGTCATGTGCATACACAATGAACTACTAAAAAAATAAAAATAAATAAAAAAAACTGATTTTTTTTTTGGGGGGGGGGGGGGGGTATAAAAAAGCGGAATTCCGCGAATTAGCGGAAAAATCACATCCCTGTAATAACGAACTTGTTACAGCTCAGTGTATGTTTTCAATTACAGTTCAAAAGAGAGTTGCAAAGCGACAAAATTGTAATCGACAGGTCAGACCAGAATTTGCACCGAAAGCTGAGAAAATGCTGTGTTAAGTGTTGATATTTTAGGCAAGAAACCATAACAACACTTGAGCATTCGGATTGGCCAGCATAATTCCGAAAACATAAAATTGGCTATCTTCCACTGAATTCTTAACAATAAAAGAAGCTGTGTTATTTCAACTAGAAATGTGCTGTCATCTGCTGCACCTCCTGCAACTAACAATGAGGCTCACTTCTGCAGATAAGGGGCCATTTTGATCACTTAATCCCTTTATTAAATGGACGGAATAATACTCAAACACTCAAGCAGTTACAGTGTGTGTGACACAAACTGTGTATTACTTGCACCACTAGCAGCCAGGGGATTTGAAAGGCAATCTTCTTCAAGGGTTGATTCCATCAATGCAAGCGCATCAAAAAGCACAACAAAAACACAGGCTTAATACAGTCCACTAAAGAGAACATGCATGAGGAGAAAAAAAAAAACAATCACAGGCCAATATCAACATGCAGTTTCAACAGCATTCCTCAAAGTAAAAATAAAAATATATACATATTGGTATCGCAACAAAAATAAATACAATCAAGCAAAATGTGAAGTAAGGACAGTGTGAGGGTACAAATGACTTTAGTGGTGATGGAAGAAAAAGCTCAGCCCACAGGTAGGAATCAAGGGAGAAAGTGGAAATGTGGTCAGCCAAGCTGCGGTGTTGTGGCTAACTCGTGACATGCTATCAAATAGGAGCAATCAATCCACCGGTGAGGCGAGTCTAACGAAGGAGGGAAGGTAAAGAGGGGGTTTATCCTGCATGCATCCTGGTTATAGCATTGACGTCGCTACTGCTGGACTGTAAGATTCTATTTCATCTTGCTACCATCGTGACAACCATTTGTGGACAAACGTTGAAAGCGCTAGCACTGGAACTAATGCAGTACTTTAAAATGGGATTCCTATCGCTCACATGACAGTGAATAACAAATACTGTTACTGTAGTTCTCTAAATATAGGAAGTTGATGAATTTTTAATGTGATATAAATCTCACTATGTACAGGGGTGTCAATGGTCACGCATTGAAGGTGTGGCACATGCATTTCTCTCCATTCTCACGCTCTCACGCTTTACTTTTATTTCTCACGCTAAGAAAAAGTATCTATAACCAGGATGGAAAAACAAATGTGTGTTTTTTAATCTCCACACTTTTATACCGTAAGACAACTCCCACATAATACGTTCAAATTTCAACTTGCTTCAAAAATTCACGCCTCTCGGAGTATATATTGTCTTATTTCACATTACTTATAGTATTCGCACAATTTAACATTAAATATCAACTTTTCCCCATTAATTTTCAATGGGACAGACATTGACATTTTGAGACCACTTCATTGGTCCCATTTTCCACGCCTACTTCCATACATACAACTTATCATCATAATAAAAGAATTATTAGTTCACCACTAGCTGGCGTTAAATAATGCACATTGTCCCTTTAAGCCTAGATGAGACCAGCACGCTACACATCGCAGATATGGTTTCTTTCGGAGGGCTGTTATGACTTTAAACCCAAATAAATCTATGATCGCCTCATATTACATATACACAACAAATGCATGTATAGTTTAAAAATCTGAGGTCAGTAAAAATGTTTTTTTTAAATATTATTACATTTATTTTAAAAGAGGATTGGCAACAAAAAATGCTTCCAACAGCTCAACATTTTTAAAAGAGTAGACTATTTGCAATTTTTGTATTTCAGCAAGAAACGTGAAGTTGATGCACATCATTTTCTTTCAAGGGCCACATAAAATGATGTCAAGGGCCAGATCTGGCCCTCGGGCCTTGAGTTCGACACCTGTGCTTTAGGTGAAACCGATCTGTGCAGCAAAAAAGTTTGGACAATGAAAACTTACTATGTTGTTTTCTTAACATTGGCCTGGTGGACTTTACTCATCTATTTAAATTTTCTCAAAGCGGGTTGTAGAACTCCCATTAACTCATTCACTCCTAGCCATTTTCACTGAAGCAACCCCCTTCGCTCCCAGTTGTTTTACTGGATTTTGACTGGTTTTGCAAGGCCCACAGAATATTGTGTTCTATTGCTATAAAAACATAGAACCTAACAAAATAAATATTGGTCTCTCCTTTCATCAGGAAAAAAAGTATATTTCTATCTGTTTCCGTTTTGCAGCAATTAGCATTGCAATATAGCTAATCAATATTCACATTCCTGGTGAAAACACTGTCAAATAGAGCTTGTTGCAACATGGCCCTGGCTGATCTCTTACACTCTGCTGCCACCTGCTGGCCGTTTTTTGTAATAACTACCATTACTTTAAGCCACTACTTTATGTCAGCAGCTGCATCAAAGCCTTCTTTATGCTTTTGCATAAAAACGTATAGATACACTTTTTGGGAGTGAAGGACAAAGTATTAAAAAAATGTATTTACGCGTTTTTGGATTTGAATGAGTTAAAGATGACCTCATTTGGAAAGAACACGCATCTGTGGGATGAGCAGCACGAGTCACGACTGAGCTTTGCATTCATGTAAAATTCACCAAACCTTTCCAAACAACTAACTTTGTTATTGATTTGGCACGTTTTATATACAGTAGGCACAACTGACTTCAAGTCATTTTTTAGATCCTTGACATGAAATGCAAGACATCGAGAGCAGAAGTGATACATAGGTGATGATAACAAGCTCTCCTTGATATCATTTTTTAAAGTTACAATAAGCTTGTATGACAGCTAGACATCCATCAACCAATCTTGACAATATCCGTGTGCGCGCTCTCATCTTAGCTTTCCTAACACAGTTGAACATCTTAAGAATGTACCGGTAATTTCATTCACAGCCCACATCTCCACAAATTAGTAATCCAAGAGACTTGAAACTTCATCAAATTTATCAAAAATCTTCTTTGCACAGACCTTTACTATCTGCAGCATATGATCCGTTTTATGTCCGAGCAACAAGGAAGACGGGTGGCACTTGGCCAGCTACTTAAAAAGAAGTCCATTTTGATTGGGCCGCCGTTTAGGGCCCCGCCGCCTGATGGCTCTCGATGACGAGATGGATAGGGGTGTGAAAACTTGAAATAGTGTTGGTGTGGAAATGGGGAACCAATTATTTTTATCATTTGGCCTATAGCCTGTTCGACAACACTCTTACATACAGTGAAATTACAAACCGCCCACAAGCAAAGGCGAAATCTAGCAGGACAAACGTTGCACTGCCTCTCGCCTTGCCGGCGTCTAGCAGGAGTGTTTGACCTGCTGCACACGAATTGGAACAAAAAAGCCTCTCAGTTGGAAATAATTTCACTGAATCTTACAACATGCATTATCTACGCTATTTTTTTCCCATCTGTGCGCATGTATACCTCGATAGCGTTGACTGGCTACAATGTTAACGTGGCTCTAAGTGGTTATTGTAGTGTGGCGGAACACAGCATAATAAGGGAAGAGTGTCAAAAAGTCAAACAGCTGAAAAAAAAAAAAGCCTATTACTAGAAGTTCAACAAACATGCACACACGGTTAACTGCCTGCAACAAACTGAAAATGACTCTTTATGTGTTCTCGGCCCTCACCAAGCTCACCCATCCATAAAAATCCCATCTCAAGGAGAGCAGAGGTGAGGTCTCTCTCTCTCTCTTTCTCTCTCCTTTCTCTTCCACGTAACACCTCTCGCTCTCATTCACTCTCTCCCCGCTGCTAACGCATGCACACAAACAAAGGGCTGCGCCGTATCATAACTGCTCCCACAATTACTCAGACGATTACTCAGATCAATGGCATATCTGCCTGCCATAGAGTGTCCGGCCAAAAGCAACCTCCAGGCTGAATGCATTAAAGCTGCGTACTATAAAAGCCCACAATAACAGAAGAAGCGGGGGGAATAGCAAGAGGGCTATTGTCTGTTGCCACAGTCACGTGTGTGTGTGTGTGTGTGTGTGTGAGTGTGTGTGTGTGTGTGTGTGTGTGTGTGTGTGTGTGTGTGCGAGAGGGCAAAAGTGCAACAGCAGTCTGCATCTATGTTTCAGAGATCTGCAAAAAGTGCTGTCTGGCCTTTAAATCTTTCAAAACAGTCTCTTTTGAAGCAGCCCAAAAAAAAAAAAAAAAAAACATGCAGCGCAGCAGTGACACATATCGAGCGAGGAGTCTAACAAGGGGTTGCTACTGATTTCAGACTCCCTATTTAGAAATGACAATACATGAGCACACGCTTAATTAGCCGATCTCGAGTCTAGATCAACAGCCACAGTGACGAGACTGGTGTATTCATTAACAGCGAAGGGGCTGCTTTCTTCAGAGGAACAATCTGACTTCTTTTTTTTCCCATACACGAATGAAGGGAAAATCCCCCGCAAATAAAAGGCGAGGCTTTGGCCTACATTTCCAACTGATGTGCTTGGTTCTCAGCGCTCCTGCTCAGACGCGTGACAGCGCTGAAATCATTCACACCGGCAAAAAAAAAAAAAAAAACTCAACTGTGACGTTGTCTTTGTTGCTCGTGCCGCTTCTACAAAGAGCACGTGTGTCCGTTTGGAGGGAAATAAGATACAACAGGATGTTAAGGCGTGATTTGATGTCAAAAGCAAAAAAAAAAGAGCAAAAGCTAAACGTGATTGCTCACAGCATGAACTGTCTCTCTCTCTCTCTCTCTCTCTCTCTCTCTCTCTCTCTCTCTCTCTCTCTCTCTCTCTCTCTCTCTCTCTCTCTCTCTCTCTCTCTCTCTCTCTCTCTCTCTCTCTCTCTCTCTCTCTCTCTCTCTCTCTCTCTCTCTCTCTCTCTCTCTCTTTTAGCGGGTCCACTCAGGTCCTGATCCCTCGGCCTCGGCATGGAACAATCCCTCTTAGTTAACGACAACACTTCAGCTATTGACAGTGTGATCCCGCAAAGCTGATACTTCAATCAGCAGAGCGGCTGGAGGAGGTGTTATGTTGGAGAACACAACAAGGAAGGGAGAATGTGGGATGGGGGGGGGGGGGGGGAGATGGAATTGAGGAGTAAATAAATGAATCGATGAATGAATAATTGATTGGCCAGCGCGTGGCCTCTCGGAGCGGCAATGCAGTATTAATAACTGACTCTTACTGTTGGTCTCTGTGTCATCACTGATACTCTTAGGTGGACCGTGGCCAGCATAACACACGGTTGATCTGTACATTCGATCCGGATTACGAACTTTCTTCAGTCCTTCGGGAGGCAAAGACAAAACAAAGTAGAGGAAAAGGGGGAAAACAGTTACTTTTTGTATCCTGTGATGGTGGAGAAAATTCCCCATGTAGATAAGGCAGAAATCAGAACATATGGCAATAACATTCAAAACAATAACAATTTATCATTGACAATGAAATTTAGCACTCTTTTTTAAAAAAGATATTTGACTAGAATTAGTGGAGAACCCAGAAAAAGAAAAAAAAGAATTAGTGGAGAACCTACTCAGTCACCCACCTAACTCATTCACTGCTGTAGACGACGTTGGAAATTGGACACGTTTAGGCACCTCACACTCAAACAGAGATTATATTAAGTATGGTATAGGACTATACGTAGAGTCACAGTAGATAGTAGAAAGTGTATGTCACGATTGTGAGGAAAAGATGGAGTAAAGCCACTGATTTTCAACACAAGCTATGCGGTGAGTCAGCGTCACTCACTGTGCGTTTGATCGTTGTGCATCCCTAAATAAATTGTTATTTTGCCATTAAAAGCCATTTTCAGCCTTCTTTTTGGGGTTGTTTATACTGTGGGGTGTCACAAAGCAAATACTAATATTCCGTTTTGAGAACAGCTGGCAGTAAATGAGTGAACAATTCAAGAAAGATAACAACGTGCCCTAGCAAAGTTGAGGCTCAAGGTCATTTGACCTTGAAATTAAATGTATGTTCTTAAACCATTCGTCGTTTAAAGTAACAGTTCTGACGTTTCAAGCAATTTGTTTCGTTTTCATAAAGGCTGAAAGACTAGTGTTTTCAGCGTCCCCCAGGCTTTGAGCTCAGTAATGGCCGTATGTTGCTTTTTATGGGTGCTAAAATAAAAAACAACAACAACATGATTGCCAAGGGTCCTGACAAAATAGTTAGCTGGAGTTCAAACCTCAGGGCGTAAGCAGTACCGCACTAGTAAGACTGGGTCATGGCCCCCTGGATTTAACACAACACGCAGCCCTCGGTGGTTAGGGGCCGTCATCGTCTGGGATGTCAAACTACTTAGAGGGATCAGCGCTACCTGCAAACCCCCAAGGTCAAAAAGGCACCTGACAGCCATTGTGATGTTTTAAAAGTAGATGCAGTGTGCCTCTCAAAGCTGAACACATTTACATGGAGCTGGTCTTCCTTCTTTTTCCCACTAGCCCACCTCGCAGGGACACTCAAAATAACTTCCCGTGCTCAGCAGTGGGACTCCCAAGTGAAGGTTGTGCAAGAACAACCTGGCCCTGTTCGGTAGGTTTCAGATGTCTGGGTGAATACGTGAGGATGGCACATGGTGAAGTCATTATTGTACTGTACTAGGATACTAGCAGACGTCTTCATTTTTGCCACAGACAAACGCTTCACATTGTGAGTGAGCTTCTGTAGCTCAACACCACCCCCTGGCGGGACACTGTTTACATGCTAGCTGAATTCCTCACATGGAGGAAAAGCTGAGCACAAAACGATAACTCTCCTCTAAAAGCACAAGTGTTTGGAGTTGCTGACTCCAAAGTCTGCGTAAAAGGCTGGGAAAGTAAAAAGAGATTACAGAGATTTTTTTTTTCTGCAATGACCTATATTAGAGATTTATTGTCATGGAAATATTTCAGCCCAAAAAAACAAATAGGGTTTACAAGAGTCATACTTGAGGTGACTCAATAAAGCTTAATTATCAGGGTAGCGTCTCAATCATGTCCAATACGAAGGAATCGCTGCTGCCAAACTCCTCATTTAAACAGCTTTTCCCACCTGCGTAATGGCTTTCATTTCAAGTTAGTGAGCCGTATGAAATGAAATGAGTAGGGTTGAAGACATCACTTTGCCCGATGTGCGTTGGAATGGGCCGGCAAGCTGCTGCAAGCCTCATCCTCACCGTTTCCTCCGTCCGGTGTGATGGCATTCAGCCTCGCTGAGTGGGGACGTTCCACGGTAGAACCCTCCCAAATATAGGCCAAGTACTTGAAGTCAAATGAGGAAAACACCGGAAACCGTGTTCGCCTGTACTCTTGTTTGACACAGTGCTAGCTGAATGTCAAAGACGCTCCGACACGAGCAGAGTAAATAATAAAACTAGTACGCACGTTTGGCTCGAGACATGATTGTCCTTGTGGTTCATCCTCAAAACAATAGCGAGTGACACAAGGCGACGACAGCGGGGGGTAAATAGGAGGAGAAGTTGCTCGACGGCGCCTTGACAAGCTGTCATTAACTTAGCTCGGAACCCACGTCCACGATAAACACACCACTTCCCGTACGAGTCCTTCGCTCCCGTGGAGCCCCTTCGGAGCTTCGTGATGGGACCGGGAGCTAACTAGAAAAGCAGGCTAATATTAGCCAGTTTGTGTCTCCACGTTTCAGCCGTCTGCTCGCGACGAGACAACAAACATCGGAGACGTGTTTTTGTTTGTTTGGGTTTTTGTTTTGAATTTATTTATTTATTTTTAGGTAAAAAATGACTTCACTCGCGCGCGTCGCCTGCTCGCCACTTCAAACTGTTCGCCGACGTGGGGGGAAAAAACATACACACACACACACACACATTCATACACGTTGCAAGTGAATTAATCCTATTATATTTCTCTTACCTTCCGGCTTGTTTTCGGCAGCCATTTCCCCTTCACGCGCAACATCCTCCTCCTCCTCACGACCGTGGGTACCACGCGCGTGCACGGCGAGGACAGCACGCGGAGGGAGTGGAGGAGCGGGCGGCGAGTCGGTCCGAACCAGGCCAACTTACTATTGGCTGCCAGGCGGTGACTGACAACACACACATACACGTCTCCCCCTCCTCACCTACTGTGTGTGCGTGTGTGTGTCTTACAAAAGAAAAACAATGACTGAATGTTATTTCATGTTCAGACACCTAAGCCTCATCCCTAATCAAATAAATGTTGTTAAGCAATGGATAATCAATGACAGTTCAGAGGGTTTTCCAATTGCCTGGTGAATATTTCCATCGATCTCATTTTCTAACGTGCTTATCTTAAATTAGAGTCGCAGGTGAATTGCTCCCTCCCTACCCTCATGGCCAATTTAGTCTTCAATTATGCATGTTTTTTGGAATGTGGGCAAAAGTTGGAGTACCCGGAGAAAACACCTACAGAGAGACGATTTTTTTTTGACAAATATTGCTTCAGTTCACTAACAGTCACAGCAAACATATGAAATGCTCAATTGCACTTTCTTTCGCAGTACCACAATGTAGTTTGATCAATGCGTCACATTTTTAAACAATTCTCACAAATCAAATTACAACAATCTAGCGTCCAATGGTTTTCAATGGACGGAGCGGTCATTTCACAGAGTAAGACCGCCATTTTGATTTGTAGCATAAACTCGGAATTGTCAAAAACATTTTATTACAAAGTCGGCTATCTAAGTAGCAGCCATGGCTAACATCTGCTTGTTTGCAGTTCTAATGCTTGGTTAGCATTGCTAGTTATTTTGTTGATTTTGGACAGCATCCTCCGTGACTATTTATCACAACTATGCTAAGCTAAGCTAACTAAGCTATACTTTCATAATTGCATATCATTATGAATGACAATGAATAAGAATCACACTTGTGTGTTGTATGTAGTGAGGCGAGTGGCTTTAGTCAAACTCGGGGGCGGGATTAGTGAAGTGAGGCTAAAAACAACAAACTAAACCGTTAGTTGTGGCTGGTTGTGCTGGGTGTGGTCGAGGGTCCTGCGACTTGGCATCTCATTAAAAATTGACACCCCCCCCCCCCCCAAAAAAAAAAAACCACACACACACACTCCATGAGTGCAGGAGGTCTGGCAACTGAAGGTAAATGGATTGAACTAATTGGGTTGTGCAAGTTCGGTTTCGAAAACATTTGCACTTTGTCTTTATCAAGTTTTCTGTGTCCCCGTAGGCAGCATGAATTTTTCTATTGGGTGGATCCCACTTGTCCCACAATTCCATCTAGAAATCCATTTTCTATCCAGCCTCCTGTTCAGGGTCACGGCAGGTGCTGGACTAGAGCCCAGTTGACATAAGGCAAAACATGGACTACACCCTAACTCAGTTTTCTTGACTTGATTGTGGGGAAAATTAATGATCATTCATTGAATTATTTTAACAGACGGGAGGAGCTCTGAATGTCTGATCTCCTGTTTCAATTCCAGTTTTGCAATGCTGCCCATGTGGGGGTTTTAGGCTAGGTACACAAAAGTGTTTTTGTTTCTTAATCTGATTGTTCATCAGTTACAGACTTCACACATGAAGATAAAAATGACACATTTAATAGTCGTGATTTTAATAATCATGATTATTTTCCAAAATCCAATCAAGAATCTAAACAGAAAAAGAGGAAACTGTTATATGATCAAATGTGATCTAATAAAACATAAAACATGGCAAAACCCGGGAAAGACAAGATGTGACAGGGAAGAGGACACAAGAAAGGATAGAAAGATTGATCGTGGTTTTAGGACTACTTTTCATGGAAAAATCCAGAGCTAAAAAATATTATATTATGATCTTAGTAGCATGGGTGGGACATGTTTGTAAATTTATGACAGCTTGCTTGTCAGGTCGCTTCTTAATTGGCTCCATTCCTTTTCACGTCAATTAATGGGGTCATGACTTGAGAATCATTGGCTTTCCCCACGGTCCAATTTTTTTCCGTTCCCTAACATTGAACAGGCTTAATATTTAAGATTAACAGGTTTTGGTCCCTATTATATGGGGCAAATGAACTCTACACAACTTACTCCACAGAATCATTTAAAAATGATAATAATTATAAAACATGAGATAATCTGGCATTTTTCATTCTTGGTCGAGAAGGGGCAAAATCGAGACAAAAAACAGCCCAATAGTCTTGCTGTGTGCTCGATTTATTGATTGCATTTCTGCATTTTGCTTTCTTGCCACAGGTGCAGATGAAATTCGAAATACTGTATGGTTAATTGGCAGGATTTAGACTGCTAACTCGTCGAGGCCTGTTGAGACTGAATCAACAGCACCTCTGCTGGTTACTGTGGTACACTGCACTCTGTTTTGACGTTAGTTCCTTTGAGACTGAATTGATTAATCAACAATCAATTCCACTATACAGGCAGACAGAAAATTTAGCAATCAATCATTTATTCCAAACATCCCTACGCTGGACTGACCACCTGTTGATCACGGGCCAGTTGATCCCACACCAGCCATCTTCGTGGACCACTACACACATCTGTGCCCCATCACACCTGTCAAATTTTCAGACCCCATGTCCTCCAATGTTGCGTCATGATCATCACTGAGTAAATAAGAAGTTCATTATACAGAGTATGCCAATATCAATATTACCATTGTGTGAATCACTGAATAGCTAAATGGTGCTTTTTCAGCCGTTGTGTTGATGAAATTTAGGAGCAAAGACACACTTTCATATCAGCCAGTGTGCCTTTAAGGTTCCCTCTTTCTATTAGTGCAGCACAGCTAGGCTTCACAATAGTGTGGCCGCGTTAATAACTTCAAGCGATCTAATTACAGATCATTGAGCTTGATACACGTTGCTGTTGGCACTCTTGTCAAATACTGCACTTAAGGATAGCCTTCATCCTACATTAACAGGATGTGGGCCAACAGTGCTGAAATGCTGGATGAGGTGGTGCTGAAAGGACAGCTCCTCTGCTGCCTGCTGTCCTTGCACGGTAAAAGAAAAAAAAAGAAAAAAAAGAAAAAAGAAAAAAAGACCATTGTCATTGAAAAGAAAGTTTGGAAACTCGTGGAAGTCCTTAAGTATTCAACCATTTGCAACTATTAGCATTTGTTGTGAGGTTATGATTATGAATGTTGAAAAACAATTTCAATAACGTTAATTGTATTTGTATCGAATATTTCACACTGTCTCATTTATTTAGTAAAATTAAAAAGGACACACAGTTACATTTACACTACAATGAAAATAAAATACTTAGTTTGAAATACTGTACAGTATGTATACTTGTAGGCAGCTGCTATGTTAGTGTAAAAAAAATACTTATTGGCCAGTCAATATGTATTACAACAATAACATATCGGAAACAAAGAATTATTTTAAGAAAAACTATAATTTGTGTAAAATTTAAATGTAAAACAACCATTTCCAGCCACATATACACGTGAAACATTTTTGTTTGGTTGCACTTCCGCCACACAAGATGGCGCCAGAGTGCGACAGCCAAAGTGCAACTCTGAGGAAATGACAAACAAGAAATGACCGGGAGTAAACATGGCGTCTTCCTTAGACGATGATGAGATCTCCAGTGATGATTACTATTCCCTATTAAATGTCCGGCGAGAGGTATATTATGCATTTTTCTTCTTAAGTACTAACATATACAAGGATCCTCAAGCCGTTCAGTTCGGCATCTTTCTATGTTCGTTTACGGTTACGCGTGTCATGATGTTTCACGTTAGCCAAACGGCTAACTTGTGACCCTCGACATTGATTTCTGTCGCTGCCTGGAAACTTTTTCCAAGACGCGAAACAAGTTGATGTCTGACAATTTTACTTCAAGAATCAACCGGTCGGCGAAACACCTTGGACTAGTGCACGCTACCTCGTTTTTAGGGGCCGTCGTAACAGACTTTAGATTTTTAGTTGACGTATTGATTGCACCATGCACCGGCAGGGCTATTTTGCTAATGCTATCAGCATTGACTACACCTGGATTTACTTACAGATTAGATTAGACCTTGATGTCAGGGGATCGAGTGCTCACGGGTGTTTTCATTTGACTTTATTTTTAATGCAGAGTACAGTGTGCCATGTGAATATGCATATGCAGGTTGTGACTGACCCATCTTAACTTTTTAAATTGTAATTTATGGGCAAAAATCAACATTTAATATATAGTAGTTAATCAATTTAACAGCTATGGTGACGTCTTGGTGATGAAAAGCATCACTCGTGCCACTCTCCACTTCTAATGAGGCCGCAACTTTGCTCACAGTGACAGGAGTGCTACTACAACTGGCAAGGACATGTTACTGTTGGGGTTTTTGCACATTTGGTGTCAACATAAAAGAGGTTTAAAAACGGTTTTGTTTTCATCTCATCTTCTTGTCTCCGCTGCAGTGGGATAACTGATTCATTTTCCGCACAATGCACCACCAAGTTTGTGTTCCTGTATTAATTAAGTATGCACATGCATAGTAAGGTGATGGTATGGTACATTCTATGAGAAGGGACACTTGAAGCTATCATTATGGATTAAGCATTTCGATTTTTTTTTAACCCTGGAGAACCCAAGAACCGTTTTCTTCTTTGGAAAATTATGAATTATACATTAAAAGTCTGCTATAAATTCACTGAACACCAAAATATGTTTTTTCAATTTTAACCATTTTTTTGAACTAGCTCAGAGTTGCTAATTTATCAATATATATATATATATATATATATATATATAT
Organism: Vanacampus margaritifer; assembly: GCF_051991255.1. Classification (NCBI taxonomy): domain Eukaryota; kingdom Metazoa; phylum Chordata; class Actinopteri; order Syngnathiformes; family Syngnathidae; genus Vanacampus; species Vanacampus margaritifer. The sequence continues at coordinate 13,434,560 of NC_135432.1, forward strand.
AACATACTCCTAGGCATTCTGCAACATGATATGAAATAGATTAACAAAAAAAACACAATTTTACCATCTGATGGTTTGCTGAGAAGATGGTTTTGTTTGGATTGATTTCCAGCTCAACAGAACAGCATGTTGCCAGCCATCTTGTCACCACCACTCTGGCTCATGTAAGTGCAATATTCCTCCACTAGATGGCCCCATGCAGGGGTCAGAAGTGGCACTCTGGACTTTTGAAGTTAAATTTGTAAAAAAAAAAAAAAAAAGGTCTTTGTTATTTGAGTAGCAGAATTTATAGGGGCCAAATTTGACCCCGTGGGTTCTCCAGGGTTTTAATCATATGAATTAAGACTTAGTTCACCAATGACCCTAATTACAACAAACAGTATAGAAAATGGATGGGTGAGTGGGTGGCATGTCAAAATCAGTAATTTTACATTTAATGACTACGGTATATTTTGTACAGATAGCTGATGACCTCCCCCACCCATACCTCATATTTATACATCCATATATCTTATAAAACATGTATATCTTCACTCTCATGCTTCAGGCAACGCAGGACCAGCTGAAGGCGGCGTACAGGCGATTATGCATGTTATACCACCCAGACAAACATCGGGATCCAGAACTAAAGCGACAAGCAGAGCAGCTTTTTAACCTTGTACATGAAGCTTATGAAGGTAATGCACTACATGATGACTGACATCGTAAAAACATATAGCAATACCAACATTCATGGATAACTTGTTGTGTTTTTCTAGTGCTCAGGGATCCACAGGCACGAGCTATCTATGATATCTATGGCAAGCGTGGACTTGATGTTGACGGATGGGAGGTAATTGAAGTGAGATTTTTGCTCCAGAAGAATTGTTTTTTGATTAGCTGGTGGAACAGAATCTTTACCTGTATGGTGATATGTGTTGAGATTATCGGAGCTCACCCATGCACACAATACGGCCAAAACTGTTCAATGCCTTTTTTTTTCATCTTCATGTGTCGGATCTGTCACAGACCATCTTTTAAGATTTAAAAAAAAAACAACAACAAAAAAACAATTGGGGCCTAAATACGTTTTTCCTCCAGGTGGTGGAGAGAAAAAGAACTCCTGCAGACATTCGAGAGGAGTACGAGCGTCTTCAGAAGGAGCGAGAGGAGAGGAGACTCCAGCAAAGGACCAACCCAAACGTATGCTCACTGGTCAACAACTGACCTTATCTTGAATCACTCCTGCAAAAGTTTGTTCTTTAACTTAATTGGTTTAGAGTGACACAAGTCCTTTTCAAGCAATCAAATACAATTCCTACATATCTCTCTAACAGTAAGTTAGCACTCTACTACTTTGACACTATTTTTCTCACCGCTTTCTACTCAAAGGGAACAATTAGTGTGGGCATTGATGCCACGGACCTTTTTGATCGTTATGAGGAGGACTATGAGGGCATGGATGGAGGCGGCATCCCACACGTCGAAATCAACAAGATGCACATATCACAATCCATAGAGGTGACACTTGACGCCAAATTGCATGTTAATGATATATTTTTAAGGGGTGTGTGCTAGATGTTATCAACTCTGCATGTGTTCTTCTACAGGCCCCCCTTACCACAAATGACACGGCCATCTTGTCTGGTTCCTTGTCTACACACAATGGAAATGGAGGCGGGACTATTAACTTGGCCTTGAGAAGAGTCACCTCCGCTCGGGGCTGGGGGGAGGTATGTTGCTTAGACGCGTACACTGTTTACAATAATGTAGGGATTCGGCTTCCGGGGGAAGTTTCAGGATGCGCTGTAAACTTTGCAGGTGATCCTAACATTTTTAATGCACAGCTCCAGCTGTTCAAATTACAGTACTATTTGCACAATTGTTCTCTTAACAAGGAATGTCAGGAAGGGAAAAATGCTATCGCACATGTTGAGAATAACAAAAGATACAATTTAAATAAAACCTTCATTCAAATACAACTTGATGCTACAAGTTACTGCATATGAGCAAGGCCATACATAGAAAAAGTGAGAATTGTGTCCATGTCCCAATAGGGGTGTGAATTGCCTAGTACCTGGCGATTCGATTCGATTAATCCCAATACGAATCTACAAATTGATTATTGTGATTTATTTATTTTTTACTCAAATTTTGAAAATACTAAGCAGTAAACATGTACACTGTAAGATTTGTATGAAAATGTATTTATTTATCTGAAAATTCAGGCATATAACTGAACCACTAGTATTAGCAAACAGGTTGCAGTCGGTTTCATGTTTGAACAGCACTGAAATAAAATATTAAGGATTAATGTTCCATTAATAAAACATTCTTCCATGCTTAATGTGTGAATCCTAACCCTAAGACGTTTTGTTGAATGTTCCCATAAAAAATTGATTTTTAAAAATCAATTTGGCCTCATATCGAATCGATTCAAGAATTGCATGCTGTTATATCGCCAAATCGATTTTTTTTTTAACACCCCTATGTCCCAATAATTATCACTCTGACTGGCAGTTATCATTTGTGTCATGCAACTGGTGCCTCCCCTAACACAGACGTCTTGCTTTCTCACAGTAAAGTGATTATAACAATATCTGAGAACGAAAGAGGAAAAAGGTCTGCTTTCTTATCCTCTCAATTAATACAATAGATGATATGACATGGAATACATTTGATAAGAGTTTAGGCTTATATTTTCCTACAAGAAGCTAAATGGCACCATTGACAACAGGTGTTTTCCCAGAATGTCCTTGTATGCCTTTCTGTGACTCTTCCGGTCTCTCTGTATCTCTTTTCACTCTTTCATTTATGCTTGTCCGTTGCCTCTCTTTGTGGTAGTAGTTTTTGTGGTTCAATGAAAATAAATAAATATACTATAATCTTATGTGGAACCTCAAAACCTAATACAGGGTCACAGTTTTTCTGTTGCGGTGCGTAGTAGATGTGCTGCTTAATTGCTAGGTGGATGGAGAAGAACTGCAACACTTTTTTTTTTTTGTGACAGTTTATGTCACAAGTGTTCGCCTGTTTCGAATAGTTTATTACAATACATGCCATGTTGACACAATGTCTCATAATATTTGTGCACACAGATAGAGCTCGGCGCCGGGGACACCCACGGACCTCTGTTTGGAATGAAGATATTCCGAAATTTGACGCCACGCTTGTAAGGTTTTAGAAAAGATGTTCCATGAACGACACAGATGGACGGTTATGTAAGTATTTTTTTGTCTGTTCCGCCTCAGCTTTGTGACAGCGCAGTGCGGACTCCAGGTTTCGTCCCGAGGCGTGCGTCCTGGCATCACCACGGTGCTGGCCCGTCACCTCGACAAGAACACAATGGGTTACCTGCAGTGGCGATGGGGGATTCAGTCTTCCATGAACACCAGCATTGTCAGGGACACTGAGAGCAGCCATTTTACTTTCGCAGTGCAGGTCTGTTGCCGTCACTTCTTTGTGTGCGTCACCATTAAGTCGCCAGTCAGCGATGAGCCGCCATGTTCGCTTACTCTTTGCAGCTCGGCATTCCACACACTTTTATGATGATGAGCTACCAGTACAAGTTCCAGGATGAAGACCAGACGAAGATTAAGGGCTCAATAAAGTTTGTTGTCAGAATATAACGCCTTATTATTGTTAATCAACTGTAGATTGTGGATGTTTTGCACAGGTTGGCCTTTGTGTGTGTTGCAGGTCTGGTTTCTTTGGGACTGTGCTGGAGTACGGTGCTGAGAGGAAAATCAGTCGACACAGCGTTTTAGGGGCCACGGTCAGTGTCGGGGTGCCTCAGGGTATCTCGCTCAAGGTCAAGTAAGTGCCAATTTTGTTTTCATTCGTTGATTTGTGACATGCGAATGGTTTGTGTCTAGAGGTCGCTATTGTCAAAATTTAAAGACCCTGTTTTGAAACTTTAATTACATATTTCTAAGTGCATTATTCCTGTTTGAAAATAATTGCTGAAAGACAACTGTCACATTGAATTATTAGAGCATTAAACAGTTTTTCACCAATTGTTTTGCAGATTTTTTTAATTTCTTTGATTCGCCCCCCTCCCCCCAAAAAATAAAAAAAATTAAATAAATGTTATTTTTATTTGAAATTCACCTATCGCGGGTGAACACTGTCCCTCAAAAGTCTTTGAATAGTCAGCTGGTTGGGCCATTTTAGAGTGCCTCGTTGTCAGCCGTAAGTGTGCACATGTCATGCAGAGAAAGGCAGAATAGCGAGTGGGTGAAGGATTTCTATTTATAAGATAAGTCCAAGTAGACAGCCTGCGTATGGACCGAGATTTCAGGATAGGGTGACCTGTTTAGGGTGTCTCGTTGTTGGCCATGAGTGTGTGCATATCACTGAGACAAGGCAGAAGGGGGGTGATAGGATTGTTGACCAGTTGAGCAGGGTATGATTTCAACGTATTCCGTGGATGCACCCACAAGGTTTTTCATATTGTTGAAGCCTCATTTTATATACTCAGCATTTTTTTAAATGTTTAAATTTGGCAGGCTTGTTAACAAATATGTTCAATTATAATTTTTTATTTTCACAATTAAAATATTTGTTCTCTACCGCCCGAATGGAAATGTTCACCACCTCTTACATTTGCTACACTTATTGAGAGATACTAACAGAAGACACCACTCAATTCATTTACAGACATAAAACCTTAGCTGAGCAGTGTAAGTCTGTTTTAGGCATTCCAGGAATAGACTTCCTTGTGTCATCAAAAGAAATATCACACAGTTGATCCGCTTGTCTAGAAATAATCAAAGTGACTCTCTCTGCAGGCTAAACAGAGCCAGCCAGACGTATTTCTTCCCTATTCACCTGACTGACCAACTCCTGCCAAGTGCTGTATTTTACGCCACAGTTGGACCGCTGGTTGTCTACCTCGCCATGCAGCAGCTCATTATCCGGCCATACGTGCTGGCCCAGAAGGAACGGTAAGAAATTCCCACTTTATTTGAACCGAGGAAAGTTGCTCAAGGAAGCGCCACATGCATTATTACAGCTGATTTTTTTGTTTGCCCCCCCCCCCCCCCCCCCACACACACATCTATCTTTTAACAGAGACTTGGACAGGCAGCGTGAAAGCTCAGCCTCAAACATAGCCAAAAAGAAACAGGAAGCAGAGGCGGCGGTGAGCGCTTCATTAGAGATGTATTTGGCGTTGCGTTAGAAGCAAAGGAAATGTTTAAAGGTTGCTGTAACGGCCATGCAGAGATGGAATGAGAGAGAAAGTCTTAGTGATTTCATTAATGCATGAGATCCATCTAATCTCACATTTTGTTTCTGTGCGCCTTTTTCATTTCTGAAGGTCTTGCTCATGCAGGAGTCAGTGCGGAGGATTATCGAAGCAGAGGAGTCTCGAATGGGTACGATTATTAACATTTGAAAGCCGAGCTAATCCGTGTTGTCATGTTTCTTTAACATCTTGGGAAACGCTTTCGTTCTTTTGAGACTCAAAAAAAAAAGTCCAAACGTTTTAGTTCAGAAGATTTCAAGTGCAAGATGCAGTGCTTCTTTTCTTCCTCTGAAACAAATTAAGATTTCACTGCAATTTTTGTGGCACTTTGGACAGCGACATAAACAAGGTGAACGTTTTTAGAAGGGGAATAATGGTGTTTTAATCTGTGCCATGCCTTTGACTAGCAATAATTGGTGCTTTTAAGACATTCCTTGATAAGCACACTTGTAAAATACTTTTAAGCACGCTATTTAATATTCCACTGTAGAACTCCAGCAACTGTCATTGTAAAGGTTTGTGTTTTATAGTCATTAGTGGTCCAGCACTTTTCCCTTAGAATGTTTTTCTTCTTTTTATTTTCAAACAATGAGCTGATGTTCTACTTGATGTTGTTAAGCACTATCAAAATGGATTTAAACTGTCACCTGTACAATCGAAGAAAAATGTTCTGTGGCATTCACTCAGCCGCTGTCAAACTTGGAAAAATAATACGGATGCATTTGATTTACGTTCTTGTTAAGCCACGCCTTCCTCCAAAACCAGGTCTCATCATCCTTAATGCCTGGTATGGCAAGTTTGTGACGGACAACAGCCGAAAGCACGAAAGGGCAAAGGTGATTGATGTGAGCGTGCCGCTGCAGTGTCTGGTGAAAGATTCCAAACTCATCCTCACCGAGGCCGCAAAGGTACAAGACCAAATTTCCAACTTCATTCCCAAACCGACAGGACTATGCAATGACTTTTAAGCAGAAATGCAAGGCCACAAAAGTTTGACTTTTAATGTGTGTGGCTTTAAAAGGCAGAGTTTGGCTTTTATGAGTGATGTTCAAGTCAGCGAATGAGTTAGCCATCGTTTTCAATTTACCTTTACCAGTTAGCCTTGGTGGAGGTCTGTGCTCCCCTTAGTGATACTGTATATGTGCTCCTTTGAAGAATTGGTAAAATAACAAATCTAAAGGCATCTTCACAGTACTGTAATGAGGCAGCAAATGTGATTTATTTATTTATTTTGTGATTTTTCAACGTCTTACCGTTTTTTTTTTTCTTTCTCATCTGCATTTTAGTCAGGCCTCCCTGGTTTCTATGACCCCTGTGTGGGAGAGGAAAAGAGCCTAAAGGTGCTGTATCAGTTCCGCGGCGTCATGCATCAAGTCCTGTCAGGAGACTCTGAACCACTCAGGATACCAAAGCAATGTGAGTCCCCAGTTAAGATGCGTTTCCACTAAGTGGTCCAGTTCAGTTGAGTTCTACACAAGACCTTTTGGGACAGCCATCTCTGATTTGGTTGACTTTTCCCATATGGGATTTGTAACTAGTGTTCCGATACCGATACTGGTCCCGATACGGCATTAAAACAGTGGTATCGGTGAGTACTAGCAAGTAACATGCCGATACCATTCATTCTGACGCTGATATAGGACTTTGGATGCAGCATCTTGTGTCTTGCTCTTGCACGACATTCACTGATGTGTGACATGTTCACTGCATGCCGAGCTAACATATCCTATTGGCCCTTAAATGCTCTGAACCAATGGCAGGAGAGCTTTTTCATGTTGAGAAAAAAAAAAACGTAGGTATGGTATCGGAACAATTCTATTTGTAACAAGAATGACTTCTTTTCTTTTCTTTTTTTAAGTAACCTATCAGTACAGCGCACTGGAAGTCAACATCAACACAAGCTCAATTAAGCAGAAGTTTCACGTTACCGGCCACTTGAGCTTGTTTAAAAGCTTAAATTGAAATATTATGATGCTCACCAACCTAAGGTCTGTACAGGTAATAAACACCTGCTCTAGGAGTTTGATGTTTTCGTCACTGGTTCCCAAGAACTAAGGGTGTCAAAATGATCGCGTTAACCTTAAAGTGCCTTTAGCGCCACTCATTTTTTTAACGCTCGATTAACGACCGCCTTTTATTTGGAAAGCCTCTATTGAAGGGAATTCCAGTCACGACGCAACAGAAACGTCCACGTCAAAATTAGCCAATAGAAATGCACTGTACTACACACAATGTTTAAGGGGCAGAATGTTAGTGTGGAGGAGCCATTTGGACTGTGTAGCACTACCGCTGGTTCCTTTCTTTGAAATAACGCAGCCGTTAGCAACGAGCTAGGTTGCTCCAGCTCTCTTAAGAGGTGTCCTCTCAAACCCTGTGAGAGCCAAGAGCACAATGGATGCCGTCTTGTCATTTGGAGTGACCCCCAAGCCACTTGATGTTTGGATGTGAGGCGTATTTTATTCAGCAACTCCAGAAAATAGCTCGTAGGTGTAACACCATAGTCATGCTCTTTCTTGACTCGCTCGGACCAGCGGCTCTGGCTTCAGGCTTGCAGTAAAGCCGTGTCACTTTACAGTCAATGCGCTTCCGAGAACTTATATATATTTATATACACTTGTATGTGTGTGTGTGTATATATATATATATATACTTTTATGCCGTGTTTGTTTGCTGGTGTGCTATGAGATTTTTTCTCATGTAAAATTGGGTCTTGGTTCAACAAAGCATGCGGTACCCAATGCCAACGGTAATGAATGCAACTGAACTGAACCTGCTTGGAAGGATTTTTTTTTTTTGGGCTACTATATGCTGTCCAACAATCCACAAATATGTTTTTGTGCAGTGAATCGTTTAAAGTCTTGACAATCCACAGATGTGTCCTCCCTCTTTGACTTCTGGCTGTTCTTGTTCCTCTTTGCAGCTCACAGGATAGATACAGACACATAGGAGTTCCTGTGCTGACCCCCCCCAAAAAAAAGCCACATCCCTCGGCTGGGAGAGAAGACTGATTCATCTTTTGGATACAACAGGGGGCAAAGTCTTGAACACCCTAAATGTACTGCTCTATCATTGGTCTTTATATTGATCAGTAAAAACAAGCCGAATGAATTGTGATACTTGAAATCAATTATTACCATCTTAAGATCTTTGTTAAGGCAAACCTCGGTGTACATTTACTTTGGCCAGAGGTGGCAAATCCAGGTCCAGAAAGGTGCTTCTACTAAACCGTCAGGGTAAATCAGCTCATTTCCCTGCCGGATGAGTAGAAACAGCTGTGGCTGAAGTAAGGCTGCACGATATTGGAAAACATGGGATATGCAATATAGTTGTTGAATATTGCATAATCAATATTATTGCGATATTTAACATGTACCTAAAAAAATAAACATTTTATTATCTAATGAAAGAATAAAATGTTTAATGTATTCTTAGTTAATTGTAATTACTCTAGAATGTTTAACTGTTGGATGGTGATGCACATTTAAGTTTGCATCTAGCTAGCTGGTCAAATTCAGATAAACGCATACAATTCCATATGAAACTTATTTCATGTCTTTGTGATTTGCATATTGCAAAGGCTAATGTCGTGATATTGATATTTTTTCGTGATAGATATTTTTCGATATTTTGCCCAGCCGTAGACTAAAGCCAAACCGTGGCGGGGTTTTTACTTTCTGTTCCTGGATTTGCCACTTCTGGTTAAGGTGTGTCTTTTATGATCAACTTTTGTGATCAATTCTTTGACATTGCAGTGCCTACGTGATTTAAAACACAATTGCACCAGTTTGTTTGCCATAATATTAAAATCTGTCTCTGTCATGGATAATGGTGTGTTTTTCTTATTGCTGGTCATTATTGCAAGTGACCTTTGCTGTTGGCATTGAGGGAGGTAAAAAGCACATGATTTTGTTCGCCCATGCTATTCCTTCATGGTTCAAGACCATTTTTTCTGTCAGTAAAAACAAACTCATGCTGATTCTAATTTAAAAGCACGGTTTCCATAGTAGCCTAATAGCATAATTACCTGTCATTGTTACCTTTGTGTCAATGTCAATCAAAAACTACTGTCCTTGCTTGTTCAGGTAATGGATGTTCATGTTTTTAATTAAACAATCAAAGACATTAAGTGCACTGTTACATCATAGTTTTAATGTTATTGTAATAGGGCTTGTGGTGCCCTATAATGTTAACTTTTTTTTTCAATTACATTTTTGGGTTTTTATTACATTTTTGATCGTGTTAAATACAAATGTTATATTTTCAGGTTATTACTACATTGTAGGGCGCTCCATAGGTCGTTTAGCTGTTTAGTGTTTACATTCGGGGTTTTTATAATCAAATACACTAAAAATAAATACAATCATATTACCCAGCACATTCCATGTTGAATAAGGGGAATAAATATCCATAGTGTCAAATGGATTTGTAAAATGACTTCATTAAAAATAATTATATTTTATTTATGCAAATTACCATGCCTTCGTTGGCTGACCATAGTACAGTACAGTTGATTTCTGGTAACGTGAAACGCGTTGTTTCCCACCAGCATTCCCAACAGAAACGCCCACTAGATGACAACCGGAAAAGCGGATTTTAAAGGTGCGCTCCAAATTACATGCTCTGTCTATCGGGAGGGCGGAGTTAAGCTGCAACGCTTCCAATGCTTCGGATTCGGCTTCGGCGCCGACTTCCGCGTATCTCTGGTCCTAAAAGCAATGGCTCGTTACGTTACCGACTGAACGCAGAGAACGACTTCTAGGTTTCATTTTGATGCTTGAAGAATCTTCACCGAATGTCACCACCACTGCCCTTTAAAACCACATTTAAGAAACTACATTGAAAGGCATTTTCTGAGTGTAGAGCGACACGCAATAGCATACTGTAGCTACATTTACTTTACCTTAACAGCGTTTACTTCGCGTTGAACTTCCGCGTCGAGTTTGTTGTGGAACTAAAGTAGGTATACAGCAGACAGACAGCTTCGGGTTGACTTCAAAGACGTCGTCCATGAGGCGTGAACTAACTGGATATAAATGGGTGCAACACAGAGCTCTGACTCCGTCACTTCCATCCAGCGACCGTCTTCTGTTCCTGCCATGTCAGAGGTAGATTTGATGCTTCTGCTTCATACAGCATAACTTCCCATTGGGCCTATTGTGTAGCCACTTCGATCGGGATTAGGCAGCTGCTTTGTGGTGTACACTTTCCCCCCCCCCACACACACACACACACACACACACACACCTTTTTGTTGTTGTTGTATGTCTCCAGGAATGAAACATTTAATTGTTTGCCATTATATACATGTTTATGCGTTTCCGTATGATCTTCGTAACTTTCACAGGGGACCAATTATCTAAATTGAAGCTAAAAAATGTGGGAACGCTGATAAACTAACTTTTGGGGAATTCATTAAAATGCAAGAAATGTATTGGAAAATGTGGAATACATACAGAAAAACGTGGGGATTTGGGGAATGTCCTAATTAGTGAACTTGTACATGTACACTGTAAGATTTGTATGAAAATGTATTTATCTGAAACTTCAGGCTTATAACTGAGCCACTGCATTTAACAAACAGGTTGCAGTCTGTTTCATGTTTGAACAACATTGAATTAAAATATTAGGGCTTAATGTTCCATTAATATAACATTCTTCAATGCTTAACGTGTGAATCCTAACCCTAAGTAAGACGTTTTGTTGAATATTCCCATAAAAAATTGATGTTTTAAAAATCGATTCGGCCTCATATCGAATCGATTCGAGAATTGCGCGTTGTAATATTGCGATATATTGCCAAATCAATTTTTTTCTAACAACCCTATAATTTAATATGTACTAGTGGAGGAATTTTCAATGATCGTAGTGAAACAATGGCAGCTTTGTATTAATATACTTTCACATTTCTAGTCCCTGATCTGTAAAATGGCCGCAGGAGGGCCGCCCATAATGGTATCGGTCACCATCGCGAGTACCGATACCTTAAAATAAGACTGGTATTGGCACCAATACCATCGTATCGGCAGTCACCCATCATAGTCAGGGTGATACCACTTCTGGAATGTGTTTATGTGTTATCTAGAAAAAACACTGGTGGCTCTGATGAGGGCCAACCGTATTTGGAATGCTTTTTCACGACGGTGGGTGTGGTGCTTTCATGATACTGTATTTCTCGTTGTTCTTTTCTTATCAGGACTCCGTTCCTCTGGAGGTTCTCGAAGAGATCTTCTTGAATCTCCCCCCCGAGCAGGTGGTCTGGATTTGTCGGTTAGTGTGCCGTCAATGGAAAGACATTGCTGACAGCCAGTCTTTATGGAGAGGCAGATGCAGGAGAGAAGGCTATCGCCTCCGCAATGATTCCAGAGTACCACAAGACTGGAGGTTATTATACTTCTTGTGCAAGAAGCGACGGAATCTTCTCAAGAACCCGCGGGCCGAAGGTTGGGGAAGGAGGGAGGCCGGCGTTGCTTCGCTGTGTTTGTTTTCATCACATTAGTGATCTTTTGTCTTTCCAGATCAAATGAGAGGTTGGCAGATATTGGAGAACAGCGGCGACCGCTGGAAAGTAGACAATGTCTTGGTAGCGCATCCAAATGAAACCATCAAGACCAACTTTGTGACTTCATACGGGTAAGTATTATGTCAAAACGATGGCATGTTCCTTAATGTGACCGTATCATTTGATTTTTCTCTAGCATGTGCAGCAAGTCCCAGCTTATTGATTTGGAGTCTGAAGGTTACAACGCATCATTTATGGATCACTTTCAGCCAGACATCAAAATATCGGATTGGTGAGGAAATACTCAAATGCAGTAATTGTACTTAGTAAATACAATTATATAAGCATAAATACAATTAAATACTATTTACCTATTTAAAGTACTTGTAAAGTGTTTATTCAACTGTAAACTCCCATTTTATTTTATTTCAGTACTATTAAAAAGTGAAACAAAAAATTCACTACACACTGAATTGATAATTATATATATATATCTATATATATATCTATATATATATATATATATATATATATATATATATATATATATATATATATATATATATATATATATATATATATATGGGTGTGTATTAGGGGTGTTAGAAAAGAATGATTCGGCAATATATCGCGGTATATTACAGCGCGCAATTCTCGAATCAATGTTTTTTATGGAAATATTCAACAAAATGTCTTACTTAGAATTAGAATTCACACGTTAAGCATGGAAGAATGTTATATTAATGGAACATTAAGCCTTAATATTTTATTTCAATGTTGTTCAAACATGAAACGGACTGCAACCTGTTTGTTAAATGCAGTGGCTCAGTTATAAGCCTGAATTTTCAGATAAATAAATACTTTTTCATACAAATCTTACAGTGTACAAGTTTACTGATTAGTATTTTCTAAATTTGAGTAAAAAAACAACGCAATAACCAATTTATAGATTCGCATTGGGATTAATCGGTATCGAATCGTGACCTATGAAACGTGATACGAATCGAATCGCCACGTACTAAGCCATTCACACCCCTAATATATATATATATATATATATATATATATATATATATATATATATATATATATATAATTTTGATGATTATAGCTTAGCGCTAACAAACCCTCAATTTCACCATCACAATAAGAAATAATTCACATGATGTGTAATGTAGAAATTAGGTGGGAAATGGCCTTGCGAAATATATTTTCCCATGTAATCAATCTAGTGTCACTTTTTGAATTAACCATTGAAATAAATGTAAATGGTAGTTGTCTACAATGTAATATTTCGTAACACACGTATTTTGGCACCCTGGACTTCAGCCTGACCCTTTCGGTACTGCTGCAGGTATGCCCCTCGATGGGACTGTGGCAGTGAATACAAGATCCACGTGGAGCTGCTGAATCGAAAGAAGAAGCCAATTAAGACCTTTTCCCCTGAGGTGATTTATTTTCAGCAATGGAACGATGGTAAATGGACGCAGGTATGAACACCTCTTGAGCACACGGCTCCGGATCATTCGATGGATGGATGATTCAAGGAAAATACAGTACGTGGAACAAAGTAAAACAAACTCTTTTATTTTTTCAGATAACACACGTGTTCCGCAACTACGGGTCAGGAGTGAGATACATCCGCTTTGTCCACGGGGGTAAGGACACACAGTTCTGGGCTGGATGGTACGGAATTCGCCTTACGGACAGTTGTGTTGAGATAAGTCCTGCAATGGAATCATAGTTCTACGGTTTTCGCATAATGTGTGTCAGAAAAGTTCCAGGACTGGTGTCACACATGAAGATGTATTTCAAATCCAAATATAATTCCCTACATAAACCTTCATGCAATCATAGAAGGATTTTCCCAGGATGGTGATGTGCCATCTTGATGTCGTCCCTTCAAAATCTTTTGTTGACACCAGTCCTAGAACCTTTCCGACACACTTTGTATGTGCGTTCTGCCTGCCTTTTGCATAATATTGCACTTTTTTAAGCAAATATCACAATGCTTTGTCACCACTAGTAAATCATCTTATTTTGGTTGTCATCAAGCCTAAAGAAAAGAAGTAAAGCACAACTTTTTTTGTATTAATTGACTGTGGTGCCTTGAGATACGAGTGACCCAACATTCGAGTTTTTCCAGATGAAGCCAGATTGGCAGTGACTGAGTTCCCTCTAGGACAAGCACCAGTTAACATCCCCATTTCTTACCCTTCATTTGTGACCGTCTCCGCGCATCTGAATATCTATATTAGACCGACTCTAGGTGGCCAAGGCAACATTCACTGTGAATTGTTACAGACTGTTTAATACTTTTTTCATTTCGGTACGCTTGTATAAAGTACAATATTATAGAGAGCTATTTATTTAAAAAAATAAAATAAAATTTTTTTAGGGAGGTTAGAACAGATTAATGGCATTTCCATTCATTGTAAAGAGGAAAGATGAGTTGAGATTGTTTTGAAATGCGAACATGGTTGCAGAACAAATTCAGCTTGTATCTCAAGGCACCACTGTATTACAATTAGCTGTGAGGCTAACATTACATGAAAAAACTAACTTCAATACGGACAGTGAAGTGTCATTGTTTGAGCCTGTAGTTCTCAAACCTTTTCTGAATTTTCATCCCCGTGCTTTGACGTCGTTATTTTTTTGTTGTTGTTCTGACCTTATTTCGATTCTGCTCCGTGATTGCTTTTCCTCCAGCTTGTCTTGTGTGGAAGTCGACCCATGAATATGCCAGCTTCCAACATGGCAAAGCAATAAAAGTGCCCACACCCGTTTGTGTTGAAAGCAATTGTCACCCTGAATCCAATTATCTGAAGGTGCAAAGCCATAACACAACTAACTCACGTTGGCAAGTTCTATCTGCAAAACGAGGGTCCTAATTTGCCAGGTAGGCAGCGTGGAAGCCGGGGCTGCTCATTTCCAATCAGTCTATTGACAAAGACAATGTACAAAGCTAGTGTTTATGTGCTGCCTTCTGATTAGCACTGTACACAAGTCCTAGTTTTGACAGGCTTTCTTCCTCCGGCAGCCAAAGTTTAGACCCAACACTTGCGTAATTGAAAACAAGAAAAAGACATTAACTGCGTGGAAGGATGCAAATTCTTGAGCGTTAGAGACCTTTAGTCATTAAATGGTATGCAAATTTTTTTTTAATGGCGATGTCGGCTTGATTGTATTTGTCTGTTGTTAACCCAGTTAAGGGCAACCTATAGAATGTGCAATGCTTGTTTTGCCATCAGCCATTATGCCCTCTATTCTTAATTAGCTGCTTAATAAATTGCCTATTGCATTCCAAAAAAATGCGCTTTCTTTTCAGACTGCTTCAACTTGTACATGTGACGTGTTTGCACAATAAATCCTGCTTCAAATTCTCTTAATATTGTGTGCAAGGTGAACTTTTTAAACCATTAAAACAGACAAAGACGTTTTCAAAGTCTCTTGATAATACTGGTTTATTGTGACATTTCATCACAAAGAAAATACAGTACAGCTTGATGTTAAATTGAAAAATAGGAAATGAAAAGAAACCCATCAACACTTTCTGGTCGTTTTCTTTCAGCATCACCTTAATTAACTCCCTTAACTTCTTGTTTCAGTAATGCACACTTATCAGTCAATAAGTTATGAATTATTCTCACTATATGTACAAATAAATCAAGCTCACATCTAGGAATGTATATAGTCAAAGATAAATGCAAACACTGCTATTCCTGGCATTTAAAAAGCTTCACAGGATCTGAAATCAAAACATTGAGTTTTGTAAGAAGTGTCACACTGCGTCGCTATCTGATGTAATGAAGCCGACTTAAAAAAAAAAAAAAAGAAGTGTACAATGGCCTCGGTCGCTGCGCCAATAAAAGTGAAACATCAGCATTTGGGTTTCAAGACAAAATAGAACTTTCTGCATGGAGCGTTCACACTGCAAGTAAATAAACTGCTAAAGCTAAACTGCTAAGACAGACTTTAGCTCAGTCCCGAGGCTGATCATCGTAATTGTGTGGGTTTTATTTTCATTGTCTTATTAAATGAGCAACTAAATGCACTGCCACTACTTTGTGGATTAGGGTCAGGTGTGTGACAGTCTCACAAAAATTCTGTTCTTCTGGGCTTCAAGCTACGGCAATAATTGAGACATGATAGGACATTTATTGTGTCTTAGGTTGGGTATTTGTGAGTCACACACATGACGCAACACAATTGCCTTTATCTCTGAGAAGAGAAGTGAAAAAGCGAAACTACTTCTATATGTATTTTGGTGGCAGAGCTAACCTAAGACACGATAAATCTGTCATTTGTAAGACCTCAATTATTGCCTGAGCGTAAAGCCCGGAAGAAGAACAGAATTGTTGTGAGAATGTGACAGGAGAACGTCCACGCCATGTATGATAAGACCAGCCATTTTGTGGTCCGAGCTGTCGGCTACACGTCCCCTACCTTGTTGATTTATTTAAAAATATAAAATAAAATTCATCATCATAAGTATGAAGTCAGCACAAACAGCATCAATTCTTAATCATACTCAACACACTGAATATGTATTTAGGTTAATTCTGGCAGGAGGCAAATATTTCATGATCTTTCAACTTGTGGTGGTCCGTGTACTGCTAACCTAGAAAGCGGTGCGGAGACGGCTGGGACCAAACTTAGAGCAGAACGCATTTACGTCTTTTCTTAGGTTCGGGGGGCTCCAGGGCTGCCAGTATTGCCTCATCAAACACATTCTTTAATCCTTTCTGTGGAAACAAAACATTCCGGTTCAAAGGAAGACAACGCGTCATCGGATTGGCGAAAAGGAAGCGGAGTGGAGATGTAGCGAGGAAATCCAGATTTTTCTTTATTCAAATAACATGATACAAGACTCCCGCATGATGAGAGAAGCAGAGAAAGAAAGGGGAAAAAAATCAGTAGAAAAAGAACATGTTGTGGAGGTAAATGCTTCTTGGGGTACAAATGACACTGGAAACAACAAATCAGCTCTGACAGAGACATGCAGGGAAGTAGAAGTGAAGTTTGGCACTCTTGTCATATCAGGCAGCCCCGTGTGAGTGTGATTAGGCCGAGTTGAACGGCGGGACAAAATGTCCCCCCGACAACATTTCATCTTGTACGTTTGTTTGCAGAGAGTACTTGAGTTAGCTTGACATTTTCTTTACAATGGAGTAAGCAGCAGACGATTGAGAGGCAAAGCGAGAGTCAGTCAGACATCAGAACAAACAGCACTTTCTCTTTCTCTGAGTTTCGGGGGGCTCTAAAGCGGCGAGGATAGCCTCGTCAAATACGTTCTTCAGTCCCCGCTAAGGAAAAGAGGGAAAGCAAGGAGGAAAGACAGGCAGGAGGACGGAATTAGAAAAGGCAGCTGCGGTTAGGAAAGGTCGGCGCCGGCGTGCCGTTAAGGCGAGAGCTCGTACCTGTGTGAGGGCGGAGCACTCCACGTACTTGACCGCCTTCAAGTCGCGGGCCAGCTTCTCGGCCGTCTCCGGGGTGATGGGCTTCTGTTTGTTCTTGGCTAACTTCTCCACGGTGGAGGGGTCGTCGCGCAGGTCAATCTGAGTGCCCACCAACAGGAACGGGGTCTTGGGGCAGTGGTGGGTGATTTCCGGAACCCACTGCAGGAGGGGAGGGAGAAAAAAACGACATGAGCCGAGATTCAAACCCTCAACTGTGAGGCATACGCACTCACCACTGTCGCACTGTGTTGCCGCTACTATGAGTTCACATTGTTGAAATGTAACATTGCTTGTTGTAAATCCATTCAAATCTCCAAATTGGAAATGTACAAGTTATTTTAGTTAGTAATCATGATTACAGGTAATAATTTTATGTAGGACCACACATTAAAAGGAACCCCGACTTGCTTTATATTATTTATTTGGTTGTTACTAACATAACCATGAGATTAATTTTTCAAAAATAATTTCCTGTTTATTCCATTTTATTTACTCAGTTTAGGAATATTAGTTGGAGTAAAGCATGGCTTATTCCTTTTAAGTACTTCATTACAAATAAAGTTAGAGGACTACATTTAAAAATTATACATAATATTTACCCAACAAACATGTATGTATGTTTCACATTTTGTAAATATTGATGACAAATGTTCTTTTTGTAAAGTTGTACCGGAAAATCTAACACATTTATTTTTAGGATTGTCTAATTAGTGCTGCTTTTTGGAAGGATATTTAAAATTATTTTATGTGTGGATAAAAAAAAACAGATTAGTTTGGAAAGTAAAAACATTATTACCCTTTTTAAATCCAAGAACAAAAAAATTGTCAACTTTGGTTATCTTGTATGTTTTATTGGCAAAATTTTATATCCATAAGTGTAAATTGAAACCTTTTTTTAAATTGTTTTTGATTGAAATAGATTTTTTTTAAGTCTCTTAAATTTGTAACAAATAAGAAATGTCAATTGATAATTAATATCCATGCACAATTATTAAAAAAAAATACTTAAAGATACTTAAATGTTTTTCGTTTTATTTTATTTATGTTTTTTCATGTGATTGTATGTAAATTGGATTGACTGATCTTTGTATTCTTCTTCTATGTTCAATAAGTGGTTAAAAAAAGAAGAAGAAAAAAAGCAATGTAAAACGCCTATAAAGAAACAAGGTAAGCATCGTAGCGTTCCTAAAGAAACAACATGTGATCGGGAGAGTCACCCTCTCCCACACTGTGCTCTCGTCATTCATGCATTCAAGAGTTCTGATCGTCTTTTTAGGAACACTATGAGGCTTGCTTTCTTTATAAGCGCTTCACATTGCTCGGCAGAGAGCCGCCGCCATTCTACGTCACTACGCACGGAATGCGTGGCGACGTAAATAACCATGGCGGTGTACATCCTAATAAAGTTTTGACAAAATGTATTTAACTGGAAATGATTATTGAAAAATGAATCTCATAGTTATGTTAGTAACAACCAAATAAATAATATAGAGCTAACTTGTCATTACAGTCAGGGTTCCTTTTAAGGTTACATAACGCTAACCTTTGACTAAAATTAACACATTCTACTTATGTCAAAGATAAATTCATAATACAGTTGTGCCTTGAGAGTTTAAATTATTCCGGTATTACGCTCATAACTCAAAACTAGGGGCCTGACCGATTAATTGACCAATTATGGCCCTTCTGACATTGGTCAAATGGCTGATTGTTCCGCGTGGTGCAGTTACAGAATCCCGACGTGTTAGCGAGAGCCACCACATCGTGATAACTTACATTGATGTTTCTGCATTTGGCAATTTATTATTATATTATATCATTGGTATGGGATTTTTTTTTAAATAGGTTTTAGGTCAACTAATGAATACACACACACTCGCACGCACATATATATATATATATAAAATAAAAAAGGAGAGCAATGATGACATGTCAAATCGAATGAACAATACTGAGCTCTCCAGAAAAGAAGAAAAAAAAAGAAAAGAATCCCGACGTTCTGAAAGTACCCTGAATGCACCATTTTGCTTGCGTCACAAGCGGTTAGCTTATGTGATTCTGTCGTTTAATGACACACCCGGTTGGAGTCTACTGTAAAACTAAACACAAGAAGAATTACACACATTGTATATATACACATACAAAACGTGCTTCGTTTTAAATCATTGCTAACGCTAATGCTAAAGTCCATAGAGGAAGCCATTGACATGCTAGCGGGAAATTAGCATCGCCTTCGGGAGTGATATTCCTTCACATAACGATTATTAACACACATACTGTACGTCGTGAAAACATATTCATACATCTACATGTAAAATGACACTACTCAAAGGCACACATTGTTCCCAATCTGAGAAAAAACAAGTTATATTAATGGAGTTCAATCGCAACTTATTGCTTCTGTCTCATTGTGTGTACTCCATGGATGCACCACACTGCCCCTAGAGGCCAAAATGCACAAGAAATGCCAGAATTAGTATTAGTTCGTTTTTTCAATTGCTATTATTTTAGTTTAGTCTTATTTTACTTTCTTACCATTTTATTGTATCATTGTCCTTTCAACTTATATTTAAAGTTGAGATTTCATGGAATTTTCCTTTCCTCAAAAATTCAACAATGCGAACATCCAAGGATAGAAAAATAAGGGTAATGCTTAACAATAAAAATGCAAAAGGATTGAACTACACAAAGTACTTCTAAAATCAAGCTCAATGGTAAATTATGTTTTGAAATGCGGACATGGAATGAAGTGTGAAAGGGGGTGTAAGCCAGCTCAAACCCACTCACCTTTTCTTTAACATTTTCAAAGGACGATGGTGAAACCACAGAGAAGCAGACTAAGAAGACGTCCGTCTGTGGGTAGCTTAGTGGTCGTAACCTGTCGTAATCTTCCTGACCTGTGAGGAGATACACCATTTAGTAAAGTGACCGCTCGGCACAGTTGAACTTGTTTACTTACCTGCTGTGTCAAATAAGCCAAGGGTGTATGGTTCACCACCGATCATAACAGTTACTGCATAGTTGTCAAACACCTGGTTGAGAGAGAGAGAAAAAAAAAGCATCTTGGTTTTTCAGTTTTAAAATGGAACGCAACCGTTTTTATTGTAAGTAGAACAACTTATATCTGCCACCACGAGGGGAAATAAATGTCACAAATGCTCTCAAGCTTGCGTTCTGAAAGTCACATGACCAACCCCGGTCAGTGGGTCACACGGGTTTGCAGATTTCCTGTGTATGCTGCGATAACTAGCATAACTATAGTTTGACAACATTAAGGTTTGAACCCCAGTTTTGTTCAAATCAATTTACATGTATGACTTAAACATACTTTCTTGGACAAATTATTGTACCACTTTCTAATTGAGATTGAGCTTTAGTGGGACTTTAGGACATTCCAGAAAAATTTGAGAAAAAAAATTCAAATTCTGTAAATTAGTGGTGTCCAAACTCTGTCCTCGGGTCCAGAGTCCTGCAGGTTTAGGATGTGTCCCTGCTCCAACGCTGGTGTGTTGGAGAAGAGAAACATCCAAAAACCTGCAGGACTCTGGCCCTCGAGGACCAAGTTTGAACACCCCTGCCGTAGACAAATTTGTGAAAATCAAACTGAACAACATAATACGTATTACTATTTGTATGGTTAGGCGGCAGCAGGCTGGATCCCACTTGGAACCTAATAAACATGCGTGTATGTTGTATTGTGTAATGTGGCATTCTGACAAGCTGTGCTCCCGTGACGGTCGGCAACTCATGGAAACAAGTTAAAGAACCACGTCGTCACGTCAGTCGGTGTGCGCCGGGCACTAGTCATCAAGAAGAACCCGAGAGCAAACGTATACTCACTGTTGGTACATATTCCGAAGGGAATTTGTTGGTGGTGTATGAAATCAGTAGACAGGTTTTTCCCACTGCTCCATCGCCCACCACCACACATTTGATGGTCTGCATCTCACTTCCTTGTGTTGGGGCTGCCTACAATCCTATCAAAAAGGTGCATAATAATGTATTCAATTTTACTTTAAACAAATATCTGATTGACACTTTTCATTTTTTTAAAGTAGGGTTAGGTATTTGACTAGTTACTTGGTGCTTAACTTGGTACACATCCCACCACATCATCTAAAATTCAACAAACGTTACGAACCGTTGCTAATCACAATCGACTATTTAAAAACGTGTCCCGTAATAGTCGAACATGATTCTGAAATGTAACTTATGGAAGAAGAGAGACGACAACAAAAAAAGTCTCCTGTCGAATCGTTAGATGTTTGGTTTGCTAGCTTAGCAAAAGGCCGAGCAGCCTTGGTTGAGTTCGTGCGAACAGCTAGCATGAACAGAAGTGGAACGAAGACTGCTTTTCTTTAGTATGCGCCATAACGATACATAGTGAAATCATTGTTAGCACAACTTACCTGTGGCCCTCGGGATGCCCGATGGCTAACGTTAGCTTAGCTGCTAAGAGACCGGGCGTTGGCACAGAGTGTAACTTGGCTCACTACTAGTGCTTCCTGTTCATCTATTCAGTTACAAATTATACGAGCGAATATCGAGAGCGCTGTGGGAAAATCCAATTGATGCCCGTTCAAAGCCAACATTTACATGTTCTTCTGGAATTATTAAACATCATTTGCTCACAATTTACCTTGTTTCTGTTTTAAGTACGTAGGTGAACGAATTACCGTTACGGTAGAACTTTTACTTCGAAAGTGCATGTTCATGCGCTCCACTTGAGCCTTGACCACGCACACAGTTCGGATGACGTCACCTTCAAAACTGACTTTCCTTCCTCGGATCCTCAGCTGAATTTGTGCACTTCCTCTTCATACACAGTATTCCTCAGCCCAAATAGAGACAAACTACTTCTCAAACATAAATGCAGTTGATTTTTGTTTCAAATACTAAAGTGTGAATAACTGGTTTGGATTATATATATGGCTTTATATATATATATATATATATATATATATATATATATATATATATATATATATATATATATATATATATTATATTTTAGTTTTTTTATTAAATGACCATCCAACAGTAAAAGCACTGCACAAGCTAGCCATGGTTTACAGTCTTGTATATTATTTACATTTTTTGTTTTACAATATCAATGTGCTCTGTGATTTTTTTTTAATAGTCTCCAATTTGTATACTTGTGGTGGACGGAAAGACGGGCGGATGGATGGATAGATGGATGAATGAATGTAATGACTGATTGACTGATTGATTGCACAGCATTAAATTCCCCTTATTGCTAAATAAAATAAAACACCTGAGCACAAAATTACTGTTTGTTTAATGTACACAATTATCAACACATAAAAGCAGCATCAAAGTACCTAAACTAATTTAACTTCAACACATTTCGATACAGGATTTCATTTCATTTCACTTTCATTCCCACATCACTAGAATGTATACTGAAGGATTTCTGAAATATTCAGTATATAAAGTAGGCGATGTGATAATATTTCACATATTTCTTTTCAAGGTTTTCACCCCTAAATATTATTTTTTTTTTTCAGATACTGTACATTTCTGTGCCAAATTTTGCGTGCAGCCTTTAATTTCCAAGCAACTATATGTGCCGCGGCCACGCTTAACACCAGTGACAAAAAAATGATCCATCGAAGAGCCTCCCACCACCTACATGAGGAATAGAACAAATAATTGAATGGAGTATTTAGACTCACTGAAATTTAAACTTTATGAGTTCCATTACAAAACCACCAAACGATACAAAAATTAACAGTTTGATTGACATGTTCTACTTTGACCAATATGTATATTATTGTGACATCAGTGTTTAGCAACATGAGCCAAAAATGTTAGAACAATACATCTAGTTGTGATTCTAGCGTTTCAGTTGTAAACAGCACTGCAAACCAAAAGCACAATAATAAACATACTGCTTGATCGATTTAACATAATGCCAATCTTACTGTATATTATTCTGCTGGCAGAATTTTTTTAACTTTTTTTTTTTAGTGTGTAAAAATGCCCAAAGCAGTGGCAGGTCAGTTCACTTGTTTTAGGATTTCATTTTTGAGTCATATATAATAAACACATAGCAGCGTCCTTGTAAACAATTTTTTTTTCTCACCGTGTTTTGTCTTTATTTGTCTCTGATGTAGTTGCTGGCACTTCGCTGGTCGGTGCTATTACTGTGCAGAATGGGGGGAAATTTTTTCAAAAGCATATTTATTTGGACTTCAGATTATATAATTTAAATGTTTACTGGGGGGGTATTTTGTCATAGTGAGAGCAAAATTAAATAGAACCATTTGTCCCAGGAATATTTAACAACAGAGCAAGTCAAGGCAAGTCCATATAAAAACAGTGTAACTAAATGTTCTGTGGCAGTGGTTACTATCTGTCACTCTTGACTAGCAAGTGTACCTGTGTCGAATACGATGAGTTTGACGGCAGTGAAAATATTCCTTCCAGGCCTGGCAACAACACACCAGTACATGTCGGCATCTCTTCGTCTGAGAGCCGTCATAGTAACAGTGATGACTCCTGCTTCCTTGTCATCAGCAATGGAGCATCTGCCGTTTTTGCGCTGCTTTGGTGTTTTGGCAATGATCCTGCACAGCTCATAGATCGGACCCCTGCACCAGTACTTTGTGCTGTTTCTGAACTGAATATCGTAGTGACAAGGCACAACTAAAGATCCTCCATACGCTGCTCTTATGACCTTCAGCTGATCTGGGTCCGCCGAATGCTTTGGAAGCCAGAAAATGAAAAGGAACAGAGCTGCAAAACACAAACATGGATAATAAATGAGGCGACGCATTCGTTAGACTGCCGCCATATAAAATAAAGAACATTATTACCTTTGAAGAAGCCAAACAGTGACCCAGAGATTCTCATGATTAAAGAGGAAATAATGTGGCGTGGAAGCAAATGAGGCAATATTGACATCTTCCTCTTATGTTGCCTTGATGGTCAAATTGTGCAATCGGGCTCATCCTCCCCCCCAAAGTGGGAGATGTGGCATCATCATACCATAATATCATGCACAAACATCGTATAAAGTCAAGGTATGAAAAATCTGCATAAGCTACAATGACCACTTTGTGAACTATCAAAGCTGTTCATGTCCTCAAATCCATCATTTATCCACATTCCCTGTGTTTTTAGGGAACCTAAGTCACTTCATTGCAACAGTTTAGAAAAACAGAACTACGGTGTTGACGTTTGCAGTGGTGAGCAAACGCAAGCTTTTTTCTTTTTTTTCTTTTTTAAATCTCAGACATTTACCCGATAATACCTTATAATGCATCTTCCACTACGTTGACATTAGCCTGCTGTTGTTGTTGACTACTCAGCTTGCACATTGTGAAGGATAATAGTTGAAGGGCTGAAATCCGCAGAAGTTGGATTGCCCTTTTTACTACAATACCCATGAGCAAGGCAACAAATCGACGCCCTCTTAAAATAATTGCCAAAGTCATTTTTTTTTTCAGATTTTTCAAAAACACAAAAAATGTAACCATTTGCAATCAAGAGGAGATGATTTAGGCAACGGAATTATAATTTTGGCAAATAAAATTGTACGCAGTTATTTTAAATAGGGTGGCAAAATACAAGGTGATGGCAACTTTAAATAAATAAATATGCCTATTTCTTCTTAGGGCACAGAGAAAGAGAGAGACATAGTATGCTGTCCTATCTAATTAGGAAGAATACATATTATAAGTACAATTTGGTGTCAAATGCAGTATGGGTGTATCCAAATTACAGTTATAATAATTAATAATTAGATAGGTGACTTGAGCTAGGCCGTTGTGCTGCTGTGACCTATCTAGGTCATGGCACCAATTGAAAAGTTCTGAGAGAAACCCTAATAACAAAAAAACAGAAGATTAGTTATTAAGAGGCCTAATGTAACATTCTGCTTATAAGACATACGACTTCAGAGGTTGCACTGTGACATACGAGACTTTGATTTGTTTCCGTTACATGATGAAATACGTCAACAGTCCATTTCAGTGCCACTGACATTTGGTTGACTTCTCTTTTTGAATATTCATCCACGCAGGCGTCTGATTCTGCCATGGCAACCGGATTTGTTATTACTTCTGCTTCCAGGCCTCGGCCAAGGTATTTTCTGTTGACAGCTGTAATATAACTTAAACCCTTATAGATAAAGATGGTGCTTCATTAAAATGGAAGCTGTGCGATTAGATAAGTAGTTCTCTATTTACCTTTTAAAATGCTTTTCACGGAAATGCAAGTGTTTCTTTGTGACACATTGTTAAACTCTTCTCTGCATGATTAGTGTTGTCAAACATATTTATCGTCACGTATCAGAAGTCTAATGAGCTTTTCCGGAGCTATTTTTCTTCCCGTTTATGTGATTCGGCTGCTAATGTTTTATGTCACCTCTCAATAGAGGCAGTAAATGTATTAGCTGGGAAACATGAGCAGCATATTTGATGAAAACACAAATATGCCTGTCCTAAATGTCCTATCAAAGTTTTGAGTTGTGAAGGCTTTATTGTACAAAGTCACAAGCAAAGTGCAAGTTATGACTGGTCAATCAAATGTGTATTAGATCTATGTGTATGTATCCCTTTCTTGGGGGCTCATAGTGTGACGTTATTAACCCTGGAGAACCCACGGGGTCAAATTTGGCCCTATAAATTCTTCTTCTCAAATAACAAAGACCTTTATTATTATTATTTTTTTACAAATTTAACTTCAAAAGTCCAGAGTACCACTTCTGACCCCTGCATGGGGCCATCTAGTGGATGAATATTGCACTTACATGAGCCAGAGTGGTGGTGGTGACAAGATGGCTAAAATGCAACAAATAAAACAAAAAATATATATTGTTCAATGTAGCTGTGTATTTGATTGATTATTTTTCTTAAATTCTAAATAGTTTACTGACAGTTTTTGTTATTCTGATTTTTCGAAATGATACCCCTTAATCCCAAAGGGTCAAATTTCGCCCTAATCCTAAATTGGGGAATAAATTGAAAAAAAAAAACATATATTTTGGTGTTCAGTGAATTTATAGCAGTCATTTAATGTATAATTCATAATTTTCCAAAGAAGAAAAGGGTTCTTGGGTTCGCCAGGGTTAATTTATTGGCAAGAATGTTACGGTGATGTTCTCAGATACGTGAGATAAATTGAGGTAAAGCACTCTTGTCAGTTTGGATAAATCTTTTCGAGTTGATCTTGACGATAAAAGCAAAGCAACTCAAACCTGATCACATTACAAATCACCGATAATGGCTTCTACAATGAATGCTAAATATTTGATGACATTAAACAGGATATAAGAGCTTCCTCGAAGAATCTCGTTTCGTCTTGTTTAGGGTTTGCTGCTGTCTTTGGAAACTAAATTGTTTATCACATAACTGAAAGCAGTATTTGTGTGTCCATTCTTTTGACACATAAAGACTGTGAAATGGATGTTAATTGACCTCAACGCCTCTATACACACTTTGCCATCAGCATCCATGACTTTGGGACTTGATCAATGATGACTGCAGGTTGTGACCACCCCGATGTGAACGTTTTGTGGCCACGGCGAAGTTGAAATCTAATCTATATCGCCCCCTTCTGGATGTATGTATGAACTGGCTGGTAAACTATTGTAACAAACGCCAATGAGTCCATGACATCAAATAGGCAGTTACATATTGATTGGAATGTGTAACTCGTTCTAATCTCGCCAAGTACGAAGTCCTCCCCACGTAAGATTAGTGCAAAAATAGAGTATAGGTCACTTGGGAAACTAAAAACAACAACCTGAATCTGAATTGAAATCTTGTTTACTAATATAGCAACAGTTTGAGAATATGTATTAAGTTACAAAACGACATCAAAATATTCCAGGAGTTTCGATATGCTTCTGAAAATAAAACACTTTCTTCTTTGCAAATTAGGGATGGGCATTTTAATGACATCTCCTTGATGGACTAAGCAAAAAATTAATCATTGATGAAATGGACTTGGATTAGATTATTTTAATATTCTTTCGTGTGGAATGGGAGAGTCCTTCTCTCTGAATGTACTGAACTCCTGTTTCAATGCCAAAGTGGCATTGAGCTAATGCTTCAGGACCTCATTTTGCCTTAATTGCATCAAAATGTGATTCATGAATAATAAAATCCACACAACTGACACTTATCAAGCAACCTATTATTATGCCCATCCTTATTGCAAATTACAAAAAAAAACTTTTGCTCCCAGCATGCTAAAAGTAGCAAGAGTCTTTGTGGCAAATGAATGGATTTGATGTTAGGAAAGCAACAAAGCGGGCGGCCCTCTCAGCTCTTCTGCGTCTCCTCTATTGGCTCAGCTTTGGACGATCCATTTGCTCCTGGCGTTTCTTCCTCCACCATGGCGGACTTTTTTGTCGTTCCTAGCGGGATGCAAGGGGAGGGCGGCAAGTGAATGATGACACGGGTGGAACGCATGCAAATAAGCCGGCAGTAAGCCTACAGTGTCGGAATAAGGGATGCCGTTGTACCTGTGAGGTAGTTTTTGTGCATCCGATGGAAGAAGAGCAGACCCATAAAAAGGAGGAAACCGATGCAGGCCATAATCACTCCGCACAGAAGGAAACTATAGCTGCCTGCGGTCTGTATAATCTGGGGATATAATAACATCACTAAATCTCTATGAGAGTGGTTTATGAGACAAATATGATTACTTTTGTATTCACGGCCATTAGACTTACTGAGCCAACCAGAACCTGCATGACCATCTCTCCCATTCCTGCACTTGTCACCAGCACCGATGTAGCACAACCTACAAACATGATATAGTTTTACCCTATATAATGTGTGGTTTATCATTACTGTATACAATATGTGTACTGTTAAACATACCTTGGTAATCAAGAATGTCTTCAGTGTAGGCAAGCATGCACGGGAAGATGCTGCTGAGGAAAAGTCCACACAAACACGTCCCGATATACAAAAATGTGTTGCTGGTGTAGAAGATCAGCAGCAGCAACACAGTGATAATAGCACCAGCCTGTAAAACGCAGGACAAATTGAGTTTGACCTTTTAGTTGTGTGCGCCTCACATTTTCTGTTTTCATTGTTTCATTACCAGGTTGACTATGAGCAGTCTCATGACTGGAAAACGGTATGAGAGCGGGATGGACAGCAGTCGACCTGCGGTGATGGCCGCCCAGAAAATGCTGGCTAAGTAGCCGGCTGCTTTGTGAGGAAGAGACATGGGCGGTGCGACAGCGTATGTGTACACAAAACCGGCGTAGGCCCCCTGAAAAACAAAGTTGGGCTTTGTTATGTCCAATTTGGAGAATCATTTATGAAATGCGGTGGCACATGGAGATGCGAGGTAAAGTCTCTGTATGGTTAAAAAAAAAAAAACAGCAAAAAAAAATATTGTAATGCGTTTTTTAATAAGTAAAATAGCACTAAATACTGTTATACACTATATATAAAAAACACAAGATAATAATATAATTAAATACAATATAACTATTTCAAATAACAATCATTCAGGCTACTACTCTAGCCATTTTAAGCTATATATATATATCACATTTTGCTTATACTTAATGAATTTAATACCTTCATTATTTTTCATGTACCTTTAAAAATACGTTTTGTTACTTGCTGTCTACTGAAAATGACATCACAGGTGCTCAGACCTCAGGTAACGACCAATCGCAGCTCACCTGTTTTCTGAGTTTGGTAATGTGACGTTTGCAAACTGAGCCATGATTGGTCATTACCTGAGCCCTAAGCACACGTGGTCATTTTCAGTCGACAGCAAGCGTCAAAATGTGTTTTTAAAGTTAGTATTTGTGGCGGGCGTGGCTCAGGGTGTAGAGATGGTCACTCAGTAACCAGAAGGTTGGCTGTTCGAACCCCGTTCTCCCCAAGTTATGTGTTGTTGTGTCCTTGGGCAATTGCCTACGGTGCTACTGACACCGGTGCATGGAAGGTGCAAAGACTTGGTGGTGGTCAGGGGGGCCGTAGGCGCACACTGGCAGCCACGCTTCCGTCAGCCTGCCCCAGGGCAGCTGTGGCCACTTAAGTAGCTTGCCTTCATGTGAGTGCATGAATATTGTATCCATTCCGTTGTAAAGCATCTTTGAATGTCTAGAAAAGCACTATATAAAGCTGATGCATTATTATTATTATTAAAATTATGAAGTTATTCAATTAACTATGAAATATGAACTTTTTACTGCTGAAAATGGCTAAATGAGTCAAGTATCCCTTTCACCAATATATAGTAATTGGCAATAATAGTAGGCTAGTCATTTTTCAACACTAAGCGGCTATTACTTGAATACACTGGCTAACATTTTTTTTCCGAGTGCCAAATATATTTGAATGGTTTCTGGATAATTTTTGGCATCTTAGCCTGAAAATATCTATATCTCTCTCTATCTCTCTCTCTCTCTCTCTCTCTCTCTCTCTCTCTATATATATATATATATATATATATATATATATATATATATATATATATATATATATATATAATATAGACATCTATTTCTCCTTGGCCTAGTTTTTGATGTATCAATATTTTTGACAACTAATTGATAAGGGGATATAAATAATTAAATGTTCTGTCAGGTAGTATAACGTCCATGTGGTCATTGCAGAAGAACATTTTTAAACATCAACGAATATTTTTGTATTATATGATTGCATTGACAGTTTACGAAATGCACTTGAAAATGTAAACAGCTTGAAGCCTATTTTTTTTTTTTGAACAAGAAGATTTGCTCACGATCTGCCAAACTCCTGCCAAAATGGCTCGTATCTTATTTTTTTTACTCAAAGCAACAACAACAAAAATCAGCCCAATGACGGCTGATATCCTGAAAATCTCGTGTCACCGCTGCTTATGTTGACAATGTTTCTATTGATGTGTTTCCGTGTGCGTGCATCTCACTCACCACAATGCCATCAGTCATGAAAAGCACCATCCCGCCGAGGATGTGAATCATGAAGAAGGACACTGGCAGGCCGCGCAGGTTATCATTCTGACAGCAGCTAAAGATATCGCCGTGACCTGTGCACACAATTGACACGTGGCGGCACACAAAATGGCCTTTATTGTTGTCTTCCTCCCCGGACATGGCGAGAGAAAGAAAATCATGCATTATTCACGGGTTACGATACCTCCAGCTTCATGCGCCGCCTGCTCCATTTCTGCGCCTTCGGCTCCCTGCTGGTTATCCATGGCGAGTTCATCTTTGTCCAGCAGATTAGGTGTGCCGTTAGGGCAGCATGGGATTAGACGCTCGCGATACATCAAGAAGAGGACAGCGAGGGGCACAGGCAGCTGAGGGTGCAAAATAAAATCATATTCATTTTCCATTGGAGAACTGAAATATCACATTG
This sequence comes from Vanacampus margaritifer, assembly GCF_051991255.1. Taxonomy (NCBI): domain Eukaryota; kingdom Metazoa; phylum Chordata; class Actinopteri; order Syngnathiformes; family Syngnathidae; genus Vanacampus; species Vanacampus margaritifer. The sequence continues at coordinate 13,465,109 of NC_135432.1, forward strand.
AGTCATTGTTTTCTTTGGAGTCTTTACATTGATAAGAGCCATGATCCAGAAGGCGTAGTGCACAGTGGACCCCTCATCCGCTCCCCCGTGGGGCAAGTGGCTCTGAGTGATGTTGTGCTCGGCAATAGGACTGTGTCTCAGCATGTTCCTGAAGTGATGCATGATCTCTGTCCCGTTCCCAGTGTGATTCCCGCAGCCGTGTTCCGAGAGGAAAGGATCTGCAATCAGAGGGCTCACCAGGGCGCCGAAGCCGATAAAGAAATGAAGAGCCTGGCAAAAAACAAAAAAAAACAAAAACAAAGATGTGAGTTATACTTTTAATTATTAGGACCACTGTACACACAGAGAAGATGCTCTTTCACCTGCAAGAAAACGGCCGAGTCTTTCTGATAGATGGTGACCAGTTGGATGTTAGCGATGGTGTCGATGACTCCCATAGCCAAACCCGACACGGCCATGGCGACGGCCAACACCAGGACATTGTTGCACAAAGGGATGATGGCAAATATCACAGAGATAACAAGCGCCGAGACGAATAAAGCAGACAGAGCGGTGAACAACCTAGAACAGGAAAAAAAAAAAAGTGACGACGTCTCGTTGCTTCGTTAGTTCGAAGACTTTCTTCTTCTCGCTACTTACGTCCTCTTGAAAACGCCGCCGACCGAGCTGCCAATCAACAAGCAGAATTGCTGCGAGAAAAACACCCACGTAATCTGACTCAGCGTGGATTGAGTTTGACACTGCAAGTCCAGAATGGTCGGCCCGAGAAAAGCGATGCACAATCCAAAACTGAAGAAAACACTCCAGTAAGTCAACGTGTGGTGGGCATTCCTTTTGAACAGAGTTACTATCCGATCATCCACAAACATCTTGGACGCACAAAAGACAACAAAGCAGTTGTCCGGATTGTCAGGAGTTACCCTGCTTTCTTTTAAAGCGTTCCACTCCCTTCTCCGTTTTATTGCTTAACCAACAAGGATGTCCTCTTGGTTAATGTGTGGAGCAGAAATTATTTTAACAATAACAGGAGCAGTCCAATTGGTGTCAATGATTATCAGCAAAAAAAAAAAAAAAGACCCTATGGTGAAATGGTACCGGAAGATGTGCATTTATGTTTTATGGCGGATGGAAATGAAATTCGAGGGCTAATGACACATTCAGAAGGTCCTGTTCTTTTCACAACGTGACATCATCCATGTAGAATTGACCCCAAGCAAGGTTTTTATAGTTAAAAATAATAATAATAACAAAAGAAAGAAAAACTGCCAGAGGGAAAGTCAAGTCAAAAATATTCTTTACAATATGTTCCGTGTGCCTCACTATTTTAAACACAGTATTCTGATTAATAATAATATATTGCATTAGTGGAATATGAGTTAAGCAGCAAAATCCACTTTTTTTTTGTATCCATCTCAGGGGGCGCCCATTTTGGCGCTTGCGACTGAAAATTACATCACAGTGCCAAAGAGCTTAGCTTGCAAACGTCAAATGCGCAAACTAAGAAAACAGGTGAGCCATGATTGGTCATTGCCTGAGCCCTTAGGCACTGTGATGTCATTTTCCAACAGCAATTAACAAAATGGCCACCCCGTGCAACAAGTCAATTTATTGGAGCACTGTCTCCCCCGTGAGCTGAGGAAAGAACTGCTGACTTTATATTCCACAAACGCAATATTAATCAGAATACCCTGTTTAGACTTTACATTTAAATTACCGGTACAACAAATTGGCATTCTTGATGGCCCAAGTGGTGCCTTGAGATGCGAGTTCAATTTTGTTCTATGACTTAAATCTAAAACAATCTAAAATCATTTAAATAAATTCATCCATTAATCTGTTCCAGCCTCCCACAACAACAAAAAAACAAACAACCCGAATATTTCTTTGAAATGTATATTTTTTTTTTTACAAGAAAAATAGCCCTTTATAATATCTTACTTCAGGAAAAGAGATTGTAATAACATAAAAATAATGATTTTTTTTTTAAACAATTTGTGCATCATTATTTGTTTTGTTAGTTGTTTTTCGTAGACCATATGGCTGGGAATATTGTGATATTGCCTGTTTACTTTTATGATTTCTGCTCAAATATTTGTTGCCTGAAGAGTTCTAACACTTTTGAGGGTTTAGATCAGAATATGTTGCTAATCTTTGTCAACTGTGCTTGTGGAGCCCTTCGAGACTCTTTTGTGGTTATCGCCTGTCCATGTGTCAGTGATAGCATCGATCTGGGAAGACATAACAGGTCAAGTCAAGGCTTCAGGGAAGTTTAGATATCCAGTGATCTCTTAAGCATCTGCTTAGCGTTGAAAGCAATGTGTGGTGAATGACAGTAATATGCAGCGTGATTTAACTTGGAGCAGTGTGAGTAAAACAGGGATTTAATACCTAATCCCTTGAATGATTGCATGGAACAAGACAATGCGTAGTCCAAAAATGGGAAATATGGGCTTCCGGGCAAAGCTAAACTTTAACATTACTTTTAAATTTTTCGAAAATAAATGGAATAAATAATTGTTAGACACAATGGCACATTAAAACACAAATTAAATGTATGTCAATTTCTCTTTCATAAATCAGTGCAATAAAACTGCAATTTATTCTTAAAAATATTTTTTTCAAGGATTATAAGTAGTGATTCCCTACATAGCTAAAACTTGATATAATTGCTCGTAGAAAGAAAAAAAAACTCATTTGAGTTGACACTTTTACTAAAGTACTGTCAATGGTAAGTGGTTGTTTTTAGAATGTATACATGAAACAACAGAAAAAAACCTGAACCCTACCCACCCCAAAAAAGAAAAAAAAAGAGCTAAAAATCTTAGACACTTGGGGGTAATATACACAGAAATATGGTTATACTGTTACTGTACATAGAGACGGTTACAACTCCTCAATAAGCTGCAGTCATATTAGTCATTTTTCGCAGAGGATGGGAATAAAAACACACATCGGTCTATATTATATTGTCTGTCTACATGGGTTGCTAATGTTTGTGTTCAAATATCCGTTACTTGTAGGGTTCTTGAAAATTTGAAATACTAATAAGTTGCCTTACTCATATCTCAAGGCACCACTGTGACATTTTCCAGGGGCACCTGTTGCTCATCGGCCCATAGAATCGCCATCACACCACCCGTCTGACATTTGTCTTGGTGCCATGACACATTTTACAGAGTCTCTTGGTTTTCCTGTAACAGATTTAAAATCTCTTGCAAGTGGACATGATCGCGAGTGAAACCTCAAGAAACGTGTTTATACAAAAGACATTTATTAACATTCTTTCCCCCCACCCACACTTCCTCTTCTGGAGATATAACAACACAGGATGACTTCTTTCAGGTAATTGTCAACTTGTGTAATCTTGAGTGTGTCGTTAAAAATCAACAGCCGCCTCTGGTTACTTAAGTAGGACATGGACTTATTTGCATGGGTTCAATTGGCATAAAGGGCAGCGTGTGACTAATACTGCTGATAAAGAAAAATTGTATAGAGGATTAGTTTTATGGTCATAGTTTAAAACAACACTGAACATTTTCACATGGATAGGCTATGTTAAATAAAATGCATAAAAAATAAACCATTGAAAATGTGCGATAACTCTTTCAAAAAAGTTAAATTGCTGCGTGGAACTCTTTGTAGTTCATTTGTCGGATGTTATCAGGTCAAAATTGCTAAAAGAATTGTCATTGGCTGCCTCGATAATAAAGAAAAGAAACGTTTCATTTTTCAGCAGGGAAAAGCACGTTTTAAATTTTAACACAAGGTGGCGCTAATGCACTGCAGCATTGGCATCAACCTCAGTTCAAGGTCAAACAATTCAGGTTAATGTTTAATACAGAGAAAAAAAAAGGATCGCAGTACAAAATGACTGGGAATATTTGTGAGGTTTACTCTTGAAATAAAATCAGGATTTGTTCACTCATACCATTACCTCAAAAATTCAGGTACATTGCATGTTTGTTTGCTGTATGTGCAAAATAATAATAAGCTTTGACAACAAAGGTACTCTTGTGATTCTTGGTTGACTTTCACAACTGTTCAAGAGACATACAGTACATACAAAATACAGTTCACTTCTGAATTTATTTTCTCCATTTTTGTAAACTCATGTGCTTATTTCTTTGTAAGATGTTCCAAGAATTTTGAATCCCATCATAACCGACCTTGACTTCAACGTTTGTTTCATACGAATATAAGTCAGACGAGTGTAAGGAGGCTACACGTGCATATAATTAACTTGGCACACACGATTTGAGAAAGATCAGCACATGTGGCGTGGGTGTACAAGTTGCAAATATTGACAAATGTAGGACAAAATGGAGTCGTTCGGAGGAGTGAATAAGAATGGCCTTTAAAGCTGTTGTTATGACTCTCACTAGATTGCATGTGTACTTACAGTAATGTTAAGGTCATGAGTGCATGTAAACATAAACCAGACCTTTTCCAACGTATTCAGGTTGATGTACTTAATTTGCCGAAGTGGCGCTGGAGCCATTTTGAATGGTCACACTTTACATTAGCACTCAGGCTAACACGTGCTTTTTCAACGTTACTGTGTCGCAAGTTTCGATCATTCCATTTCAGACATTCGCAGATTATGTCAGAGCAGAGCGTTGGGCAGTTTATCTGAGTTTAAGTCATATTCAGAGCATGACACACTGCATAACCAAGCATGCGTTTGTTTAGTGTGCAAGTGTGTGCGTGCCAGCTCTTACTGATCACCGATCAGCATTTGAACAACGGCCACGGACTGCATGTCGACGCCCCGAGCTATTGGCTGTTTGATAACACAGGAATGAGCTAAATAAAGACGTGAACGTCAACGGGAAGCAGGAAGTCACTATATGTTTATTTCTACTGGGAAAGTCAGACAGCAACAAATAAGTCAAGCTCTACAACAAAGTGAGGTCAAGCAGATGTGACGCACACGCTTTGTGCCGCAAGACAAACTACAGCTGTCAACCATTCATTTTTGTCTGCTGAATATATATATATAAAATAATTACAAAAAATATATAATATATATATATATAAAATAATTACAATATATATATATATATATATATATTATGATATATATATTTTCAAATAAAATGACTTGGGTAATTATTTTAAGAGGGTGACGATACATAAGGTCAACAAAGAAATGCTTGGGTGAGTTTGGTGTAGATGAAAAGGCCAATCAAAAACCTTTGGGACGAAATACAACCAGTGCTAGCCAAATACGAGAATTCCCGCTAAATGGGCTACTTATAGTAAGTAGAGGAGTGTGAACCCTCCTCTAATAGACATCATGCCTCAATTAGCCGCCAGGTGCACCCCCCCCCCCCAATTTGCCCCTAAAACCATAAAAAATTGAATTCTCTATTATACAGTATACTTTATAAAACCACATAGTGATATAATTAAATCAAATTAAAAGAATGAAAAACTTTCTGTCAAACGTGTTCTTCATTTCAATGCACATTGTGCTGTTCATTCTTGGTGTGCATGCATTGGCCACCTGTGTCAGTTTAAGGATATTACATCGAGACAGCAATAGAATGGGTTGATCTTTGCAGAGGAGAAAGAATAGATGCGAGTGCTGTTATATTGTCTGTCTACATGTTGCTGCACATTTTGTGTACACATATCCATTGCTTAAAAGGTTATTACACCATCACACAGATGTTAATTGTTTGTACCTGTCTATGGGGTTTCCCATAATGTGTTAGCATTAGCATTAAGATAGCAGACTAAAGGCCAAGCTATGTGGCTTTACATACACATTGTTTCATGTTTAGTTTGCCTGTAAAGTTTAACTACAAGTAGTTAAATACCATTTTTGAGAATATTTACAAATTCTATCTGACCGACTGCTGGTTTTTGTGACGTCATTGGAGTCACTGCCACCATAGAACTTATTACATTTGCGCTCGAAAGTCGAAGTAAAAAATCTCAAGCTGAGGCAACACTGAACCGGCGGCGCAGGTACCGATTGGGCCGCCTGCCACTGCTAAAAATACACATTGGTATCTCAAAACCTGAAACGAGATGCATGGTTTGTTTACTCAGAGGGCGAGAGAGCAAGAGAGAGACCAAGCCACGCATGCAGTTATCTGGTAAACAGCGCTCAGATCCAGACGTGAAACATACAGACTTGATCTCTCCTTCTTGTATCAGAAGATGTCCCTTGTCATCAATCCCCTCTTCTATTTCACCTCACACCGTTCGATACGGCAGTAGAGCGCAGGGCGGCGATGTGTGTCCTCAAGGAACCTGGTGAATAGTAATGAGCCTGGCCTGTGTCGATTTGCTGGAAAAGCCAGAGGAAGACTGGGAGGGTTAGTTGGGGAATGAGGAGGCGGGGTCAACTGGGAGTGAAAACAAGGCTCCTCTTGCAGCATTGATGCAGCACAAGTGAGAGTTGCGCTTGCATTAAGCCTTCCAACCCCTCTGACCGACATGACGTCACTGAATGAACCACCAAAAATGGCATCACATTCAATGGACGAGGAGTGGGGCGGGGGGGGGGTTCACGACACCTGCTGTCTTCATCCCACATTCACTGGGAAAATTCCTGATGGACTGCTACGACAAGAAAGATCACAAACAAGGTTTGGGGGAGGAGGAGGGGTGAACTCATGTCAGTACTTTACATTAAATGCAACTTGCTTTTGTCCTGGTTGGGGGCGGGGGGAGTGGGTGAAATATTATTTCGGGTGAAACATTATTAGTGGAAATGGGAGTGGTGACAGTGAAGGATAACTAAAGAATATTCTCACTGGCTGCAAAGATCAACTTGAGTGGCTGGCCTGAAAGGAAGGGAACAAACACAATAGAAAGCCCCCCTACCTCAGCCCCTCTTTTATCCATCCAGGACCAGTGGGCACTCTGCCAACTTGGAGTCTTAAGAAATCATTCAAAGAAAGCCAAAGAAAAGGACTTGTTTAAAACCAGGAACAGCATTCTCTCACAGTCTCTTGTTTTTTCCTGACATTTCCCACGTGAAGCACGGATTTCTGCTTGATGTTTTCTCTGACATTACATCCAGGGAAGAGGGGGGGGGGGGGGGTTCTGAGGAATTGCCATTCACGTAACGTTTTGAGAGCGTTATAAGTGGGTGAACCCTTCAGAGCCCCCTTTCACCCTCTTTCCCTCACTCCTGGTTTTCATTCGCCTTTTACTCCCTCCTGCTCGCATAGTAACTCCTCCCCCCTCTGCTACCCATTGTCTCCCCATACAGTATCAGGCTGAGGGGATGCCATTCCGGCTCCAGCCAGGGACGCGGAAGAGATACAAGGAGGTAAGAGTCGGATATTTCCATCATAAGCATGCGTTAACAGAATCTTACTTTTAGACGTGTGTAGTTATAGAGATGGGCTTAAGGGTGTATTTTGCATTTTTTTGCTTGTCAGAGGAAGATGCTTTTGTGTTAGAGTGAGGATACGAAATCATCTTTACATTCAGAGCCAGTAACCTGTGATGATGTGTGAGTCATTTGCTGTGTCTGTCTTGTTTTTATTTTTTCCTTTTTATTTTTTTTTAATAACTCCATCATCATGCATGCTTCACAGTCATACCCGCAAAATACACAACACGTGGTGTTGATCAACATTAGTGATGCAAAACATCTGGCCAGAGCTGATTGTCTAAATTGGCTCCCAGCAGAGAGGGACCATGTATGCTGTTAGGGGATTAGAGCTAATCCTCCCCGTGGCTAACAATCACCTTCTTGTCTGGACAGAGGTTGTCACGGAGGCTTTGGTAATTTATGCTGAGATATGCATCGACACAGGCTCACTGGGGCTCATTGGAGGTGGCCTTTCATGAATAAACAACTTCGCTCAATCAGTGTGCGGCAAATTCGCTCTCTGAGGTCGGCTTAACATCTTATACGGTCACATACAAAACAACTTTGAATTTCAAGGTTGGATGAAGCGTATTTTTATGAGTGTTGTAGTTTTTCTTCTTGCCTTGCTTGTAACAGGTGCATGGAAAGTGGAAGAGAAGTGGTTCTCCCAGCACGGGGAAAGTTGCAGCATAGTACAGGAAGTTGAGGGAAAAAAAAGCAACGCGGTCTCAAAGGGGCTTTTGTTATTTGAATTGGAGACAAGAATCACAGGCTGACAAATACCTGGCCCCTATGCACCTCAAATACCTCTGTTGCACTTGATACAATGTCAATAAATGCCTCCTCTGTCCTCCATAGTAGCCTGCTTCCCCTCCGTACACAGCACTTCTTTTTTTTTTCCCTTTTCTTGTTTGTACAACGGCTACTGTTCTCTGAGTACGCATGTGAGTGAGCAAATCTGGCCTTCGTAGCTGGAGTCACGACTCAATGAAAACCCAACAGCTCAGATTGTCTGGTAACATCAGCCTCTTTTTGGTTGTGACATAATCACTTCCATAATTAACTTATAGGCCAATCAGATAAATATAGAGAAAAGAAAATTGCATCACGGTAGCTCTCAGAGCAGGAATGCCTTCAATGATTTTTACTCAGACAGTTTTAAGTCTGAGAAAACAGCTTTCATGCCAGAAACCACACTAATCTCTTGAGGCTAATTTCCAGTACGGTATAGTTTTATGATAATGGTAGTTTACACCTCTATTGAAAATTATGCTAATTGGATGAATTTTATGCTCCAGCGATCAGTTGCAGTGGTAAAGTAATTCTAAATATGGCAAAAAAAAAAAAAAAAGAAGCTATATTGGGGTGCTCAATAGGCTTTCTGCGCCCAATAATGATTTAAAAATGCATCCTTCCAAAGTCATGCATGGATTAAAAAAAAAAAAAAAAAGTTCATTCGACGTGCTTAAGATTGAGCAGGAAAATAGCTGTGATCAAAATGACACCTCGCATTCAGCATTTTATACCAAGGATTAAATTAGCCTGCCTAGGGATTGAAATCACTCCCACAACATGCTGCTGTGAGGTTCAAACATCGGGGAAAGGGTCATTTGATTTTAGTGTGCGCTGTGAAAAGTACAATTTCTAGGAGACTGCGAGCTCCCTTGGGCTTATGAAGACTCTGTTTCTTTGTTTCATTATTCATGCTTATGTGAGTTTTAAATCCGGAATGTTGTCTGCAACCTGCCCCTCATTTTACCTCTTTTTTGTTTCCAAGTTTTTACTGCAGCGGCGTTGCATCTTGTCTTCCAAATGAGTGCACGACTGTGTCGTATGGCTTTCTATTCCTATGTGAGTTCCCTTTAGCATTTCATGTAGGGTTTAAAGCCATTGGACACACAGTGGATAATCAACAAGAGGATTGTTTTTGAAATGCTAACTGGGCTTCACTTTTCTAATATACTCAAAACACATGAACTCCGTCACCTCATTCTGACAGTTACGCAATGTTTGGTGAACTATGTGTCAGGAAAGTTCCAGGACAGGCGTCACAAAAGATGTTTCAAGTACAAACTTCTTCCAGGAACCTACGCAGCTCAGTCGTCGCGGCCATCTTGATACGGTCCACCTCTTCAAAATGGATCCCTCTTGATTCTGAGAAAGAAGGGGAAAAAAATGTGTGTTCTCTTTGTAGACGTGCTTCTGATCGTCCGGCCCACAATGAAGGGGAAAACTTGTAACTTGGGTTTTGAAATACAGACACCAGCCCTGGAACTTCACACACATAATGATGATAAAAAAAGTAACGGCTCATTGCATTCTGCGTTTGTCCTGGAACACCGACTCGACATATCGGATATGACCCGATATACCAGATTTAGATCCTGTGCTCTATTTAGTCATCCAATTTAAGACAAATAAATGCATCTCTCCCTATCATACGTATAAAAGAGAATGACCTCACACCTGGAAATTGTTGACCAAAACAGCAGCACCTAGCAATGCACATTAAGGTTTGTCGGATGATTGAAAGGATGGAAACTTACTGCATGATATTAAAAATGATCTTATGATTTGTAGTGATGGCATACTTTCTGATATCGACTGCATGATGTATTATTTGTTTAACCTAGTATGTTTCCATTCTAGCCATTTCGCTGCATTCCTCAATAATTGTCCATTTTCTTGAAAACTCCACTTTCACTTGACGTGGATTGTAAAACACTAGTGCTAACTTTGTTCAATAGTTTTAAAATAAAGGCCTACTTCCCCAATACACAGTTTGTTTCTTAATTAGTTTTCATTTTATGTCTGTAGCAGTTATCAATACATTTGTCTGGCAAAACATACCACAGACACTCCTTTTTTTCCCAATGGATTTGCTCTGGATTTGTAAAAGATAAAAAAAACAAAGTGGAAGGTTTGCCTGTGCTCAACTCCTCCATGCAGGTCCTTGTATTTGAATCCAAGCTGATAAACATGCCAGAGTGTAATTAAGAAAATAAAGAAGAGTAAAAAATAAAGTACTTTGTCATCAATTCATGTGTTGAACGTCAGGTCATTCTCGATGATGATTTCTGTTCAGGTTGGGGTGGGTTGTTGGGTGAGAAAAATCAGAGATTAGACGAATATGAGTTTGGGTGTCAATTTGATGAAAACAGGAGATAAAAATAGATTCACCAAATGTTTATCATTTACCATTGAAAATTATTCTTCCAAATGAAATAGCTGCATTGCACTGTATTTAGTTTTTGTACCTGGACGTGTATCAGAAAAATTGTAAACCTGCAATGATTGTAAATATTAAACATTAAAACACCATAGTTTAGTGGGCTTAACTCTTCATCAAGAGCAAACAAAAACAATAACAAGTAAAAAAGACACAGGTTTCATTCCTAAATAGTATATTTAATATTGTAAGTCAAACTTAACTCACTTGTTGGCAACATGCAGGAGCATTGGTCTCGGTTCAGCAGGGTCAGGCAGTTTTCGGTCCTTCAGTCGCACTTAAATCTCAGACTGCTGGCGCTTGAAGAGTTGAAGTGGGAAATACAGTCAGTCATGTGTGTCTTTATTGAATCTCTCTCTAGTTGTGGATGAGCAAGCCAGGAAGCAGTCCTGCACACAGGATGTATACACAAAAACAACCAAGTAGGGTTAGTTTGTTTTGTCATTTTGTCCTCTTGTTTGTCATTTGTGTTGAAGAATATTCATTTAGTTCTCCTGTAGCGCTCATGGACAATCCACCGCATGGGACAGACAACAAAGAGAGTGAAAAGAGTCTGTTCTTAGGCGTTCACTTGACTTTTGCTTTGTTTGCACTAAGCAATAAGCCTAATTTCTACCTTTTGCAATTTAATTGGGCATTTGTAATGTTTGAGCCATGTTTTGCTTCATGCTATGTATATATGCTAAATGTACTATGATATGATACTGCCCAAATGTGATTTGTATTGCAACCTTGTTCAATAAAAATTATGTTTTGTGTGACTGTGTTTTTGTATTGTCTATGTTCATACAAGGTTGAAAGCCATACATCTATATAAAATGCAAATCATGAATAATGCAGTGGAGCTCAGGAAATTAAAAAGGTAACAAGATGTGTATGATTTTTCAGGGGAAACAAATCCATGACAATTGTTTGAAACCCCCTGAATGAATGTTAATCAAAGCATCACATAATAATCTACCAGTACAATTTAATAATAATAATAAATTGAGACTAATGGAGGAATAATGTTCCAAATGCGATATCAAAATTGACCATGGTGCCTAATTTCTTTTCATTAGATGAGAGATAATGTTCTTTCTTTTAATATTCATTCTTTAAGATGTATTAGTTTTCAAGTTCTTTCCAAAATATATTATTATATGAGCAACCTTAAAACAATGGTTTACTTTCACAGTAGCTACATTTACAGTATTTTCAATGCCATGAAATATCTAGATGTGTGCTAGATAGCTATATGTTATGTAAACATTTCAAATGTTATTCTTGACTTTACTTGTGGCAAAAGCTTAAAGGGAATAAGCCATGCTTTTTGGGAGTTAAAGTAAATAAAGATTGTGTTACAAAAAAACCTAACCCTAACCCTACTACTGACTGATGTGGTGGTATTTTCTTCTCATTATAGAAACATTCTCTAATCATATCAATACCAATGTAAAAAAAAGAAAGAAGGTGTAATCAGTGGTACATTGCACCCCCCCACCCCCTTTTTTTTTTTTTTTTTTTTTACAGCATTGCATTTATTCTATTATACACCAGTGGGAATGGATTTGATCATGTTAAATTGTTTATATATATATGTATATATATATATTGATTTAATGTTGATTTTTTTTCTACCTAAGAAAAACTTCATAGCTGAGTAGTTGGCCATTAGGATAAGTCTTTTTGATAAATTGTATTTTTGTTGATCCAATTTAGTAGATAGAGTGATGTATTTCTTCTTGCCACAATGTGCCGAAATATTACAGTTCCAGGCGAGTTGATAAAATTCCAACATATTAACATGTATCCTTGAGACAGTATAACTCCAAGACGGAACTGAAGACTACCAACATTCTCAGCAACATTGTTAAGAATGAACTACCATAATGAATCTGGATTAAAAAATATATATATATATATAAATAATAAAAATAATATTAATAATTAATACAATAATAATAATAAGAATAAATAAATAAACCTGCTGCCACTTTACTTTAAATGTATAGTTAAGGTCCATAAATTCCAGTTAATAAAACCACGCTTGGAAAGTCATAAAGAAAGTGTTTTCCGTTTTCACATGATGCTGAAATTTTATGTTTTTACAGGTGGAATCAGAAACATTAAGTGGAAGAGCTGAGCGCAAAATTCTATAAACACCTTCATCTTTAGTCAAAGGCACTTTACCTAAAAGTGATAAATCTCGTTTAAGGCTTGTGATTCAAAATAATTTCAGTTTGGGGGAGAAGTAATTGTAGCTCAGTGTCACTATTACAAACATGAACACCGAGAAATGTAAATCATTCTAACCAAATATTGACATTTAATAGGTGTTTAAACATTTGTCGAAAACAAATATAAAGTTTCACATTATTATTTTGTGTCGTTTTAATCTTTAAACAGGTGGGGCTTTGCTTCCGTGTTAACAGTGACGTCATTACTTTTACGCATGCGTGTTGGCTTTAGGTTTCGGGACCGTCAACTGTGTGAACTGCTATGAACTTTTCAGAATAATAGACTTCAGGAGTTATACTGTTGTTCACTAGATAGACGTCATGATGATCAAATTTCTGAAAATTATAATAGGTACTGGATTCGCTGTTGTTTTAATCTTGGTTACCATCGCGTCAATTAGAACGCTGTCACTGGACGTGAATGCAGGACTTCAACTCGCACGCTGGGAAGCGGCGAGTGACATATCGCTTGACATCGACCACCGTCAGCGAGAAGAGATTCTAACACACTTTAAAGGTACGCAATTACTTTACGTGTGTCCATACAATTCAACGAAGCAAAGTAGAATCCTCCATACCTGTTTGTTTGTGACTATATCTTCTTCTTCATTCATCAGAAGCCATTCGCATCCCGACGGTGTCTTTTTCACCCACGGAAAGCAACACCACTGCACTGCTTCATTTCAACTCGTTTCTCCGAAGAGGTAACGACACTTTTAAATGTGTTGGAAGAAGAGTTATGCGAAAGCTAAGTAACAAAGGTCACACATTGTTTCTATACCGGACAAGGCAGCGGCCACCGTGACCTCCCCTGTGAATAGCAGGGGTCAACACTACTGAGCTGTACCCTACATAAAAGACAGTAGCAAATGTTGATGAGCTCAACATTTCCAACGTATCCAAACATTTCGGCAAGTTGCTATTTTACATTTTGTCCAAAGGAGGACTTGAGCCGCCACAAACTGACTAGCTATTGTTGTTTTGTTAAATTGACATATATTTGCAAAGCTCTTCAATCCTATTGGATAATCTAGCCAATGTTGTCATAAATTACCCCCAAAAATATCCGACATGGCCCCGCCTGCCTACAACACAATGTGCTTTTCAGACTATGATAACAAGCTCTTTATTAGCAATCGGATGCGTGTGCAAGCTTAGATCAAATTATTTAACTCGTGTTTCCACTTCCAGTTTGTCACCGGGTCTCCTAAGTGCACATTACTCTAATTTAATTGAACAAAATGTATTTACATCACATTTAGTCTGTAATAGCCACTGAACAACTTTGTACTGCTTATCTTCAGTCAGGTGTAAAATACAAAGGAATATATATATATAACCCGTCTCCATGTTCTCCTCTTCCCTTGTCAGCCTTTCCGACACTTTTTACCTCAAACCTGGTACATCATGAACTGGTGGCCAACTACAGTCACCTGTTCTGGGTCCCAGGATCGCAGCCCGACCTGGTGCCATACATGCTGTTGGCTCATATCGATGTGGTGCCTGCCACAGAGTCAGACGGCTGGGAAGCTCCGCCCTTTTCTGCCCAGGAGATAGACGGTTTCATCTACGGTCGAGGGACGATAGATGACAAGAGCTCTTTAATGGTGAGAGAATCTGTTATTCCGCCATAATGTTTGTAAACAGTAAACACCAGGATACATCTGGGTGGTAGCAAATGAGTGCTGGCCTCAACTGAAATGATGACATAAATAGAAGTCATGTTGTAATGTCTTATTGTGTGTTCGCCATCACTTTACAGTATTTATGCTATTACTCCATTTGATTTTGGCCCTTGTCTGTGTCTTTGGCAGGTGGTTTGCTTCCAAACTGCAACCAATCCTCATCATTATTTCCTTGTGTCTTCCAGGGTATCCTCCAGGCCCTGGAATACTTGCTGATGAAAGGCTACGCACCACGCAGAGGGTTTTACATTGGTCTCGGCCATGATGAAGAAGTAACTTACCTTTCCATAGACACACTTGGAAAGTAGACGGCGCTTATTGTGTTGTCGTCTTTTTAAGGTCAGCGGTCACCAGGGAGCCATGAACATGGTACGACTGCTGAAGCAGCGTAATGTGCGACTGTCGTTTGTCCTGGATGAGGGTCTCGCTGTGCTGGATGGAGTCATCAGCGGTCTCAGCGGACCCGCGGCTTTGTGAGAACGCAACATCAAAATGAAATTGTCACTATTACTATAGCTAAAAGATGAAGTGTTTAAACGTGTGTACATGTTTTGTATAGAATTGGTGTAAGTGAAAAGGGCCTTGCCATTGTAAAGCTGAGCGTATCCACTCTTCCCGGCCATGCGTCAATGCCTTCCAGGGAGAGCAGCATTGGGATCTTAGCTGCAGCAGTCAAAAGGTTTTTTTTTTGTTAATAAAACTGTGCCTTCTTTGGGATATATCTTTGCATATCGTTTTCTTAAAGACTGCTATTCCTCAGACTGGAGGACAACCCTATGCCCATGTTATTTGGTTATGGACCAGAACGTGAAACATTTGAACACTTAGCCCACAAGGTACATTTAAAATAAACTGCTTGGGTCAAGTTGCATATGGATGAAACCTTCTTTTTGTGATTGTAGTTTGGGCTACCAATGAAGTTCATACTATCAAATTTGTGGCTGTTTTCTCCACTTGTTGGCAGGTAATTATATATATATATATATGTTTAACTCATTCACTGCCGTTGACGGCTATAGACGTCAGAAATTCATTTTAACCATTTTTTTTAAGTTTAACATTTTTTCCACTTTTGTTAACAAGAGTATGAAAACCTAGAACTATTAAAGTCATGTGATTAGTTACAATTAAAAATGTTAATGACCTGATGCAATAAGAAAAAAAAAAAGATTACTAAAAATTAGGGGCGTCAGGCGATTATTTTTTTTTATTGTAATTAATCGCATGACTTCTCTGGTTAACTCACGATTAATCACAAATATTACATCTGTTCTTAATGTACAATTTAAAAAAATCTAGGTTTTCATAATCTTGTTAACAAAAGTGGGAAAAAATGTTAAACTAATAGAAATAGTTCAAATGAATTTTTGACGTCTATAGCCGTCAATGGCAGTGAATGAGTTAAAAATATGTTATATATTTGTATATATATATATATATATATATATATGTCATTAATATATGTTTTGTGGCACAGGTTTCTTGAACAAAAAACAGATTCCAATGCCCTTGTAAGGACTACTACTGCAGTCACAATCTTTAATTCAGGTGTAAAGGTAAAGTATTAGAATTTAGATTCCAGTGATTTAATGTGATTTTCAAAACTTTCCCCCTACGTTTTATTTTTGCAGTTTAATGTAATACCTTGCCGGGCTGAAGCGTATGTGAATCTACGAATCCACTCCGCACAGTCATTACAAGAGGTATTGAGTCAAATTTGTTCCATCGGACATTTTCAGCTTCAAATTAAATTCCTGTTATTTCTTTCTAGGTCCTGGACCTCATCCAGGTTACAGTTGGCGACCAACGTGTAAAGATAGAGCTCATTGAGGGCTTTGATCCTTTACCTGTCAGTTCATCCGATGAGAAATCTTACGGCTTCCAGATCATCAAGAAAACCGTGTTAGACATGTTTCCGACAGTAGCAGTCGCTCCAGGTAAATGTCAGATTGAAACAGAACACTGAACGTTCCTTAACTGTGCATTTCGATGTTTGAATGTGCAGGTATTTGTGTTGGGAACACAGACAGTCGACACTTCAAAGATCTGACCAGCGATATTTACCGCTTTGCCCCTTTGTGGTTTAAGCCGGGCGATGCCAAGAGGTAAGAAGAAAGAAGAGCAACACAACAAAGCTGTTGATGATGACTTAAAAGCACCGAATGAACAATTATGTCAAATATATACAAACAATTGTTTTTACCCAAGACCTGGCACATTTCATGTATTGTCCCCCTTCTCTTAGGTTTCATGGCATTAATGAAAGGATTTCCAGAAAGAACTATGAGGAGCTTGTTCTGTTCTACTCCAGACTGATCCAAAACTGTGACATTCCAAAACTTCCTGAGCCTCACACTTCTGCCCATGAACTCTAAACTAATGGAACAAAAATCATACCCTTTTTCCTGAAAACAAAACTACAATCAGGCAGGTAATTATTTGGGTGCTTAATGTTTGTGATGTTTTGCAAGGTTACATGCAGGTCTATTATTAGTCAACATGTCACGACTGACGTATCTTTGTCAACTCAAAATGTAGAAATGTGAATACTGCCTTCTATGCAAGTGCTGTCATGTCATAATTGATCATAATTCATGAATGTTTGCCTCTAGTGCTACTCACACTGGTGTATGGAAGCTGTGAATGTTTGGTGGTGGTCGGAGGGGCCGCACGCGCACACTCGCATCCACGCTTACCTCAGCCTGCCCCAGGGCGGCCGTCGCTACTAAAGTAGTTTACTGCCACCAGAGTGCATGAATAATGTATCCATTCCATTGTAAAGCTTCTTTGAATGTCTAGAAAAGCGCTATATAAATCTGATCCATTATTATTATTATTATTATAAAAATTATGAAGTTATCAAATGAACTATAGACAAAATATGAAGTTTTTACCTGCTGAAAATGGCTAAATGAATCAAGTATCCCTTTCACCAATATATAGTAATTCGCAGTATTAGCGCTATATAAATCTGATGAATTATTATTATTAATTATTATTGTTTGTGGTGCATCACTATGTTTAGCACTGATGCTTTGCACAGGTGTGTTGGATTTGCACACTAACGTCTAGTAACTGGATGTAAAATACAAAAATGAACCTTTTTTTTTTTTGGTTTGATTTCAGTATATGACCACTTGGGGTCTCCCAAATACATGTTTGTCAAATGGTAAAAGGGTTGATGAACATTGCAGAGTAAGGTGGTTTTTGTCTATTGTGGCCACACTGGGCAAGAATGTGGTATTTTTCCGTGTTTGTGAGTCTGTTCTGTAGAAAAAGGCACATCAAATAATTCATGTTTATCATCAACTGAAAATTGTGAATTTCATCATCTTGATAAAGTCCCATATTGCCCATCAAAGAAGTCATTTTCATCGGTTAACCTTTTTTTCTTGAACAAGTAGGACGGTGCAAAAAATGACTATTCTCGTCAAATAACTCTTTTCGGTGTTTTGCATTGCAACATTCAAAATCTTGTCAAAAATACATACATAAACACATAGCAGTCAAAGATGCATTTTATTGAATTTTCTTCCACACAATCACCTGGTTAACCAAAAAACAACAGTGGCGTGCAGTCTGGTGGGTACAAGCTGTCATGAGGTCGTAAACGACATGTAATCACACTACTGATAAATGCATCATTAAAAAAAAAACTGCATCATGGTACAAACAGGGGGAAAAAAACACTTAATGATTAGCCCCACATTGACATAATGATCCCGCTGTCATAAATGCAAACAAAACTGATTTTATAATATATTTGGGCCCCAATTACATTAATCACTACCCACCACACAGCCATCAAAATGCTTTTGTGTTTGTTCTGTTTGACTCAGAAGTCTACAGTTTTAATATCATGAACCCCTTCACCCTGGCAAGTGGAGAACCCACGGGGTCAAATTTGGCCCCTATAAATTCTGCTACTCAAATAACAAAGACCTTTTTTTTCTTCTTTTTTTTTTTTTTACAAATTTAACTTCAAAAGTCCAGAGTGCCACTTCTGACCATGGGGCCATCTAGTGGATGAATATTGCACTTACATGAGCCAGAGTGGCGGTGACAAGATGGCTGGCAACATGCTGTTTTGTTAAGCTGGAAATCAATCCAAACAAAACCATCTTCTCAGCAAACCATCAGATGGTAAAATTGTGTGTTTTTGTGTTAATCTATTTCATATCATGTTGCAGAATGCCTAGGAGTATGTTTTATATATATATATATATTGATAAATTAGCAACTCTGAGCTAGTTCAAAAAACAAGGGTTAAAATTTAAAAAACATATATTTTGGTGTTCAGTGAACTTATAGCAGTCATTTAATGTATAATTCATAATTTTCCAAAGAAGAAAGGGGTTCTTGGGTTCTCCAGGGTTAAGCAAACGTGATTCCATGAATCCTATTGAAGAGCTGATTGCTGACCTGTTGGATTGGTTCAAACACCTAATTGCTGAAAGTTCTGACGTGTTTGTCGTGTTGGTGGTGGTGCCCTGTGTGATGTGTTTAATTGGGCAAATGCACGTTTAATGATGGCAAATTGCCACTGCAGATCAGATTGCTGGGCAAAACAGGCAGTTCCAGTGAAGTCATCTAGGTCCAAAGACGTGATAAAGGCTCCTGCAAATTGGTTGTCTTGAATGTAACCGACCTGCAGTATAGTCAAGGTGGGGAAAAAAATGAATATATGCAAACAGTTGATACGTTGTGTCATCTCAGTGATCATTTCATTGGTGACAAGCCAAAGTCTCCAGTGGATTTTGGGATTATGTTTGGCTACCTTTGGATCAATTTCTGCTTGCTTGTCAAAGGCAAACCAGGCATCAGGTGAACACACATGAAAGCAAGATCCAGATTTTAGTACTCCCATTCTTCTCACCCGTTAAAACGGAAGCTGCCGCCGTCATATTTGACCTCTGAACGGGACCAGAAACCTGCTAGTATACCAGACAAAAGCTGCCTTCCACCGGCTCAACTTTACTCTCAGAGTTGGTAGTAAAAAAAAATAAATCTGAAAACTCCAACTCCCATGTTAAGCTTACTCTTTGTTGCATTTTGACTCTTCCAGTATTCCATAGCTGTGACCTATATGGAAAATAGTTGGGGACCAAAGAACAGACATGGTGCTCAAGTCATCAAAACATGAACTGAGACTGATCCCGCAGCAGAAAGGTTATGATGACTCACGGCCTCTTCGTATGAGCGTTTTGGCATGTTGAACGTTGGTTTTGCTTGCCAAAATTTATGTCTGTGTCTGATGTCATCACATTCAAGAAATCTGTGTCGCTGATAAAACACAGTTACTGCATAGCAAAACATGAAAGGAGCACATTATGGCAATCTTTTTCAAGCGTGTGTGTGTCTGTACTTGGACATAGCTTTGACGTCATAAGTCCTTCTAATGGCTTGTATTAGCAGCGACACCAGCAGTAAGCAGTAGTTTAACTTTTCCGGCTGGAGGTGTCGCAGCTTCAATTTCCTCTCAGAATTCCTATTTAAAAGAAAATCTTTGTGAAGTTGACATGTACGGTAAGAGATGATTTTGACTGACGTTCCATGGGAGATGGCAATACCTGCTTTCGGATCATACCTGGATGAGAGAAGTGTAGTCGGCCTTCTTCACTTGTCTGTTTTCATTCACCCACAAAAGGTTTATCCCATCAAAATGATGTGTTCTCAAGTAAGCAATTGCAGACAGAACAAAAGTGCTTCTGCTTGAGGGTGTGGCCGTCATGTCTTGGACTCTTGAACATGAGGGGAGAAAAGTGCTCTTAAACAATAATGGCAGGAAAGACGTTAGAGTTGACCTCCAACCATCAAGTTGACCTCCAAAAGGGTTTTCGGTTGGGTATTGCTGTTGCTGCAATCATTATTGACATCTTGAAAACAACATCTCTCCACAAAAAATGTGCCTGCTCAATGTCGACCTGAGGGAAGTGAAGGCTGGAATTTTTGGCACGTCATCAGGCCTAGGTAAAATGTGATAAGCTGGATCAATACTGACAGAGCTGAAGATCAGATGGGTACACAGAGTTGTGTTGATGTCTGAACAATTAAAACATCCATAGTACAATAAAAAATAAATAACCCACCCCGCCCACCCCTGGATCAAAACTGGAGGTAAAAAATTTGTAACAACCAAGGCTGAGCGTAGAAGCTGGCTTTCAGGTTAGTAATGTTTGTGGGACTGAGAAAAAATGGCATTACTACATTTCTCATTTAATTAACAGATACACCTTCCCACTTTCCACTATAAATCATCCCCTTTGTGTTTTTGTTCTCTTTTTTTGTACCCAACTAACCTTGTTGTACTGTAGGTGTATTCCAACAAGCATTTTAGTTGGTCAGCCGTCACTTTGGGCGAATTTAAGCTGCATTGCGCAGCATTTGGGGCAAGGAGGTGCTATAATATGGAGGCCCAAAGCTGCCAAAATTAAAAATAAATAAATGATAAAATAAATAAATAAATGACTAAAAGTGAAAATAAAAACGGATATAAAACATATTCAAAAATTAAATTAAAAAAATAAATATACATGGAAATAAAAACAACAACAAGAAAATATATCCCTATAGAAATAAATAAAAGTAAAAAAAAAAAAAAAAGTATAACCCCGTCATAACTCTGCCTAGCCTTGGTAAAGCCCTTCCAACATACGTTTTAAAATATTTTCTATTCATTTCATTTACTTGAAAAATAGTAAAGAGTTCACAAGTACCTATTCTGTTCCAATTTAATCCCTGCTTCTACGTTTGTGGTGCACCCGTACCTTACACCAAAACTAACTACTATTCCAAGATAATCAGTGACAATAATGGAAATGCTAAGTCCCTGTTTGCTGTTCTCAACAATATCGCCCATACCCAGGACTCCCTCCCCCCTCACTTATGCACAACCGCCTTCTGCAACTCCATCTTGTCATTTTTCCGTGATAAAATTAGGGACATCCATCACAACCTTGGGTTGAGCCATCAACCTACCTTCTCAGCTGACTTTCACCTATCCACACATTCATTTTCCTCCTTCCAGCTCCCCTTTCTCCCAGAAATCACATAATTAATTCAGAAATCCAAGCCAGCCACCTCTCAACTGGACCCACTCCCCACACAACTTACCAAAGCCTGCCTCCCCTCCCTTATCCCCCTTATCGCTGCAATTATTCACTCCTCCCTCACCACGGGAACTGTACCAAAATCATTCAAAACTGTTGCCGTTACTCCCATCTTGAAAAACCCCCAGCACTGACCCACCAACTTCAACAACTACCGTCCTATCTCCAACCTTCCCTTCATATCCAAAATCCTTGAAAAATCAGTTGCCCCTCAAGTCCATTCCCACTTATCCTCCAATCATTTGTGTGAACAGCTCCAGTCTGGTTTCCGCCCAAAAGCACCGAAACAGCCCTCATCAAAATTGCAAATTACCTTCTTATTGCAGCTGATTTTGGACTCCTCACTATCTTCATTCTCCTTGACCTGAGCGCGGCCTTCGATACCATCAGTCACACCATCCTCCTCAACAGACTTTTCTTCCATTGGCATCACCCACACCCCGTTGAACAGTTTTTTTTTTCATCTTACCTCTCCTGTTGCGTTCAACTGAAGTCCCTTAAATCTGTCCTCTCCCCTGTTACTTCTGGTGTGCCCCAGGGATCTGTCTTGGGGCCCCTCCTCTTCATCATCTATCTCCTCCCCCGCCGCAATATTTTCCGTAAATGTAACATTTAATTTCATTGCTGTGCTATACCCAACTTTATCTCTCTACCAAACCCTCTTACACTCAACCACCCACCTCCCTTACAGACTGCATCTCTGAAATAAAAACTTGGTTCAGTCAAAAATTTCCTGCAATTAAACAGTAACAAGACCGAATTCCTACTCATCTGCACCAAAACCACCCTCTCAAAAACAGCCAGTTTTTCCATCGACAACACTTCTGTTTCATCTTCCCCCCCAAGTTAAAAGCCTGGTAGTCATCCTGGACAGCACGCTATCAATAACATTACCCGGTCTGCATATTTCCACCTACGTAACATCAACCGTCTTCGCCCCTCTCTGACTCCCCACACTGCCACCATCCTGGTCCACACTCTTGTCACCTCCCGTCTTGACTATTGCAATTCTCTCCTTTTTGGCCTCCCTCACAAATATCTCCATAAACTCCAGTTGGTCCAGAATTCAGCTGCACGCACCATAACCCGAACTGCCTCCACCCAACACTTCACCCTCATCCTCCACCAGCTTCACTTGCGCCTGGTTGAGACTCGCATCCAATTCAAAATCTTCCTGTTCGCACCCCCCCTCTACCCCCCCCCCCCCCACACACACACACAAACAAAACAAAACAAGGCGGGGCACAGAGAAACCATATGAGGAAAGGCACCGAGGCTAAATACTGAAAGACAACAAAATAAAAGAAGTAAAAACTTAAAGAAAACTGAATAAAAGGCTAAATCAAAGCTCAAAGACCATATGATAAAAGGAACTGGGAACTAAGAAAATTAATAAAAGGAGTTAAAAAGATAATTTAAATGCCAAACTAAAAAAGTCTCTGCGGACCTGATGCCCTCCGGCAGGCTATTCCATAGGTGATGACCATAGTGGCTAAATGCAGTGTGTTTTGGTCTAAGAAGGCAAGGGGAGGGGAATTCTCTTCTCTAAAAAAAAAAAGAAGGGAAAAAAAAAGGAATAAAACCAATTAAAAGCGGGAGCTGAGGTGAGTGTGGTAATGGTATGACCACAAACTGACAGTACATGCTAAAGGACACAATGACACTATTGACGTAGTTTAATGACAGTCAGGATATAAAAAGCTACACATGATGTAGTGTACATATGATGCAGCACAGATGATGTCTTATTTATGTTGTCACCATCAACCGAAAGTGTTGGGGTTGCGCTTGTGGGCTACACTGAATACTTAAATGAAGGATTTAAAATATACTACATTGCTTGAGCAAGGCAATGATTTCATATTTATTTCGGCCAATCACAGCACTGGCATTTGGTGTTGAAAAGAAGGCCAGCGGGGCATTTCTGAATGAAGGTGCGGCCGTGGAAGCACTGATAAAAGGAGTTTTTGTCATGACTATTCTCATAAAGGTTGTCAGGCTTGTTGGCACAGAAGCCACTTCCAGATGCGATAGTTGTGGTGGTTGGTGCGGTGGTTGGGATCTCTGGTGCCTTTGTGGTCTTTGTCGTGGTTGGGATCTCTGGTGCCATTGTGGTCTTTGTCGTGGTTGGGATCTCTGGTGCCATTGTGGTCTTTGTCGGGATCTCTGGTTGTATTGTGGTCTTTGTCGTCGTTGGGATCTCTGGTTTCATTGTGTCCACTAATGCCATTGTGGTTTCAGCTAATTCAGTTGTGGTGTTTGGTGGGTTTGTGGTTGACTGCGGCGGCGGGAAATCTAAAGTAGATAATCATTTCATTGATTAATCACAAGCTATTTGACTTGTTGATTGTTTAGCAAAGATTTCCAGACCTGAACTCAGAAGAGAGCGCAGGTAACTGATGAGCGGATAGCTTCCTTGTCCGCAGAACTGTCCAGCAAAATCATCAAGATCCAGAGCCCAGACAAAAGCCCCGCCAAAGTTTTCATCTTTCAGGTACTGTGTCTGTGGGACATGATCGAGTGCTTAACGTTCAAATGGCTTTCAAGAAAAGAGTTTTGAACTGAGTGGGAAAGAAAATAATCAGCATAAAATGTAAAGACGTTAGTATTTTGTAGGGAATTTCTTTGTTGCAACAGGGACTACATTTACATGTAGTCAATAACACTTTCGAAACCCGAATATTGGCAATATTTGCGTTTTGAAGCGCTAAGACTTGAAAAAACCCGAATAAGACCCCTGGGTACTCCTTTGCTAACCGAATACTTGGTTATATAAACATGTATTGTTATGTAGTCATTCACTAAATAGACTTGAACGTCTTTTATTGACTGTAGAAAGTTAAAAGCAGAAATCAAATCTATGGTCGGTGCATTGCGCTTTAGATCGAAATATGTAACGGTTATCCTGCATGTCTCAGAAACCGGAATTTTGCATCACTTGTAAGAACATGCATTTGTGGGATTAGCAGCAGAGCTGAGTTACTCTCATGAAAAATATGCCAAATATTCTTTTCCAATTCCAAACATCTTTTTTGCTTTGTTCCCCAACTTCGGTTTCTTGTTAGGTGTTGATATTTGTAATTAAATAAATTGGACCCTCATTTGTGTGTGGAGAAACCTTACACATCCACATGCTGTTAGATGGAAACACGAAGATTATTACCTTTGTAAAGGTCAAATATTTGATATTGGATCTGTTTATCTCGTTTGCTTGGTGAGGCCACAGTTGGCACTTGTCTCCATAAACACAGATAACGTGTGCCGCGCTCTATTGCTACTCTACTTAGATAATAACTAGTACATAAACTTCAACATTCATTGGAAGTAGGCCATTTATTACCTTGATTTGAAAACTCTGTCTGTTATCAAAGCCGACCCACTCATTGCCTCGAACGGCGTACGGCACCCTCTGCTCCTCGATCCAATGGAGACTTCCTCCTCCACTGAGGAAATTGCAAATCTGTTGAGGTGAAATAAACAAGCAATTCATTCTGATGCATTTTTGGTAGGTTACATTTTAGTGGACAAAAAATATTAGGTTGCCTGTAACAAATTTCTGTAAAATTTATGGTAAAAAACGACAGCATTTTCTTGTTTTTTAATTTAGCAGTATTTAACTGTATACAGAGTACAGTAATTTGCTGTATAATTAGCGGTAAAATACTGTATATTTTACAACACTATGTTTTGGCATGTATATATGTGGATTACAGGTAAATACTGTAAAGATTGTTGGATTTTGCGGGTATCTCCGTAGGAGAAGAAGCAAATAGCGGACCCTGTATTATCACCGGCGCAAGGACAAGAGTAATATCTTAGCGCGAGGGCAGTCTGCATCGTCTTCACATCGCATTTCTCCGAGAAACAGGCAACATTACAGCTAACATTCATTTATGCGCTCGGCTGCAGAACGAGAATTGATTTGACTACAACGAGGGCGGCATGGTGGGTGACTGGTTAGCACATCCGCCTCCCAGTGCTGAGGGCGTGAGATTGAATCCGGGCTCCGGCCTTCCTGGTTGGGTTTGCATGTTCTCCCCGTGCCTGTGTGGGTCTCCTCCCACATTCCAAAGACATGCATGGCCGGTTAATTGAGCACTTAAGTTGTCCCTAGGTGTGATTGTGAGTGTGGATGGTTGTTCGTCTCTGTGTGCGCTGCAATTGGCCGGCAGCCCGTTAAGGGTGTACCCCGCCTACTGCCCAAAACCAGCTGGGATAGGCTCCAGCGACCCTTTTGAGGAATAAGCTGTTAAGAAAATGGATAATGATTTCTTATTTTACTTGCTTGTTTTGCTTTATGTACTCATTTTACTTCCTCATATTACTCCCATATTTTTTTTTTGGGGGGGGGGCATTTTCTGGGTGTTTATTATCATTGTCGGGACCATGTGTCCTTGTGGGGACATTTTGGTGGTCCCCATGAGTCCAAACCTCTTTTTGAGGGTCAAAACTTGGTTTTAGAGTTTAGGTTTGAATTGAGTTTTGGTTGGGCTTAGGGTCAGGGAGTCAGTTGCAAAGGTTAATGTAAGGGTCTCGGAAATGCCTTATGTAAATGAGATGTCCCCACTAGACATGCAAACCCAACATGTGCGTGTTTATGTGTGTGTGTGTGTGTGTGTTATATACAGTACTGCTTCATTTCCCATTCTTGAAAAGTGCCGTATTGATAAACTGATTAAATAGGATGAGTGATGTTTTGGTTAGAAAAAAAAATGGCCTTGATGATAGTGAAGAAACCGTGTGCGGTGAATGTTGACCCACCTCATAGTAGGACCAGAATCCAGCTTCTCGCGTGTAGATCCCGGCTGAGGCCGGTCCGGCGGCAGCTGCGCCAACACCGTTAGCCGCTGAAAGTGTGCGAAATGTGCGCCCGTATGTCGCAAAACCAACGTTGAGCTTGTCAAGAGGAGCTCCTTGATCTCGCCAGTATTTCATTGCAAAATCCTTCAAGAAAAGTGGCGGAAACACGTTTTGTGTAAAACTCACGGCGTTTGCAGGTTAGACGGGAAAGGCTGTAGAGGGAAAAGGGCACTCACGACATTGTAGTAGATGTTGTCCCCTTGATCGGAAGAGGCACGGTACAGGGGGCTGTTGTGACTGGTGACCGGGTCCCACGCTCCGTGGAAGTCGTAGGACATAACATTGATGAAGTCTAGAAACCTGTTAGACACCACAAAACATTTTGTGGTGACTAAAAGTACTAAAGGAATTAATAAATGAAAGATGACTCACTTTGACACTTTGGCAATCTCATAGCCATTGTCAATGTTTCCCTTTCCAGCCGCAACCGCTGCTGTTAGCAGCAGGCGCGGTCGGCTTGTCCGTTTCGCTTCCTCTTCAAAGGCAGCCATTAATTCCTACAAGTATTTGGACAACAATTTGCAGTCATTTTCAAGCTAATAGCTCAAGTCATTTTGATTTTCTGCTGACCTGACAAAGCACTGTGAACCTCTCTTTGTCCACCGGGGGGCTTCCTCGGGCACCAGGGTACTCCCAATCCATGTCTAACCCATCGAAGTCGTATTGTCGCAAGAACTTAATTGAAGACTGAATAAATGTCTGGCGGTTGGCAGGAGTGGAAACCATGGTTGCAAATCTGCAGGAATGGGGAACAGACTATTAAAATGATTGATGAGGTGACACACCTCGTACAATAGGCTTAATGGGGGGCGTGTGGGGGGTGGGTGGGTTATAGGTAGCTTTGGTACATCTCCCGGTTCAGAAGTGAAAATTTGCAAAACAGTATCACGCTTCCTGTGCAGAAGCCAATTTCTTTCTCTATATCCTTGGTACATCTCTCAAAAATAAAATTCTGCGCCATTGAACATGTCATTGCTATCAGAAGAACAAAGTCTTTGTGTCACTGTGAATGGATAGCAATCAAATTGCTTCGTCATGCTCTCAAATAACTACACTAGAGGCATGTTCTGTTCCAAATTGAAAGTAACACCTTTGTGTATGTGGAAAATTGACTGCAAAAGACTAGGTAAGATTCACATGTCACTTTTACTGATTGTACTGTAAAAAAAAAATTGAAGGTAAGATTCACGTCACTTTTACTGATTGTACTGTAAAAAAAAATTGAAGGTAAGATTCACATGTCACTTTTACTGATTGTACTGTAAAAAAAAATTGAAGGTAAGATTCACATGTCACTTTTACTGATTGTACTGTAAAAAATGTTGACAAACCATTTCATTGTGATACAGAAAGGAAAAGGCTGCACTGCAGAGCACAAATAAAAAACGTAACAAAAAAAAAAGTATAAATGTAAACATGCGGCAATGTCAATAGGGAAAATTGTACGCGCAAGGCTGTATGGTGCATTCTTATGTCATTTTGACAATTTCAATTCTGAATGTACCAAAGCAACTGTGAAAAACTGTAATATAGCCTTTATTTTTATTTTTATGAGGCCAAGCTTGTTTTAGAATTGAAAACTTACTGTGCAGTTCCAAAGTTCCAGCCACCAACAGCGAGCAAAGTCTTCAGCTGCGGGTTTCTGTGTGACCACCACATTCATAAATAATTTGGTTAACTTAACCCCTGGGCGTTATTTTATTTTGAAATGGCTTCGTCAGAACCAACAAAAAGCCAAAAAATGGTCAAATAACGCCCAGGGGTTAAAAGTGTTGACAGTAAATAATGAAGACAATGAAGTACAGTAGCAAAACTGTTCAGTTCCAAAAACATGCATGGTAGGTTAAGTGAAGACTAAATTGTCCAGGTGTGACTGTGAGTGTTTGTCTGTTTTATGCCCTGAGGTTGGCTGGCGACAAATTCATTATTATTTTTTTGTTCTCATGTTTTGAATGATACATGTAGTGCCGGTTTCCGTGTCCTTGTTGTTGTTTTTCATTTACTTCACCTGATCATGTTTGACTACTTCTGTAGTAGCGTACTTTACAGGCCCGTGTGTTCTGTAGCTAGCTGTGTCATGGCCGCATGATGGCCGTGCTTGTGTGTCACACTTTCAGGTTGAGTTCAGTCTTGGTTATGATTCTCATCATTTTATACTAGTTTAAGCATTTGAAATCTATTGCAGCTTTCCCCTATTGTTAAACCTGAGCAACATTTCTCAATGTGCAATTGCAAGGAATTATGGGATTTCTTCATCGATTCATAATATCATAAAGAATGATGTGTGTGTTTGTTTGTTTTTACTTAATTACAATGAATGGTCCAACTAGTCACTTCTGTTTAAAATACCGAATCATCTACTAGGCTTCAGTCCTCCATTCTAGTTGTTGGCGTGTCAATGAATCATAAATAAAGAATAAACCTGCTGTTTGATGTAATTATTATAACATTTACCATAAAAAAATTTTGGGAGCATCTTTACTATAGACCCTTTTAAACAGGCATTAAACAAAACATTGAACAGGAAATACACAGTCTGAGTCATAGTATAGGAGTTTTATTTTATTTATTTATTTTCATCAGTTACCTGAGTTTCCATATTATACCCACTGAAATGTGAGAAACACTGCATCGATGACCTCATCTTAATGTTGAAGGGCCAGATTTGACTGATGTGAGGCATGCTTAAGAGATGCCCCCCTCTGCATTGAACAAACTAATATTCACAAAAAGCAAAGCCTTTTTTTCTCCAATTTCTTTTAAAGTCAGTGCAGACAAATCTTGCTAAAGTAAAATATTTTTGCAGCTATATGTTGAGTCGCTGTCATTCGTCATCTGAAACTACGCTATGCAAATTGAGACAACTATACATTAGCAAATACCATCAAGCTGTACCATAAAAAAAAAGGTGTGTCAAAACCTGTGTAGTGCGACCAACTGAAAAAGTTAGTGTAGAGCCCTGAATATTTTTCGTTTGCATTATTTTTGCACCAGAGAGTGCTGACTTTTAATTTGAGATTTACACAATAAATGTTGTTATCCAAAGTAAATTTATTCTTTCGTTGTTTGTTTTGTTTTTTTTAATCCATATAGCTTCCATAAAGGACTATTTAAATCAGTGGGCAAATTATAAAAAACTAAACAAAAAAAAGGAATGCAGTTTATACCGTGATATGAATTTTGGACCATAAAGCCCAGCCCTAATTGATGTTTTTGATCACTTGCACAACATACAAGCACATTGAGACCTAACGGGCCTGCACAAGTAACAATGTTCAGGTTTGATTGGCATTGCCATAACAATAATAAAAATTACAGTATGCATTTGTTTAACATTTTCATGCTAACAAAAGAATCATATGATCAACTGAACACAACTGACCTGATCTTGAGTTGATTGAAGGATTTATACAAAACGTCATCATTCCATTCGTACGTTGACATCTCATTTGAGGGGCTGATGATGGAGAATGCGTAGATCAGGTGTGTGCAGAGGTGGGGGTCCACATTTTCTGGCGTATATCTTCCCACACCTGGCCTGTACTGGGACCAGTTGGTGAAGTAACACACCAGTTTGCTGGAGGACACTGTTGGAAAGAAGAGGAATGAAATGAAAAAAACAAAAAAAAGCTCCCTCTGTTGGTATAAAGGATGGAATGAAAATAGTAAAGGACATACCAACTTGAAGGCACATCAAGAGGGACAGTCCTGAAAAAGAGATTTCAGAATGATTATGGATATCGATGTTATGCTACTCATTATTCAAATATGAAATCATAAACTTACCAGCCAAAAGTTTTAGGTGAGCCATGTTTGTGTCCTTCAGCTATGAACTGAGATTGTCAGAGATGTCAAATCTTCTTAAAAAAAAAAATTGAAATTCCACTGCAAGATGCTTAAAACATCTTCAGTCTTACCTGGTGTAATGCGATTGTCTGGCTGTTTTTTGTTCCTGGTGTAGGAGTGGGTTTTATAGGGCCGTTGGGAGGGACAAAGGCTGCACGCCGCCGCGGGGAGAGAGATGCTCTCAGAAGTATCATTTCCGCTGAGAAAAGCAAGCCATTAGTTGAGCACTTTTGATGGTATCTATTTTTCTTGAAACATAAATCAGGATAACGCAACTAAGGTTATGTAAATACTCATCCTGTAGATAAGAACATCTTGATAAATGCTCTGATGATGCATATGCAATCTGTCATTTTATATTCCTCATACTTGCAGTTCTTCATGCTGAACTCTGAACTTCAACCTGATCCATTGTCGTCCTCATCTTTACCTGCTTTGCACTTTTATTTTCGTAATTCTCCAATCAACAATGTAGATAGAAACTTTGAAACGTATTGAAACTTGTTGCACTTTTAGGCCAGTACAGTGAGGTTACTACACTCTTTCTTTGTCTTTAAATGTATTTCTTGTTTTTTTTTCCCCAAGGGTTTTATTACTCGAAAAGTGTTTTTTTTTTTTTTTGGCATTAGATTGCAGGGTTTGTTTTTATCGTCACTGGAAAGTTAACAGAACGTGTCTAAGTTTGCCACTTCAGACTGAGAAGCTCCTCAACTGAACACTTTTAGACGCCTGCCGAATTACTTGACATCACATTTCTGGCTGTAGTTGTTTCAAAGGGATTGTCTTTAATGTCTTTATGTGTTATTTACTGCTGCCAGTCTCGTCCAGAAAACTCTTTCAAAAAGGCATTTATTAATCCCAATTCAACTTATTGTGGTTAAACAAAGGTTTAATAATTATTATTATTATTATAAAACAAGTGCATGCATGTTCTGTATAATCAACGTTTTAGTCCAAAATTCAGTTTTAATTTTTGAACACTCCAAATGTTGACACATAGCTGTACTGTAGTTTTTTCGTCTTCCTCCCCAGCATGTACAGTATGTCGACTTTAGCATTTTGCCATCCAATGCAGCAATCAGTGAGACTGCAATAACACACAACTATCTTCTATCAGTTGACAATGCCTTCCTTACTGGTGAGGTGATATGATAAGAAGCTTCTTTTTTTTGCACAAACCTGCGTGATGTAACAGTGAGTTGTCTCGTAGAGGGGCGCTTGGTTCAAGGTTTCAAGACAACGAACACGTCATGCAACAAAAATCCAAGGCGTTAAATTTAAGTTCATTTATAATTGAAGCCAGCTACTTGAAGGTTATTACTGTAGTTAACATTTATTTTAACGACCCTGCAAAGTGAATTTGAATTGTTTCTGAATATACATATTTGAAGATAATTGCTGAAAAAAACGTGCAAAGACTTAGAACAATTTAACACTCAATTGTGGAGATAAAGCATTCTGCAGTTGGCTAAAACGGTGCCTCATGACGCACTTCAGCTCCCCCACTAAATAATATTAAATTGCCTTTGTTCACTTTGGTTGTTATCCAGCGCAATGGCAAAGTGTTAGCTAGCTAGCTAGCTAGCAATGCTTCGCCCCCAAAACTGCATATTCCCTTCAGATAGGCCTGCTGCTGGTGTGCCAGTTTTAGAGTGCCTCACTGGTGGCCCCTAGTGCTTGTACCTTGTTGAGATTCTTCTGCCCAGATTTAGTTATAACTGTTTTAATTTACTTATTTCCTCAGTAGAACTTTTATCTGTGGATGTGTATTTGTAAGTGCTGTCACAATTTCTGCTCATGTCATCATGACGAAAGGACCTCGTCTGTTTCCACATCAATGGGCCAGTCAGGGCTGAGGGCTGTTTTCTTCCGGCTGTCATCATGTGTATTGAACTCAGGACTGGGGGCTGTTTCCTGGGGGGGGGGGGGTGTTTGGGGGCAGATGAGGCGTTGTAATACTTTTTCAAGATAGTATAAGAATGCTGTGAGTCCCCTGAAATAACACACAGAGCGAGGAGCAGCTTTGCTTTTGTAAACCCGCTCGTGTCCAGAATATTCTGTAAAATAAAATCCTTCGAAGGACCTGTTCACCGATCTCCAGTCTGTATTCAATGAATCAACAATCTCTCGACCCGAACAACACGAACACGCAGAAGACAAAGATAGTCTTCGAACAACCTCAAGGAGAATAGGAGAAATAAGAAAAAAAAAAACAAAGTCCAACCTGGTGGGATATATTCTCGGCATAAGAGATTTTAAAAGGATATATAATACAGTATTTTCATGGTTCAATTCAAACGTAGTTATGTACAATAACACAGGCATAAGTAAGATGCTCAAGATGGAGTAACATCCATTTTTCCAGACGCTAGCATCGGTATTTAATTGACAACTTGGCTGATGTAGTTTCAGTGGATGAAGGACTGTTGCTTTTTCACCATTTGAAACCTCATTTTATACAGTTGACACTCTTCTCCGAGGCGCGCCAAATTTACAAGACATTATTTTCACTGCAGCTATAGGGACAGGACTAAGTTTGGAAAAGGATCGGTAAACATCATCACCATTCCAAAATGTAAAATTTTACAATACAGTAATGGATGCATACAGTATACAGCCAACATTAGTCTTTTGTCTCTTGTGAGTGAAAGGTTACAATGGGTTACATTTATGACACCATTTTTCATCAGGCAGAGCTGCACATAAAAATTAATCATTAGTCATTGGAAATATCTTGAGATGAGCAGCTGTTAAATTGTCATTCATGTCTTCAAAAGGTTTAAGAATTCATTATTGATGCTGAAGAGGGTCTTCTGCCCAGATTTAGTCATAACTGTTTTAATTGACTTATTTCCTCAGTAGAACTTTTATCTGTGGTTGAAGTCAATGTGTATTGAATGAGGTCTGGGGGAGCCTCCTCTATTTACACAACAATAGACCATTTGTCTCTGGTCGAAGTCATGTGTATTGGATGCTGTAAAAGTCTTATCTACTTCCGGCTGTCGTCATGTGTATTGAATGCTGTAAAAGTCTGGCGAACGCTGGGGGCTTGGGGGTTTTATGATACCGCCCTTCAAAATAGTATAAGAATGTTGTGAGTCCGCTGTAACTTCGCACTAGTTAGAGGCTGCCATTTTAAGGGAACTCACTTGTGCCCGGAATATTCTGTAGAAATAAAAGCTTCGAAGTGAGTGCTCATCGATCTCCAGCCTGCATTCGGATTAACCAACAGTCTCACTACCCGAAAGAAAACGAACACGGGGAGGAAAAGATTCTTTCCTTCAACAATGCTGATACAAAAAAAAAACACCATACTGTATTATGAAATGTTTCTGTCCTGCATTTGTCCTTTTTTTGTTTTTTTATCAACATGATAAATTGATTCAATTTTCTGGATGTCACTTGACACACATGCAAATATGTAAATGTCTTTTCGTGATTATACACATGACATTTTGACGTGACAAAAGTTGAGTGTTTTCCCAGCTGCTTTGAATTTCCCTTTTAGGAAGAGTTTCAAGCCAGGGAGTAGATGGCCTTCATTTGCGAATGAAGCTCCAAACTGCCGCCGAAGTCCAAGTCCCTCACGTCTCTCCTTTGCGCCGTGTACTGGCCAATAAATGAACCGTCCTCATTGAACGGTATGTCCCCTCCGTCGCCGTAGTCCACCAGGCTGTCGTCACTCTCTGACCTTTTCATCACAGCCTCCTTAGAAGGTGGTCCTCTCTGAAGTCCCCTTTCCTCCTCCCTTAAGATAAAAAAAAGTATAGTAGTGCCTTGAGATACAAGTTTAATTTCTTCCACCTTTCCGCCTATATCTCAAATCAACTCCCACCGTTGAAATGAATGGAAATGCAATTATTTGTTGCTTAATGCAACACACCATTGGAAATTCATTCATTCAGATAGGCAGTGTGTATAAACATTAATAGTGCAAATATCAATGGCATCTAATTCCCTTCAAAAAAAAATTAAGGCGATTAGGTATCAAAATAATATACTACACAGTGCCAACTTAGCCAGTTTTGGTACAGGCACATAATCACTGTAACTTATTTTTATCATTTAGTGAACACTCCTAACCTTCGAGAAAGAAAAAAATCTCTCGAGACATTTACATTGGCAGTGGCTGGTGAATGCAGCCAGCCTGAGCTTCCAAAAAGGCCAGATGAAAAGCTATACGCTCGAAAACTGTGATTAATTCTCACTAAAATGTATACGCTCATGCCCAAATCTTACTTTGCAAATATTAGAACGAAAGTCGTAATGCTGAATAAATTTGGGTTTCGATCAAAAGATGAAAATGCGACACCTTTTGTTTGAAGCCACACACTTTTCAAGTGAGTAAAAGTAAAAGTATTGGAACATATGGCTGATGGCTGTTTTTAGTTGCCTTTTAGATTTGTTGTTTGTTTTGAGCTTTGGATTTCACCTGTGAAAAGTGAATTTGCTCTTACACAAACCTTGAAGACCACAGAGCAGTTTATGGGAGAAAAGCAAACAGTGGAAAGGATTGTATAAACTTTAAAGATTTTACTGAGTATTTAAACCCAAATAAAATCGGGAAATAGTTCAATGTTTATAGAGTAGGGCAAACAGTACATACCAGCGTGGGTAGGGCAGAGTCGTGACACGGGCTATCCTACAGTACAGAAAACATTTGTTTAGTATCATTCATTCCACTCCCAGAAACCAAAACAAAAAATATGATGTAGTCATACCTTTCAAGAGACCTTGTTGATTAGAGGTAAATAAAAAAAGGGTTGGGGGTTTGAAGAAAAAACAGATTTTAATGAAGGAAATAATGACGACCTGTGAAGCATTATTTATTTCAGACTCATTGTTGACTCGCTACTTTAAACTGTTGTGCAATTTGACTCAACGGCTTGTTTACAAGGGAACTTCAAATGCTTCCGCTTTGTTACACAGCAAAGGGAAGTAAATAGCATGACATAACATCTTCTCCTTACCGATAGTCAAAGGAACCCTCTTGATCTATGTCATCCACGGGTTCTAATGAAATCTCTTTCTTTTCCCGTACTGCAATTTGAAAAAAAAAGTCAGTCAGGAGATGCCATGTGATAAGTGGACAATGTGTTGGCCTGAGAGGGCACCTGGGTATTTCCCCCCTCGGCTTCTCTTGATGAAACACACAATGAGTAGCATGAGGACGATGAGGGCCACCGCACACATGATCCCGATGAACCAGCCCTTGGTGGAGAGGTCCACCTGATCCTGGGCGTAAACTTCACATGTGCAAAGTACACGTCATCCCAACCTAAGCCGCTCGTCATCATCCCACGCAAACACCTGCGCCAAACTTACTCTCGGTGGTGTAATGCGGCGACTCCTCCGTATGCCATTCGCCCAAACCTAATCGAGTTCGAGCGGCCACGGAGAATCGATAGCGAGTGTAGCGGTCGTATCGGCTCAGCGAGAAACTCGAAACATTTGCGGGGAACTCCTCCACTCTCTGCTCTTCTCCTTTGGTGGCGTTCACTGCGGAGCGAGAGGATGGGATCCAAGTTGGTGAAATGCAGAAAGACAACCCCGAGTTGGAATAAAGAATCACCTGTCTGGTACTTGAGGGAATATCCGGTGATGATTCCGTTGGGTTCTGCCGGTAGGTCCCAGTCCACGTAAATACTGTCAAGGTGTCGCTGCTGGATCCTGAAGGATGTTGGGGCAGACGGAACTAGAGACCAAAACAAAAGTAAGCTTCAATGAAACTCCAAATCCCTTTCAACTTGAGACATTTCCTACCTCCCTCTGGTGTAGAAAAGTGTACATTGTTGCTAGGCGGCCCTTCATATCGACTGTTGGCCACGACCATGTACATCTTATAGTTGCTGTAGGAGTTGAGGTCCGTGAGAACCCCCGACGGCTCGGGACCCGTGTCCGCAAACACTTGGGACCTCATCCCTCGGTTGACTCTCAGCCACCTCAGCTGACTGCTGTCCCGCCAGTAGTAAATCTGCAAGGCCGATGAGAACCACGCAGCAACCGTCGCGTTGGTCAGTTGATTCATGCACTTACACATGTGAGAGGATTTGTATTTATTTCATTGTTTTACTTTAACACTTTGCTTTGTAATAAACAAACAAGAGATTAAAACATCCATTAAGAGGAGTAGATGGATAAAAACGAATAAAATCATATATAGAGGACATTTAAAATTTAAAGTCAAAATAACTGTCACCTAAATTTGCCACACCACAGATAAGACGGCTATTGCCAAACATGCCAAATGTGAATTATATTAAAAAAGAAAATGTGCTTCAAAATCATGAAGCCAATCTCTAAACTGTCAAATACCACTACCACGGAAGGGATGCTATTTTGCCTACAAATATCGTAACGACATGTTTGGGAGTCAAAAATATATCCTGCCTTGAACAAACCTCACCGGGCGCTCGTGGGGCTTTTCCACGCCATGACAACCAGGCACTCTAAAGTGGTTGTGCCATTATGATGCCTCCTTCTGTCCACACGCTGACTATCAAGAAAAAAAATCCCCCCTCCTCGCTCTTCTGCTTTTCTCTGTGCGACGTGTACTCACAGCCAACAACGAGGCACTCTAAATCGACCACACCAGCGGACGATCCAAAGTGAGGGTGCATTTTCAGCACGTTTTTTATATATTGGGGGAGGGGCGATACATGCTGGGGCCCAAGTGTGTCACTGGGCCCTGTTTTAGCCACGCCCATAAACAAGGTTCTCAGTTTTTGCACGTTTTCAGTAATTGTCTTTAAACATGTAGTAATCCTTTTAGAAACAAATCTCAAATTCACTTCACGGGGCCTTTAACCCTTGAGAACCCAAGAACCCTTTTTTTCTTTGGAAATTTATGAATTATACATTAAATGACTGCTATAAGTTCACTGAACACCAAAATATATGTTTTTTCAATTTTAACCCTTGTTTTTTGAACTAGCTCAGAGTTGCTAATTTATCAAAATATGTATATATAACATACTCCTAGGCTTTCTGCAACATGATATGAAATAGATTAACAAAAAAAACACAATTTTACCATCGGATGGTTTGCTTAGAAGATGGTTTTGTTTGGATTGATTTCCAGCTCAACAAAACAGCATGTTGCCAGCCATCTTGTCACCACCACTCTGGCTCATGTAAGTGCAATATTCATCCACTAGATGGCCCCATGCAGGGGTCAGAAGTGGCACTCTGGATTTTAGACGTTAAATAAAAAATAAAAAAAAGGTCTTTGTTTTTTGAGTAGCAGAATTTATAGGGGCCAAATTTGACCCTGTGGGTTCTCCAGGGTTAAAAAGTTATTATGTGAATTTAAAAACACATTTGCTATTCCTTGTCATAAATCAGAGCGTGATCAAACCTATAACAATGTGTCGGCTCTTTTCATATGGGTAGACAGAAGTTATCCGCTGACCTTAGAATGACCTTTGCTGTGTAGCAATCACAAACATGACGTCATAACAACCGAATGTTTCTTTGATCTTGTGGCTTATCAATCTCGATCGATGCCATTCGTCTCCTGGTCAACACACCTTGTATTCTTTCACTTCACCCATGATGGCGCTTTGGGGCACCGGGTCCCAATGCACGGTCACCTGTGTGCTCTGAATGTCTGACAGTCTCATGTTTTGCGGCGCACTAACGGGACCTTTGGGACGACAGAAAGTCGATCGTGTTTGGTATCAGTCGTCGCAGCCAGAAATGAAAGAACGGCAGCGTGTTCCCACTTCACATTCAAATGATGATTGAGGTGAATTGCCAGACTTACGGTCCTCCCCGGAGTAACCGACGACAATGGGAGACTCTGGGCCGAGACCAAAGTCGTTTACGGCCTGGACCTTGAGCTCATAAGGAGTAAAAGTATCTGCATCGTAAATATAATATTTCAGCCATTTAGTGGTGGCATTCTTCCACTCCTCTCTGGATTCTCTTCTTCGCCACCAGACGAGATACTTGAGGTGTGGCCCGTTCCATTCTCTGTAAGTCAGAGGCTGGAAGAAAAGAAGAAAAAAAGTTTATGGGGTTCATGGTACAGTGTACGTATGTGCAGGTGCGTTTTACCTCCCAGCTGATCTCCATGTTGTTTCTCCATGTTCCAACTCCTTTTACGTTCTTGGGGATGACATCTGGAGCTGTGGACCAAATTATTAAAAAGCGATTTCTTGAGAATGAAACACACCCATGTGCAAAGTAACTGAATCTTAATACAATACAAATACATTCTCCCAGGTTGGAGTGTGAAACCCACGTGCACCGCTGGTCTGGAATCGTGTGGATGGACGACTCGGGCGACTCGGACCAATTTCATTGATGGCGATGACGCGGAACTCGTAATATGTGAAAGGTGAAAGGTGCAGAATGACAGAGTTGAGGCTTCCAGGGTATGTAGACAAGTTCTTCCACTT
Source organism: Vanacampus margaritifer (assembly GCF_051991255.1). Classification (NCBI taxonomy): domain Eukaryota; kingdom Metazoa; phylum Chordata; class Actinopteri; order Syngnathiformes; family Syngnathidae; genus Vanacampus; species Vanacampus margaritifer. The sequence continues at coordinate 13,503,795 of NC_135432.1, forward strand.
TCCAGGTAACCAGTCATCATCATCAAATTGCACCAAGTATTCTGAAGATAAAGACAAATAGATTCAAGCTTTCAAATCTGTGTTATACTTTGCCACTACATTTTAACGAATGAGAATTAGTCATCCATACTCAATACCAGTGATGATCAACTGGTGTCTTTGGGACTCAAAAGTGGATCGCGAACAGGTGGTAAAAGGGTCCTTGCTTTACTATGGTACCGACATATGATATTTAGAGGTTACAGACAACATTTGGGGAGGAAAAATGACTAACTGTCTGGAATTTTGACATTTTCCCTTAGGGGTGTACTCACTTTTGTTGCTAAGGGTTGACCTATTTATGGCTGTGTTTCACTGTTATGTTATGTGAAGTTGTACACCGACTGCTTTTCGTTATGTCAACGTGTCATTTAGGCCTCGTAGTAGATTTGCGTGTTCCAACTTGCGTATAAAAAGGAACTATTTAAATATTTAAATATTTAACATGCATCCTGGTTTTGCCTATTTTGGGATAATAACATTATTTTGACGGGCATGCATCAGCAAAATAAATGAAAACTGTGAAGAAAAAGATTGCGGTATAATAATATTACAATTACAGCTCCAAAACAACTTTTTTATATATATATATATCTGGGTAAAAACAACATTTATGTAACCAATTATTTAATTAATTAATTTATTTATTTTAGGACAACGCACATTAACAGAACAAAATGGCATCCATTACAGTCTATTTTAATCTTGCTTCCTCCCCTCTTTGCGGGCAGGGGAATTGGAGGCAATTATAATAATAATAATAATAATAATAATAATAATAATAATAATAATAATAATGATAATTTTACAAAAGGCAAAAAAAATGGAAGTACATTCTAGATCCAGGCTCTTTATCTGAAGGATCAGCATCAAAATGAATTGGGCTTTGAGCTGGACCATCCCACAATGTTTAGAAGGCTAAATAGTTTTTTTGTATAAAGTACAGAAAAACTGGACACCTGAATTGCAACTCAATGTATTTAGCGGTTCAGCTCCTACCTGTAATGGGACTAAAGTTGCTGTCTCCAGGAACCCAAGTGAGTCTTATGCTTCGTTCGTACGGATCGGACAGCGCCAGTTTAGTGGGAGGATCAGGATAATCTACACGTAAACACATATGCACATGTACAAATGGCATTGAGAGGCTGACATGCCGCGTTGATGACGTCAAGCCCGTTTCCCAAATATGTCATACCCATCACCATTAGACGCGCCGATGCAGACTTTTGTTCCAGTTCATTCTGGATGTCACACGTGTAGACGCCAGCGTCACCTCTGTTTACATTGGTGATGACCAGATTTGATTCGTCCAGGGATATTCTGAGATGTGTTTATGTAAAAAGAAAAAGACAAAAACGAGTAAGAGTGAGTTGTTTCTTGAGTTATCATTTAACCCGTGGGCAGTATTTTATTTTGAAATGACTTGGTCAGAACCAACAAAAAGCCCAAAAATTGTCACAATAACGCCTAGGGGTTAAAATGTTATGAAGTTGAATACACACACCTCCACCCGAGTGTGAGTGTGTTTTTGTCTTTCATCCAGGTCGTTGTGACGGAAGTGGTGGCGTCTGCTTTCACGCCACACTCCAAGCGCACGTCACTTCCACGGATGACGTTCATATCCTGTGGTCTTTTCAAAATCAAGGTAGGTTCTGGGGACAAAAGTGAAAATCGTCTCATCCAATACAAAATTGTCCTTCTTTGAAAAGTCTTTATACTGTTCATACGCAGAGCAGCCGCAACATTATGACAATTTGCACAATATATTATTATCCATTATGAGGGCTATATCAAATATTATGTTTATACAAAGGTAATATTGCTCACTTTAATTGACTCCGACAGAGGTGTAAGTATTACGCTTACATTTTACCGCATCAGATTATTCAGATACAGTATCTAATATATTTGATTTGGCAAAGCAGTATGTGGCTCATTGCCCAATGTTATTTAGTGCTCTGTGTTCCAGGTAACTAAACAAATGGATCACTAGGTGAATCTTGTTGTGTACAAGTTGCCACTTAAGTGAGCTGTATACTGCGTTCTGTGAGTCTACTCCAGGATAATAACAGTTTTGGGGCTTTTATAGGTAGTTTTTATTAGATTTCAAAGCGGGTTTTTATTTTCTTTTTAAAATTATTATTATTTTTGTTTTGTTTTTTTAAATTGTTTCATCTTAGTTTAATTTGTATTAGTTCCATTATTAGTTGTTTGTTTGTTTTATTTCTTGCAGACAAGCTAAAAAAAAAATCCAGATTTTTATTTTACTTTGTTAGTGAAAATTAGGGGTGTTACACTATATCGTGACATTACCGTGCACAATTCTCGTATCGATTCAATATGAAGCAAATCGATTTTTAAACCTCAATTTTTGATGGAAATATTCAACAAAACATCTTACTTAAGGTTAGCTTTCAAACCAAGAGTGCCATCTAGAGCAGTCAAAAAATATCACAGGTGCTTCATGAAGCTTCATTTGTCCATCTGTCTGTCTGTCTAGTTAGCTGTTTAGCTAGCTAGCACCTTTAAATAAGAGTGCCATCCAGAGGAGTAAGAAAATATCACAGGTGCTTCATAAAGCTTCATTTGTCTGTCTGTCTAGTGAGCTGTTTAGCTAGCTAGCTATCAACTTTAAACCAAGAGTGTTATCTAGAGGAGTCAAAAAATATCACAGGTGCTTCATGAAGCGTCATTTGTCCATCTGTCTGTCTGTCTAGTTAGCTGTTTAGCTAGCTAGCACCTTTAAATAAGAGTGCCATCTAGAGGAGTAAGAAAATGTCACAGGTGCTTCATAAAGCTTCATTTGTCTGTCTGTCTAGTGAGCTGTTTAGCTAGCTAGCTAGCTATCAACTTTAAACCAAGAGTGTTATCTAGAGGAGTCAAAAAATATCACAGGTGCTTCATAAAGCTTCATTTGTCCGTCTGTCTGTCTGTCTAGTTAGCTGTTTAGCTAGCTAGCACCTTTAAATAAGAGTGCCATCTAGAGGAGTAAAAAAATATCACAAATGCTTCATAAAGCTTCATTGTCTGTCTGTCTGTCTGTCTGTCTGTCTGTCTGTCTGGTCAGCTGTTTAGCTGGCTAGCTAGCTGGCCCATTTAAACCAAGAGTGCCATCTAGAAGGGTCAAACAATATCACAAGTGTTTCATGAAGCTTCATTTGTCTATCACTACTGATTAGTATTTAAAAAATTTTGAATAAAAAAAAAATCGCAATAATCGACTTATAGATTCGTATCATGATTAATTGGTATCTAATCGAAGCATGACCTATGAATCGTGATAGGGATCAAATCGCCAGGTACGAGGCAATTCACACCCCCTAGTGAAAATGTTTTTTTTTCAGTTTTAGTTTTAGTTATGTCATCAGCTTTCATTAACTAAAAATAACCTTGGTCTGCTCTCTATGATTTAGACAAGAATAAATCAAAATACATGAATATAGAATAATTGCCACAACAATTATTATTGTGGTGATATATTATTACAGTACATCATAAGACCGTCCAAAACATCTGATACTGTTGCAGTTGTACACTAAAAAGTGGCTGTGTTGCTTTACCTTTGACCTCAATTCGGACTTGAGCCTCATCTCGACCTGCGATGTTGCTGACCACACACACGTAAGTTCCTTGGTCCTCGATTTGCGTGCGCCTTATCTCCAAGGTGCCGTTGCTGTGCGTTTTAAAACGATTTCCCTCCAAAGTCCCCTGGCCGTATTTGGACCTGTGTGAGTGGACCCGCGGTCATAAAATAGACACATCACAGCAAAAGTGTCAAACTGCATCTGCTCACCATCGCAGGTCAGGCACTGGAGAGCCAAAGTAGGGGCAGTCTAAGAAGGTACGACCTGCCTCCACCACCTTCATGAGTTCATTCCTCACCCCGAGAATGCGGGGCGTTGCATCTGGTAAACACCATGAATTGATCATTTAGTTGCATGTATTAGGAGCAAATCTGATTCAAATATTTGAATTTTGCACTCCAGGTGACACACAATTTTTCACAGTTCTCTAATTCCTGGCACAATGATATGTTGTTTGCCGAGGGCTTCTCCTTATCGTCACATTAATGCAGTTGACGAACTAAAATCTTAAGTAAGAAATAAATTCTTAACTCATTCACTGCCATTGACGGCTATAGACGTCAATAACTATTTCTATTAGTTTAACATTTTTTTCCACTTTTGTTAACAAGAATATGAAAAAAATGTTGTACATTTAGACGAGATTTTTGATTAATCATGAATTAACTATTGAAGTCATGCGATTAATTACAATTAAAATTTTAATCGCCTGACGCCCTAATTTTTATTTTTTGGAAAAAAAGATTATTTAAAAAAACGAAAAGAAAATGTTATTAAAAATTAGGTTTATGAAAAAAGATTATTTAAAAAAAGAAAATATTATTATAAATTAGGTCGTCAGGCGATTACATTTTTTATTGTAATTAATCACATTACTTCAATAGTCAACTCACGATTAATCACAAATTTTATATCTGTTCTAAATGTACAATAACAACCATTTTGTAGGTTTTCATACTCTTGTTAAAAGTGAAAAAAAAAATAAAAATATATATATATTTAAAAAAAAAAAAAAAAACATTTATTAATTTTTTTTAATTGATTTGTTTGTTTGTTTTTTTAAAAAAAGGAGAGCAATGATGATGTCAAATCGAATGAACAATACTGAGCTCTCCTGGAAAAAAAAAAAAAGTGAAAAAAATGTTAAACTAACAGAAATAGTTAAAATGAAATGGCAGTGAATGAGTTAAATTTAACCAAAATTTGCTTATTTTGACTTGACAAGTTATTTTTACTTAAAATTAAATTGTCAGGTAAGATCATTGTGCTTATTTTAAGATACTTATTACTAAATTATCTTATTTGATCAAGCAGTCTTGGCATTGAGTGTTAACAGCCAGTTTTAAGTACTGTGAGGATTAAAACAAGCATTTACCACTTTTTAAGATGACAAATAACCAACATCAAAGGCCCTGAAATAGGGTTTCAAAAGTTTTCTTATTTTAAGATTTTGCATAATCTAGTAATAAGATAAATGGAAAACAATACAAGCATGAAAACAGACGAGTGCAATATGGTTCATTTCGTTATATTTACTAAGCTCATTTTTTCCTTCTTTCAGAACCAGCTCAGTGGTCTAGTGGTAGAGTGCCTTCCCTCAGGCTGAGTTATCCAAGCGTAAAAAAAATACTAATGTCTTCTAAGAAAATAGTTCTATTTATTACAACTTGAAAAAAGTCGACATTACTTCTTTTTAGTCTGAAAATACTATTTTTAAGACCGCAGTGGTTGATATGGGCCTGGTGTTATTTTCTTATTTTTCAAATTCTTACAGGTAAATTTGTGTAAAATTTTCTTGTTCTGTTGGCAGATAATTTTGCTTATTTGAAGTAATAATTTTCTTATTTTACTAAAAAAAAATCGTACATTTTCTGCAGTCCTTTTTGCAGTGCAGACATCAACATAGCCCGAGTAAAGATACATTTTTATTTTTGGACTTCACTAAGTTTTAGAGTCCATACTTTTTTTTACTTTTACTTATTGAATCAGTACTTCTACTTTATTGGCCTCTGTACTTCTATTTAAGTACAAAGTATGAATTGCTTTGCTATCTCTATATCAAACTCTTAGTTTGTTTACTTCTGACCAGCTATATTTGAAAGACATAAAAAAAGAGTAAGAGTAGAGTGAAAAAATAAATAAATAAATAAATAAATTATATATATATATATATATATATATATATATATATATATATATATATATATGTTGTTATTATTAAAAGCATGGTTGACAAAAAGTCCCCCACAGAAAAAAATACAAATTATATGTCAGAAAAAAAATAGTTTGAAAGGTTATCTGACTTAAGATAGTTTTTTTCTCAAATTGATTTTGAACATGCATAGTAATAAGATTACAGTATAATAAAATAACTTGTGAAAAGAACATAAAAAAACAACTTTAAACCCATGAAATATAAAGTTAAAACAAACAACTAATGTGTCTCAATATTTTTAGAATAATCATATCAATCTATATATAAAAAAATATATACTAATCACAGTATTCTAATTTACAATAATTAATTTTCAATCACTAACCCATCAATATAATAGTTCCTATGTTCACTTTCCCTAAATAATACATAATAAATAATAGCTATATAGTTATCTAAGGTCAGATCACTGGAGCAATTTCCATTTCATTCTGGGTTTGCACACAAAAACAAGGTGGTTACTCACGCAGTACATTGACAAAAGCATTGGCCAATAAGTAGCCATACGGGTTGGAGGCATTGCACTGGTAGACGGCTGTGTTGATGGCGGTCACGCTGCTGAGGGTTAGAGTATCTCCTGACACCTGTCTGTTGGGTTGTGGTGTGGCAGCTTGTAAAAAAAAAAAAAGAGAAAAAAAAATCATTTGGATTCACTTTTAACGTTTTTTCTAAGTAATACTTCTGAAAAACGTACTCTCAATCGGTTCTCCATTGATGAACCAGCTGACTGTGGGACGAGGAGCGCCATCGGAGCGGCACACCAAGCGTCCGCTTTCCTCGGGGGCCAAAATTAAATGTTTCGGCTTTTCTAACCAAAATGGAGCCGCTGTCAAATACACTCCTGTCAGTTTCTGGAACAACCCCCCCACAAAACAACTCAGGTTGTGATTGCACACTTCTCACCTTTGACTGTAACGGTTAACGTGTGCTGGATGTAGCTGATCTTATTGGTCGCGGTGCAGACGTACTCGCCTGCGTCCTCAAAAGTCGCCTTTGGGATTTGAATCATTTTGTTGAAGTGTTTAATTTTCATGCGTGGGGTCGCCATCAAGTCCTCACCATTCTTTGTCCAGGTAATATAAGGAGTGGGCCTTGATGATAAAATAAAAACATTTTTAAAAGTCTTGAAATTTCGATTTAATGTATAGTATCTTATAGGGGTGTTTAAAAAAAATAATAATTTGATTCGGCAATATATCGCGATATTACTGCGCGCAATTCTCAAATCGATTCGATATGGGGCCGAATCGATTTTTAAACATTTTTTATAGGAATATTCAACAAAACGTCTTGATTAGGGTTAGGATTCACACATTAAGCATTGAAGAATGTTATATTAATGGAACATTGAGCCTTAATATTTGATTTCAGTGCTGTTCAAACATGACACAGACTGCAACCTGTTTTGTCAAATGCAGTGGCTCAGTTATAAGCCTGACTTTTCAGATAAATAAATACATTTTCCTACAAATCTTACAGTGTACATGTACAAGTTTACTGATTAGTAATTTCTAAATTTGAGTAAAAAAAAAAAAATCACAATAATCAATTTATAGATTCGCATCGGGATTAATCGGTATCGAATCGAATCGTGACCTATGAATCGTGATACGAATCGAATCGCCAGGTACTAGGCAATTCACACCTCTAGTATCTTACCATATGTCTTTTAAGTAAATCATTCATCTTAGTGATTTCTTGCATAGTGAAGCCGGTCACTAACTTTGTCAAGACTCACCCGTGCTTATACTGTAGATTAGAAGGAAACAGCTTTTGAATTGCTGTCCAGTGTAGTGAGCTTCAATGTTTTTGGAATGCATTTAACAATATTGGAATGCAATTACTTGCTAAATAATGACTATTGAGCATGTTTGGGGTCAGGGGCATAGTTCCCTTTAGTGAAGATAGTTGATGGTGGATGACCTACTGTACTTCCTCACACGCCATGTATAAAAGAGAAGCTCGGAGAAGAACCACTCTGTCATTTACGCTGTTGTTCCCCTTGTAAGCATAGTAAATCATCATATCCAGTTCTGTTAGATAGATAGCATATTACCTCAAACTTGTACTTATGCCTAAAGACTAACAAACGCTTCCTGATGGAGGTTACCATAATTTATGTATGAAAGATTTCGAGTCATATATGACCATTTTGAAACACTCACACTCCGGCAGCAATACACTGCAGCAGTAGTTCCTCCCCCAGCATGACCAGAACAGAACTGGATGAGCCCGTAGGAGACAACCAGGTGGGGGCGGCCTCCACCACGGCTCGGGCTGCAAGGGCAACAAACGACATCAACAACTGCCTCACCACAACACTTGAAGTTTTAAAGAGGAAGTCAACCCTCCCCCAAAAAATTATTGACAAAAGTATGTTCTATGCAGTCTAAATATGGTATTGTGGTTAATATAATATAATATGATATGAGTTTTCATTTTGCCACTTGCTGTCGAGTGAAAATGACATCACAGTTGTTCGGGTCTCAGGTAGCAACCAATCACAGCTCAGCTTCAGAAAACAGGTGAGCTGTGATTGGTCGTCACCTGAGCAACTGTGATGCTTGAAAAAAGTCGACATTACTTGTTTTTAGTCTGAAAATACTATTTTTAAGACCGCAGTGGTTGATATGGGCCTAGTATTATTTTCTTATTTTTCAAAATCTTACAGGTAAATTTGTGTAAAAAATTCTTGTTCTGTTGGCAGATAATTTTGCTTATTTGAAGTAATAATTTTCTTATTTTACAAAAAAAAAAAATTCTTACATTTTCTGCAGTCGTTTTTGCAGTGCAGACATCAACATAGCCCGAGTAAAGATACATTTTTATTTTTGGACTTCACTAAGTTTTAGAGTCTATACTTTTTTTTACTTTTACTTATTGAATCAGTACTTCTACTTTATTGGCCTCTGTACTTCTATTTAAGTACAAAGTATGAGTTGCTTTGCTACCTCTATATCAAACTCTTAGTTTGTTTACTTCTGACCAGCTATATTTGAAAGACATTAAAAAAAAGAGTAAGAGTAGAGTGAAAAAATTAAATAAATAATATATATATATGTTATTATTAAAAGCATGGTTGACAAAAAAGTCCCCCACAGAAAAAAATACAAATTATATGTCCGAAAAAAAATAGTTTGAAAGGTTATCTGACTTAAGATAGTTTTTTTTCTCAAATTGATTTGATTTGACCTGAGCAACTGTGATGTCATCTCCAGTCGACAGCAAGTGGCAAAATGGCCGCCCCCCTGAGATGGATAAAAACGGCTAGATTTTGCTTCATAACTCATATTCAAAAAATGTAATATGAATCAGAATGTCATGTTTAGACTAGTTAAGGTCATATATAACATATTATTGTCAAGAAATGTTTAAGATTGACTCTCCAATGTTTAAAAGGCAGAAAAGCATTTTTTAACCCTAAAGTGACATATTGTATTTTTAAACCCGAAAAATGTCACCGCACACAACCAAACAAAAATATCCCAAAAGTACCTCAAATGAAGTAATGCTGAGTAGTGAATAAATATCAACTTTCAGTCCATATTCCTGCTTACTCGTGAGAACCTTGACGACTACTGGCATCTTCTGCTGGATGGCATTCTTGTACGGGAAGCGGGCACTGCAGCAGAAGTCTGAGGCAGAGTCGTTGAAAAGGACGTTGGAGAAATACAGATCTCCGTTGACCCCCATGGATACCCGACGGTCCTGCCGCACGGCGTGCATGGTGGGGAACGCCGTTTGAATTGGCCAGTTGAAGGGTCTGGCGTAGGAACCTGAAACCAAATACGCTTCATCAAATCTGCTTTGACTCACAAACAATTTGAGGAGCTAGCAAGTGAAACCACATCAATACCATTTTCAAAACTATTGCGAAATCTGTTCTAAATGACAGCAAATAATCAATTGCTCACTTCAGTAACTGCTGTCAAGCCAATTCCAAAAAAAAAAGGAGAACACTGCAAATTACAGACCTCATGTCTTAAGCAAAATTGTTGGGAAAAAAGCTTTTTAATCAACTAAATTCAAAAGATCTTTTCAATAAATATCAGATTTCCAACCTCATCACAGTACAGAAACAACTCTTATTGTAGTTAAATGATATAAGAGTCAATTCTAATCGTATTGGATCTCAGTTTAGTGTTTGATACAGTAGTTTGTAAAATTGGGTAGGACTAAATGGAACAGTTCTAAAATGGTTCAGGTCCTACTTGGATGAAAGGAGATATTTTGTGACCAGTGCAAATTTTAAATCTGATTGAATGGGCATCCATCAAGGGTCATTCTTTGAACCCCTTTTTGTTCAGCCTGTATATGTGAAGCACGTTGATTTATTTTGCGTACGACGCGTGCTTTATAAATTAAGCTGTCTTGACTTGCCGTAACCCTGCGATTGGCTGGCAACCAGTTCAGGGTGTACCCCGCCTACTGCCCGAAGCCAGCTGGGATAGGCTCCAGCATCCCCCGTGACCCTTGTGAGGAAAAGCGGTCAAGAAAATGGATGGATGGATGGATGGACTTGCCGTAAATGATTGTTCAAAAATGAATCGACTTTCTAACAACATTGATGGAGGCAAATTTGGATTAAGGTGTTAAAGGGTTCAACTCTTCATGTGAAGGGACACTTACAGCTGGACATCCAGAAGGTTTCAGGTTTAGGCGGCCCTGCTGGAGTGTCACAGGCCAGCACCAAAGGTGAGCCAGCACTAATCACCACTGGTTCCACAATCTCCCTCGGCCACACGGGAGCTCCTGCGCAAGCACACGTGTCACTTTCCATTTACTTTCAGACTTAAAATTAACTCATTTGCTGCCATTGACGACTATAGACGTCAAAAGTTCATTTCAACTATTTCTATTAGTTTAACATTTTTTTTATTTATTTAATTTTTTATGAAAACCTATATATTTTTTTACTGTACATTTAAAAAAAAATTTTTTTTAATCGTCTGACGCCCCTTATTTTTAATTTAAAAAATATATAAAATTAGGGGCGTCAGGCGATTAATTTTTTAAAATTGTAATTAATCACTTGACTTCACTAGTTAACTAACGATTAATCACACATTTTAGATCTGTTCTAAATTTACAATCAATTTTTTTTCCTAGGTTTTCATACTCTTGTCCGCGAAAGTGGAAAAAATGTTAAACTAATAGAAATACTTCAAATTAATTTTTGACGTCGATAGTCGTCAATGGCAGTGAATGAGTTAAGTAATGAATTAAGTCAGTCAGTATGTCTGTCTGTTTATAGCCCCCAGGTTCCACCTTCATTATTCACACAGGGCTGTCTGTATAAAAGCACAATGAATAAAGAAATGCTCCTTTAGTCCTGCCAAACCACAGCACAGAATGACTGATTTGGTATGACTGATTGAATACAAACACAAACACAAACAATAGCCTCTTTCTCAACCTACTGTACAGTTGCAGTCTGATCTTATTGGAGTATGCAGATCCGTACTGATTGGAGGCAACACACTGATATTCCGCCTCGTACTGTTCTGGATTGTTCCGGGCGTAAATGTCCAGCGTCCCCGAGCGCCTGCGCATATTTGCCTGCGGATCACGTGCCACGTTGAAATACTTCCCGTTGCGTCGCCATGAGAAACTTTGTGAATGAGCAAAGTGTGAAACAAAGAAAGGGAAAGAAAACAAGTGTTGTAGAGAGAGTTTGAATCCAAACTGTACAATGGCCTGCGTTTGCTGCTTACATCGGATGAGGGTTTCCCGTGGCCTCGCACTCAATGACCATGGTGTCTTTAGGGTCAACAATATGCTCCTTCATTGACTGCTTTATGATGGTTGGGGGTTGTCGGACTGCAGGCAGGCAAAGAATGAGCGTAGGCATTAAACCAGAAGATTACAATACATATCACAAAGTCCGAGCAGAAAAAAGGAGCTTGTTGACTCACTTTCCAAAGGGACGTCCAAAGGCCAAACACTTTGCCATAAAAGCATCAACAGTGCTGGTCGGACCAGTGTGCCCATCTTTACCGTGCATGGGGTCCTCTGCTTGTCACAAACTCTTCATTGAAACACATAAATAATGGTTACAGTTTAAGTACATTCATTGATCAAGAAAGTACTACAAAAAAAAAAACTGTCGATTTCTGTTATATTACCAAATCCGAGATTTGAGCAGTTCTAAAATGCTGATAACAAATTAAATAGACACGGCTCTTGCTGTTATGAGTGAAAAACACTAATAATACGTAACAGGCCCAACAACCACAAGAGAGTCACTGTTTTCTTTTTAACTCATTCACTGCCATTGACGACTATAGACGTCAAAAATTCATGTGAACTATTTCTATTAGTTTAACATTTTTTTCAATTCATTTCATTTTTTTATGAAAATCTAGAATTTTTTTTACTGTACATTTAAAATTTAATTTACTTTTTTTTTAAATTAAAAATAAGGGGCGTCAGACGATTACATTTTTTATTGTAATTAATCACATGACTTCACTAGTTAACTAACGATTAATCACAATTTTTTCTAAATTTACAATAAAAAAATGTTTCTAGGTTTTCATACTCATGTTAGCAAAAGTGGAAAAAAATGTTAAACTAATAGAAATAGTTCAAATGAATTTTTGACGTCCATAGTCGTCAATGGCAGTGAATGAGTTAAAGACAAAAAGGGTTTTGTTTACCTTTACTAGTTTCAGCACCAACTGCTGCTGCCTCCCCAGACGCTGTCAAACTGACAGTTGTGACGTCATTGGCGTGTCCTCTTATCAGCTCATAAACAAAACCCTTTTTTGTCTTTAAAAAGAAAAACAGAAACTGCATGAATTAGAAGACGAGATAAACTTTTTTTTAACCACAGAGAGAATATTTCAGTAGAAAGTAGCATCATTTGTCTAACCCGCATTTCTTTGCCTGGCAGCTAATTGCGAATCGCAATGAAGGCCACACCCGTCCCTTTAAGTTATGCTTCAGCAAGATTGAAATTCAGGTAGTTGGCTCTTTATTTTTTTAACGTCTTTTGTTTATGGGTATTGCAATTTAACTGAAATGAACAGTCATGGTGTGTGTGCAAAAGTGATACGGTTAAGTTGATATTGTGATGAAAATTGTTTGTGGTTGTAGTTAAAAGTACGGTATTGTTTGAACATGCTTTGAATATGTATGAGAGTTCTGACTAACTTTCTGCATTGGTTAAAAAAAAAATTCAAATTTTTTTTTTTTTTTACAAAATATATATATATATTTTTATGAAATGAAAGATTCAGATGAAATTTTACTAAACAAATTGGTAGAATTCTTTGAATATCCTGTAATCTGTTTCAGTATACTACAAGCCAAAATGGATATTTGTACCTACCTTTCTCATGTGACTCTCCTCCCCATCCAACTCGTCATAATTAAACATTCCACAAAGGGCTCTTCTTTGTGCGCAGTAATGTATAATCCGCCAAATATCATCAGCGTCGCACCTCAGTAATAGAGGTTGTGTCCGTGGCTGCCACTTACTTACACAGTGCCTACCCAGCTCATGAATAATGAATGAGTGCCATACAAGTCCACCACCTACACCTCAGCCTTTGCATTTCGTTGTTCATCCCTCACAATCACAACAGCATTTCTCTCAAATACAGTCTCCATTTTTGATTGTAAACTGCAATTCATGAAAACTAAATAGTTGACAATCGCAATACGATTTCAATGACTTGAGGGGAACAAAATCGGGCCTTTTCTTGGTTCTGCAAAATCATTAGCTGAAAACTAATATTATATATAATTATCGTAAGTGTGATTGTCAGAAATGAATAAGAAGGCAGATAATGGCACATAATGGGAGAAAATTGCATTCCTGCTGCTTTTGAGGACATCTAAATGTGGGCTTTATTGTTCTCTGAATAACTGTGGAGCCCAGTATGAAAGCCATGTTTGTTTCTCTCACATATAATTTGCATGTGGCAATCCTCAAGTCCCATGACTCTCTGGCAACAGGCCCATTACTTGAAAATACATCGACTATTATCTCCCTCTTTCTCATTAATTTGAGATATAAACTGTCTATTCTGGGATGCAAAAAAATCCAAACATTATTTCTGCATATGTCTGAATGCGTATCCTGGCTTTTTGTGTGAGGTCAACTGCGCGGAATAAACTTGTGTTTATGTGAAGGCTCCCAGGCATTGATGAGCTCGTATCACAACTTCAGATTTATATTTACTCATGATTTCAAGGAAGATGTGGACACCAAAGAAATTATTAAAAGGCAGAAAGGGTCTGCCTGTCAGAATGACCTTGTCCTCGTCATACTTGAGAGCAGCGAGTGGAGATCAGTGCCATGCACCACACCGAACAGTGAGGGGGTCAACTCAGTGACGACAAGATTGTCTCCATGCTCGCGTGCGGCCCAAAAAGCACATGGTCAACGGATGGGGGAGAGGAGGGGTGGGGGGGGGGGGGTCTGCCCATATCTGTTACACTTTGCCGTCACTGTGTCTGGCCACAGAGGGGGGGGGACTGGACTAAGGACTGTCCGTTTGAGCAGAACATTGTAGCTACCACATTAGGTCATCGCAACACATTTGGGCAGTGGCCCACATGGTCCAGCAGATGGTGCTGTGCTGAAAAAAAAGCTTTTCTCCCAAAACTTTTTGAATTTATTTCAGTGATATATTTTGCAAACAATAGTTATTGATGTGAATTTTAATGAGCAAGAATAGTCATTCATAATATTTTTATTTTTTATTTTAGAACACACAAGCACGACCGAATGAAACTGAATGAAAAATAATTAAACTGTTTTTCTCACATTACATCAATGATTGGACAAATTGATTAATCCAGGTGTGCCTGACCTCAGTAACCACGACGACAATGGGCAGACACACCTGGATTAATCAGTTTGTCCAATCATGAAAGACAGGAATTGAAGGAGTGGATTTGTGCAAAGAGCCCATTCCATGGCTACTGTGCTGCTCTTTCTGATGCGTTTGTCTTGGTAAAAACAATTAAAATACAGTGTGACACAAAAAAAATGTTATCCTCCACACTATAAAGAATATAACACTGCAAGGATTGTTATATTTGTTTGCGTTCAATCCGCTGCTTAAAGAGTTATAGCGCTGTAACAAAAAATACTATTTAGCATTAGCTAGCATTAAGCTAGCACAATGAAAGGCTTTTCTGTGAGGTTGTTTTAGTGTAATTTTCTGTGTTTATGTTTGTTTGGCAGTAAATTTTAACCGGTATTGTAACTCAGGTAAGATATGCCTACTGTAAGTATGTATAAAGTAAGTAGTAAATAACACAACTTGGGGTGCTGAAGGGGAATGTGTGACTTAAACTAAAATGATCAATAATTCTATACGATAGCGGCACCTAAGATATCGAACATTACTATTATAAAGACAAATATGTACAGGTACTTGATATACAACACACTGCGACATCACAAAACTCTCGGCACTCAAATGTGACATATAACATATAATGTGTAATATTTGTGGCAAACTTGACAACGGCCCTAGTCAGGATTAACCGGTTCTGAGAATGAATGAATGAACGAATGACTGAATGGACGGGACGTGTTAGTATGAGCAGCTGGGACAATATTTTTCTTCACTTGCTGCCATCTCAACGCACTTCTAGATCCAGCCCACATGTGACGTCATTTTGGAGCAGTCTCTCGAGCACAAAAGCATCCCTTCACGTATGCTAACACTAACATGATGTCAGATGCATGTACATATCGTTTCTACGGACAAAACTGACTGTCCTACCTTTTAGTACTTGGGTAACGGTCCCGTTCCCTTTTGTATTAGTTGCCGATGAAAGCCGAGCCCTCCTTTCTTCTCATCCTCAGCGTTAGTAGCGTGGTCTCCTCCAGGTCATTGATTGTGATAGGTAAGACATCAAGCACAACAAGGCTCGCCTGGTACACTAGGCTTGAGATAATAAATCCATTGTGAAATGCAACAAAATCGCCATCGTCACTGTGACGCCAGAGTACAACTAAATACAATTGGAATATACGCGAGTTGAACCAAGGCTGGCCAAACGTCGTCCATTTTACTGCATCGGACTGAAAGACAACCTCATTTTTCCTTTATGATGTGATGTTGATTTTCAGTGGAGCAAAGTGTTTCTTCCTGACCTTGAATCTTAACTGTGACTGGCACCGTGCAACATTTACTCAATACACCATTGTTTTTGAATAAAGACGTCCTATTGTGGACATAGTGTCTCTGCCTCGAGACACGTGGGCGGGATTTAACCCCAGAAATTCAGTGATTGGATATCTCACCCAATAATCAGCTATTATATCATCTGTCAATATTTGACAAATGTATGGCCTAGCTTGAGGAAATGTGGCAATGTACAATGGTGAAAAAAATACATTTAAGCATTTAAAAAAAAAAGTGCATATTAACTTTCATCATTCAGTGTGTTTGCAGTCAACAGTCTACATTCTACAGAATCCAATTTAAGAGGAAGAGACATTAATCTTGCCATGCTGCTATGTAAGGCTAAAGCTAATTTCTAGCAAGCTACAAATGACAATGCTAACATGCTAATATTTATTAGATACACACAACAGCCACAATATAAGGGCCACTTTAATATTATAATGAAATCACAATCTGTATCAAATATTGTGTCTGTACAAATATACTTTGAATTCTCCTTTGATTGAGGAATTTGTTTTAAATCGTTTTTTTGTTGTCGTTTGTAAAGATCACCGTGTGTAGTAACGGTCAACACTCACCTTCAATATTTGTTCACTATATTCACACGTTCTACTCATCGCAGTATATGCACTCTTTCTAAACGACCAAACAATGCAAAAAGATGGTGCCAAAGGCTTAGGAAAGTAGTAAAATCAAAGAAGTGATTTTGAAACTAAACAACTCAACTGTTTTCAGATATTTGCATGGCAGGAAGGAACTTCTGTAAGTTTATTTGTGCTTGTGGGAGCATCTTCGTCGCAAGTTTTTGTTCAGCTGGGTGGACTAGATTAAAAGATTAAAAATCTTAAACTAACGAGCAATTGGACCATTTTTACAGGTGGAGAACGGATTTTTTTCAAAATTAAATCATTTGTAAGCCATTTATTTTAGGGTAATGCCATAAAGATGTATGTATTTTGCCCATGCTTTTTGACATCTTGTTTAGAGTATAGTCTCAAAAACGCTCATTGTCCATGTACAATTAAATAAAAGTAAAACTACAGCCCACTGGTCTATTGCTCCGATTTGTTCTAGAAACTAGACCCATCTATGCTTCATCTCCCAGGCCCTTTCACTGATCCAGTCCTTGGTTTTGCTAACAGCCGAACGCTCGGCCCCGAGTACCAAACAGAGTCGAGCCAGTTTGAGCCGGTTTCGTTCCAGGTAAACCCGCGTGTCTCTCTCCAGCTGGTCCAGGGCCCCTGGGCGGCTTTCGTCCAGCGACACCTCAGCACTCAGCATGGGGTTGAAGCGGAAGTAGACATCGGGGGGGAGCAGGTCGTCCAAAAGTGTGTGGACGCCCTCAGTGTCGGTGGCGCTGCTTATCAGGTTGCTTATTTTGGCTCTGAGGCTGGTGGAGGTGGCAGGGCCCCTCTTAGCGTTGTCATAGCGACCGGTGCCAAGGGACAGCACACATTGGAATGCGTGCTTGGGCCACAAGAGTCTGCTCTCATGCACAGCTAAGGCACACGGGTTGTTCATGATAATCCCACCATCCTGCAATGAAAAGTCACGAGTCAACGCCATTAAACAGTGGTGTTCAAAATAGTAGCAGTGCAACAAAACATTAATGATATTCCTAATCCTGAGTCAGTACAACTATTTCATAATTATTATGTTTCAAAATAATAACAGTGCAGCGTTCATATATATATATATATATATATATTAGGAGTGGGAATCTTTGAATGTCTCACGATTCGATTCCGATTTTTGGGTCTGCGATTCAATCCAGAATCGATTTTCGATTAGGAATGATTTTTGATTCAAAATGATTTGATTGACAATGATTTTTGCTTCAATCTATAGATGTGCAAGGAATTGTAATGATCTACTCCAGTCAGACTCGCTAATGCTAATTAGCGCGCTACTCGCGGCGCTTTTATCACTCAAAAGAACGGCTCCACACTGCAAAAAAAACAAACTTTTATTGGAATAACTTGATCGTGACTTTTTCCTTCTACTCTCTAATGTGGCTACAACTTAACAGTGTATCAGACTGCGTGGAACCACACTGCCCCTAAGAGGCCAAATCGGGTACAACATGAACAGCGCTCCCAATAAAGGCACACACAAACAACGGCATGACAGTATAAAATAATTTAAATAAAATCGATTTGGGGACATTTAAAATCGATTCTGAATCGTACTAAAAGAGAATTGCGATTCTATATATATATATATATATATATATATATATATATATATATATATATATATATATATATATATATATAAATATATAGGTTAAAGAGAGCTGTTAAACAACTGATCCTTCCCACCTGGTGGATGTCGCTTTGTAACGGAAATTCCTGGAAGTACCCCGGAGCGGCCGATGACGCTCGCACCGCCTGCCACATGGGGTAGCTGGACCCTCCTGCGTAGCGGCTCAGAGATCCCGGCTTGTGGTTGTAATTGCAGAAGATGAAGGCTTTTGGACTGTTGCCCCAATTGACCACAGCGCTGACAGCCGACACCTGAGCACATCCCATAAATACATACAGCTCAACTCAATAATGATGTATATGTATTTTTTTTCTGTGTTCCTACCTTGGGGCTCGACTCATCTCTGGCTGTTTTGATAAGCACTCGATCCCCAAGCTTCTCTCTGAATACAATTTAAAAATTTTTTTTTTTTATTTCATATTGCACTTCACGGCTACACAATCCAAAATCCATTGTGTGTGTGTGTGTACCTTAGTATGGTCTCCCATGTCTCTGTGTTATAGTAAGAGTGACTCCAACCCATTTTTACTGTGCCAACCAAACGGTTTTGCCGGAAAACTTCAGAGCCAAACCGGCGATACATGTCAGCACACTCTTCCAGGGAAAAATGGGCCAAGCCGAGCATGAAGGCTAACACAGCCCCTGTTCAAATCAGACACTTGAGATTTTTGAATTTAAGACCAAATCAATGTATTATCAAAACATCTCAGTTTCATGACTTGGTCACCTGTGCTGACACCACAAATGTAGTCAAAGAGCTGGTGAATCTTTTTCCCCGTCTGCGCTTCCAGCAGCTTCAACACATGCAGAGGCACCACGCCTCTGGAAGGCCACACAAGAGAAAGCGCTTTGAGACAGAAGCGGCGCACTGTGACGCCTGAGGCAAGATGGCAGGCTGCAGCAACCTTAGTATTTGCCTATGCTGTATTGCCTAATGAGCTAATGATAATTGATCATTGTTTGGATATAACAGTACAATTGCATCACCAAATCATGAGCGATGACATTTGAACAATGCTTAATATGAATGGCTTCTTCGCGTTGTTTTCTTGTTGAACTTTGTGCTGGTCACGAATTGCTCTTAACGAGCACTTTAGGTTGAGGCCACTGAGGTGGTTAAAAAGCTCCTTGCTGGCATAAATTTGAATATGTTGCTGTACATGAAAATACTATACAAATTCAAAATATGAACATGCCACAAGAAAAAAAAATGTTTTTCACTTAGGGGTGTACTCACTTTTGTTGCCAAGTGTTTAGACTTATTTTGAGAGAACAATAAATTTACAGTTATATGCTGTCCACTGTGACTGCTTTTCCAGTGATGTCCCTTCTCTCTCTCTTGCACTCTCACACAAGTTTGTTTTACTATCTTTGTGGGGCCATCTCATTGACATAATGCATTTCCTAGCCCCGTCCCCTAATCCCAGCCATAACCCAAACCAAACCAAAACTCTAAAACCAAATCTTGACCCTCAAAAACAGGTCTAGACTTGGGGCCCACTCGTCTATGTGGGGCCATTTTGCTGGGCCCCACAACTCTGTGAAATCACGAAATTTTGGCCCCACTATGTAACAAAAACTCTCTCTGTCTCTCTCTCTTTCTCTCCATCTCCCTCTCTCTCAATCTCACCCTCCCTTTCCCTCCCTACCTCTCTCTCTCTATCCCTCCCTCACTCTCTCCCCTCTCTTCCTCTCTCTCTGTCTGTCTGTCTCTCTCCCTCACTACCCCTTTCCATCTCCCTCTCTCCCTCTCTCTCTCTCCCTCATTCTCTCCTTCCCTCAACTTCCTCACTCCTTCTCTCCCCTCTCTCAATCTCGCCCTCCCTTTCCCTCCCTTCCTCTCTCTCTATCCCTCCCTCACTCTCTCCCCTCTCTCCCTGTCTGTCTGTCTGTCTCTCTCCCTCACTTACCCTCTCTCCCTCTCTCTCTATCCCTCCCTCACTCTCTCTCTCTCCCCTCTCTCTCTGTCTGTCTGTCTCTCTCCCTTACTGCCCATTTCCCTCTCCCTCCCTCTCTCTCTCCCTCATTCTCTCCTTACCTCAACTTCCTCACTCCCTCTCTCCCCTCTCTCAATCTCGCCCACCCTTTCCCTCCCTCCCTCTCTCTCTATCCCTCCCTCACTCTCTCCCCTCTCTCTCTCTCTCTCCCTCACTGCCCCGCTCTCCCTCTCCCTCTCTCTATCCCTCCCTCACTCTCTCTCTCTGTCTGTCTGTCTCTCTCCCTCACTGCCCCGCTCTCCCTCTCCCTCTCTCTATCTCTCCCTCACCCTCCCTCTCCTCTCCCTCACCCTCCCTCCCTCTCCCTCCCTCTCTATCCCTCCCCTCTCTCCCTCACCCTCCCTCCCTCCCTCTCTCCCTCTCTCTCTCTCCTTCCTTCAACTTCCTCACTCCCTCTTCCTCCCTCACTCCCTCTCTCTCTCCCTCGTTCTCTCTCTCCTTCCTTCAACTTCCTCACTCCCTCTCTCTCCCCCTCTCGCCGTCTGTCTCTCTCAATCTCTCCCTCCCTCACTCCCCCCCCTCTCTTTCTCTCCCTCCCTCTCCCATCTGGTGACTCTCACCTTGTACCTCCGCCATCAATGGAGAGCACCTTGATACCGCGACCTTTGACAGGGTCCACATAGCCAATGAGAGCCAACGCTTCTCGTATGGCCGTCTGGGGAGCTCGGTTGTCTCGATAGACTCGCCGATGTCTCAGCAATGTCACGGCTGTTTTCTCCTGGAAGATATCAGCGACTTATGACAGCCTTGCTCAGGAAATGTGTTACTCTTTGGCATGAAAACAACAAACTTACTAAACCACTAAGCTTTGATCCTTTTTTGTCATGTTTTCCTCATCAGAGTTACCTATCATCACAAAATCAATACTTGGGAATGTCAACAGATAAACCTTAGATTTATGTATGCTTTTTTTAAAACCTGCAATGGTAGATAAAAACCATGTAGTGACACCACCGCATGAAAGGTTTTTTTTTTTAAGTTTTTTTTAAAGGATTTTCTTTGACACCAACCTGCCACATCAAAGCTTTACATGCAGGGTGATGTCGCAGATGTTCATTCAGCATCTCCACGCAGGTCGTCACATCTTCAGCAGACGAAGTCCGTCTCAGGTTCTCAATCAACACATGGATCGCTTCCTCAGATGGCTTACGGCTCAAAAATAGCTGATAAAGAGCCGCGCTAAATACATTGTGTACATGAAGACAATTTCAGACATTTTGTTCACATTTCTAGGAGCTGACCTTTTCACTGGAGGCTGCTTCTGGTGCAACTTTTGTCTCTCTGTCCTGTGGCACGGACCCTCGGTTCAGATAAGACCCCAGCAGGTCAGGGATGGCTCTTGTGGGGTGACGAAAGCAGTCCATGAAGGAGATTGCATCCCGTCTGCCCGAAGTGGGCGAGTTCATCTCCTTTAGATTCCTTGGAGTGTCGTGTAACCTGCTTTCAGCCTTAAAATAGTGATTAATGTGACTTGACATCTGGAAATGGTTCTCCCCAAAGTGGGTTGAGTTGTGGCTGCTTTGGAAAAGTCCGGTTTCAGGACTGTGTTGTGTTGTGCCGTTTTGGGTGCGTGAAGAAGATGGTGGAGAAGATTGTGGTTGACTCTGATTGCAGGCGTCATCAGCAACCATGGCGCCAAAGTACTTATTGATGTGTCTTGCCAGATGACGATAGCCCTCCTCCCAGTTCTTATTCTGGTTGAGTTCCACGGTTGCCGGGTCAGCGCTTGATTTCGATGGCGATATTTCAATATCTTTAGAATATATGACACGATTGCTTTGTATTTTTCTCCTCTTCAGTCTCCTATCGGATCCTTTTGGGATTTCAACTTTGGCTGGATCTTGCAATTTGGCAAAACCCAGTGAGAAGACCGAGTTAATGTGATTGGCGACGTAATTGTAGCTCTCGCCAAATCTGGTTGACAAAGAACTAATGTGGAACAGTTGCAGTCCAGCGTTTTCCTGAATCGCAGGACCCGAGTCTTTCTGTTGAACTTTTGCGTTGTTAGCCTCAAACGAATGTCTCCGTGCAGATGCCTGCTGACTTTCATTGTGTAGTTTTACATTTGTAAAAAACGTTTTACATGCACATCTGGAGAGATGAGGAGCAGGCATTGATGAATATCTGTGGAGGTGGAGCGGCTCACAGGCCGGCTTCCTTCTCAGGAGAATGATGAAGTATTTCATTTTACAGTATGAACTCCAGTTACTGTCCACAGAACACAGGTTGATGCTGAGGTAACGGCCCATTGTTGGCCTGATGTGATCAGCTGCAATTGGTCAAAATCGACATTTGACTTTTGCACCCATGGCAACAACTGAATATGGCCCTGAGAAAACAAGAACATATTTGTACAATTTAGTAGCAACCAAAATGATGTACGATTGCAAGGGTCATTCTCGCTATAGTTTTATAGTTGACTTGAATCATGTTGCACAAACAACGTCGTGTAGTTGCTCCATCTAGTGGTGAAGATTATAATTACATTCTTCAACCTTTCAAAAATAACACAATTTTCTCAAGTACTGACTGCACTATTTTAAACTGATAATTCATAGTAAAAGAATACAATGTGTGTTTATTACATACTGATTGACTGTTTATGGTATTTTGATCACTTAACACATTCTAGCCATATACTTTACCCTATAGTATTGAATAGGAATGCAAAATGAAAGTTCAAAAGTAATTCTATCAACACTGTAGTATGCCCTTGCTTCTTCGCACATACAGTATTTTTGTTTGTAAGTGGGACAAGAACCGAGTCCACTAGAAAAAGAAATAGGCTAACACCAGTTATATAAAGTATGAAGTTGGTTGTCACTTGCACAGAAGGTCAAGACACAAAATAGCTATCTGCTTTAACCTTGAGCGACATCTGCTGAATATTTACCTGAAATATCTCAACTTCTTCTGTCCTTTTGCGTCCACTTCAGCCATTAAGTTATTTGTTGTTGTGAATGAAAATCCACTTGTCAGCGTGCCCGGAGCAATAATCCATTTGTGTTTGGATACTTTACTCCTTTCTGCCCAAGCTTGGACCTTATTGGATGAACTGGGCTGGGGGGGTGGTGGTGGGTGGTCTTGCCCACTGTTCAGTCAAAGCAAAACAGGCTTAAGGTCACGTGCATGCATGGTGCCATTGCTGCTGGAAACACGCTTAGTGGGCTAATGTTAGCTCGCTCTTGCGTCAAACCACAGGCAGCACACACATTGAAACTGAACCTAGTGTACATTTTGTAAACACCTTTGTCTTGTAGGGACTTAGACTACTATTTATATAACAAACAAATACCACTGTGCCATTATTATTTACAAGGTTGCTATTTGTACATCCTGCTAAAAGGGGGGGGAAACAACCTGTGGTGACTCCAGTACATGACCTCTGGACTTTTTTCCCCCTTTTTTTTTTTTTTATTACATGCATTACAATTCCTAAGAGCATTTATAAAAAATGTAGATTTGAAGCCATAACTAGTGAGTTTTTTTTATCTGCTACAAAAATTGCATTTTTCTCTTTTTTTTATGTAAACGTTTACATCCATAAAAAACTTTTGCACCATAAAACATTTTCAGTATAACTTTATTTTTAAATGGACATGAAAAATCACAGGCAACATTTTGCATCCTGTGTCACAGTGAGCCTTATCCAATTTCACTTAATTGGTCCAAAACACATTTATTTACTACTAGTACTGTAATATAGAGTGATGCCTTGATATATAACCACCGGGGGGCAGTATAACACAATTTAACTGCTATACTAGTAGTCATTATTTCCAGATGATTTAGTAGGCCCAGAGCAGTACCGCTGTTTTTGTAGAAATTCTTTTTATTATTCTTTTCTCCCCAAACAATCTAATTTTTGAGACCCTAAACATGAATGAAAAGTCCCTAATTTTTGCACACACATCAGGCCAGACAAAAAAAGTAGCTATTTTAAAGGGATATTTGTCTCATTGAGCCATTTTCAACAGTAAGGAGGTAATATTTTGTCTATAATTAATGTGACAACTTCATTATTATTATTATTTTTTTTTTTTTTACAAACAATACCTTCAAAACTAATTCTGCCAATTGCTGTCGACTGAAGGAAACAGGCAACGACCAATCATGGCTCAGTTTGCTGACCAAACCCAGAAAACAGGTGAGCCGTGATTGGTCGTTACTTATTTTCTCAGCAATAGTGACGTCATCTTCAGTTGACACAAAGTAGGAAAATGTGTTTTTAAAGGTATCAATTGTACATTAAAAATAATCAGGTTATCAAATTAATTCTGGACAAAATAGGCCTAATAACTTTTTTACTGCTGAAAATGACCCAATGAGTCAAATATCCCTTTAAAGTTGCCATTCGCAAGTACAAAAAAAATGGGTCAGAAACGTCACGTAGAGGTTTAACAGAACCCATGTCCCGGCATGTTCAACTCACGGCTACAAAAATTGAGTTGCAAAATTGAGATAAACAAAAAAAGACTGGTAGACATACCCTAAAATGAACAGGAAGTGTGGTGTGATTATTTGAAAGTCCAATTTTGGCCCATTTTTACACATTTGTCCTAGACCAGAGATAGGCAAGTTCGGTCCTAGAGAGCCGCAGTCCTGCATGTTTTCGGTGTCTCCTGCCTCCAACCCAGGTGTTTCAAATCATCAGCTCATCATTACGTTCTGCAGGAGCCTCTCAGCCGCGGCTCTCTAGGACCGAACTTGACTACCCCTGTCCTAGACGATTAACGGATTGACTTCCAACTCGGGCTGGACCACGTGGGACGTAGTATATGACAGGGGTGGGGCTTCAAATTTGGAGTTTAAAAATTCCTTCTTATCGAAGCGTTCCCGGTTGTACGTTTCACCAAGAGCTACGAAAATTTTGAGGCATATGTGACAGCCCTTCAACGTACAAAAAAAAAAAAGTTTTGGTGACATATGCCGAACCTAACAGGAAGTTTCCTGTTTTGATTGACCATTTTGGGTGGGCTTTTTATGGAGGTCATAGTTTAACAAACTCCCTACCGAATTGATCTCATTGTTTGTACAGAAAAATGATGCTGTTTTTGAAGGTCTAAACATGGACGAAAACTCATTTAATGGTTCACACATACAGCATCAGACCTGTCAGCGATGCACATGCTTTTAAGGTCGCCAGGAAGCCAGTCCCATAAACCCTGTCTTTTTTATTCCCCACTTTTTTTTTTTTTTTAAAGCCTAATCTCACCCTGAGCTCCAAGGCAGTGCCACGCACCAACGTTGCAGCCGGTTGCTGAGACTGGGCTTTCGCACTGGTTCATGCTTGCTTTTTTGCTTGTGTCATCACAACAGCCTGCTTTCTCCATGTTTGTCCGATGCTATCCATTAGCCAGTCTATGGTGTTTTATATTGTGTTAGCATTAGGATAGCATAAGGCAAACCTGTGCGGTTGCTTTAAATACACAATGTGTTTGTTTGACAGTAGACATCAACAGGGATTGGCATTAAACAGCTTGAAAGCCTCTTCTTCGAGGAATTGTGAACTATCTGCCAAACTGCTGTTTGTTGTGGAGTGAGTAGAGTTCACTGTCACCATGCAGATTTGTATCCTGCGTGTATGCTTAAAAGAAAAAAATCTAAAGTGTATCTTTGTCCATCTATCCATGCCAGAGAAGTACAGTGACAGTATGTCATCAACATGTAAATAAACATAATGCCTTTCTGTTTAATTTAAGAGGTACCAGTTTTACACAACATAAATTGAGATCATTTCAGTATATATACACTTTTTTTGTGGCATTTTCGTTGGTGGTGAGCCATCACATTTGATAAATATATATGAATGTGAAACACTGACTTAATAAATATCTTCTGTTCTGAAAAATTATTCCGAAGGCAATAATACCTTTCTTGGCTTGGAGATCCTTTGCCTTCCTGTTCCATAGAGTCTCATTATGTTACATTTTCAAGGACTTTCTTTGCCTTTTTCATGCCTTGGTATGGATTAAGGGAGGGGCAGGTGGGTTTACTCTACCAAACAGAAGTGACTCAAGAAATGGAGTACATACAATAATAAAAGTGCGTAATTATAATTCCACATTATACTCCCCTTCAGCACTTCTGAGTGTTTTTCCCATCAGGTCCATGATGAACAAAACCGTGTTTTGTTTTCCTTTACAGTGTGTAATGTGCAATTCACTGCGTTTTCTTTTCACAACGTCCTGTGGCACACTCCTCCCCACGTCCGGTCCACTTTAAGCGATTCCGGGCAAAGATAGCATAGGACTTGTCCATCAACGGCCTTACTGACGGCCACATCATAAAGCGGCCCAACCAACCCAAGCCCACTGCGCCGTACATGACTGCGAATGCTGGGACTCCCCGGTGAACCTGCCGATGAGAGAACAAATTAGGAAAAAGGCAACCTAGACATAAAATGCTGCTTTGTCAGAAATGCACCATGTATGATATAAACTTTAGGACACAAATAATTTAGTTAAGATTCAGGATTAAACACATGATCACTTTGCGGTCCTTTAATTACTACAAAAGCACTGTTGGAAAATAAGCGTACAGACATGTTAACTGACCTCATCATTCTCATCAATCACATGCATTTCCTCCATGGCCGCCTCAAAGCTGACTTCTTTGTAATTGGCTCCGTCATAGCCAGGAAGTGAGATATCAACAAAGTCCACTTTTTCAGGCTGGTTTCGCTGCAGAAACTGAAGAAATCGAATCTCCGTCACGCATATGGGACAAAGTCCATCATACAGGACCTGAAGCAGAGAAGATACATGCAAAAAAAAAAAAAAGTTACATGTCACGTTCATGAAAAAGTAAACCGCAAAAGAGACTCTGGAAGGGCAGACATTGTGATTTACACCCTATAAATCCGTAATGACTGGGGTTGCTCAGAATGTGGGATACCATTTCACTGCAAACATATCATATTTCAAAACACTTTGTAATCCGAAATATGTGTTTACAGAGTGACACTTGAATGGTGGTTTGTCATGTGAGTTCCCATTTCTTATGCCTGTACCTGATTAAGTGACCAGCACTGTGTATTGACTGTCTGTTTGCACTAGTATGAAAACTCCAGTAGCAGGTGGCCCCCCACGTGCGGTATTAGTAACATATGTGGCATCACTGACATTTAAAACTAAAGCCAAATATATCTGGTGTCCACTTTGCCCAAGTTGACGCTTCGGTTCGCAAGGACAATCTGCTGCTAAAACTTGAACCAGCCAGGAGGATTCTGATCTAGGACTTTCAAGGTGATGCTCTTAAGATAATGGTGTGATGAGTGCTCTGCGTATGGTCCTCTTATTATTAATTGCTATATTAAGACAGCAATCAACGCTTGTAAGAATATAATTTTACTTTTATTTTTTTTTTCAAACCTATGACAAAACGTCTCAGAGTGTATCTACAGCAAATACGATTTATGTTTACCACCAATTTATTTATGAATTTTACAGGCGATTCGCGAGCTAACTATTGTTTAACATGCATTTATCCCACATCATATTTTAAACATACCAACACATCATAACAGCCAACAATTTATGTGTGATCTGTCCAGTTAAACCCACCTTAACACCAGGCTGAGAAGTAAAGTTTCGATGCTGATGTCTGCACACCAGTGCGTTTGCCACGCTTATCCTGGAATCGACACGCAGTTTGGCTAAAGCCGACACGAGGTGTAGTCTCACGCTGGGAAACATTTGAAGCTCTAGATACAAACGTACGCAAGTTTACTCTGTAAAATGAAATTGCACAAGAGTCCTTGTGTTTCGTAACAGCAGTCGGCCAAGAAGGTGTGGTCAAAATCCAATATGCTGTACTTCCGGGTTTAACGCGTGCCCCTGGATGACGCAGCGCTTGTGTACTGCCTTGATACGTTAAGGCGGCCGCCATATTGGTGCAGTCACGACGGCCGTCCTTACAAGCAGTAAAAACTAGTGACAGCAATGTGTTTTCTACATAGTCACCATCCAATAGTTGAACATTATCTAGGTTAATTACAATTATTAAATAAGAATAAATTGAGCTTGCTTATTTTGCCACATTATTATTATTTTTTATTCTTTCATAAGATAATAAAAATGTTATTTCTTTAGGTACATGCGAGCGGTGAAAGAATGTTAACATTGTTAACAACACCAAAGAAGGTTGTTGAAATTGTCTTATTCTGCTTAGGTTAATTAACCTTGCTCTGCAATTCGTAAATTTACACTTGTAAACTTCCGTTCACTCAAAAGAGGATAAAATTGAACATTTCTTGAACACATATATTTTGTCGATATCTTGAAACAAAGTGAACAGACGGAAGCATCACGACGCTTGCTAGCGGACGTTCGTGAAGCAAAAGATCAACTTGACAGAAATCAATTTCCAGTCACTGTCACTTTTTAAATAGAGAAATGTTTCCACGTTGTGTTGGCTTTATATACTGTATTATTGCGATATGTCACATCGGCAATTGATTCGCTGAGTGTTATGTGGCCATAACAACACAAATTGTGTTTTGTTGGCAATGCTTGGACTACGCATTACAAAACTAGCGATTTACAGGAACACTGCGTTTCTCAGCAGTGCAACATATTTCTATGGTTCACTTAAAGACATCTCATTACGTTTTGTGCTGTCAACAATATCGCCAATGCTGCCAGCTGCAGCAAATCACCACGCTAGCTAAATGCCTCGGGACATACTGCAGCCGGTCATTAGAACCTACTTCCGGTCCCAATTGACCCCCTCAGGGAACAAAGATCCTACCGTTTCTTGATCGCGTCCCGGCGTCCCTCCTCAGTCCAACTCCCGGTAAAGTACACACATTCAGCCAAATATTAAGCATTAACTGTAGTGCCCCGACAAAGAGCAATCAGTAACGACACGCTCTGCATGTTTAAAATAGAATACATAAAAAACATAATCTTTTCAACAGTTGAAATGGTCCAAATCCCCCGTTTGACTCCATTAGTTTTTAATAAAAAGTTGATAGCTGGCTACTAGCCTGTGCTTTTGGTCCCCACTACCACGAGAACGAAGACGACAGATTCATCCGTGGCCGTGATTGGTCAAAACAAACGTTCACAAGATACCGCATCGTCCAATCAGCTCGAGGTATTGTACAGAATGTCCCGCCTTTCTAGAGCAAATCAACGCAGAGCAGTCCCAGATTGAAATTGTGGAGAACTCCCTTGAGTGAATCACAATATCCATCCGGCTATAGCCGGGTTATAAGTTAATTACTACTAATAATGAATTAGTTCGGTATGCCGTTTTAATGTAATGCTTTGTGAGAGTTAAAAAGCCACCGAAAGCAGTATATTGAAATGGAATAATGTGCATATAATTTGTAGCTGCAGGGGACTGAAAAGGAAAACAACACCTTATTAAGTTTACTGCTGATGAACCGGTTTAGTTGGAGATGTGTAAATATGTTCCCTTTTGTGCTTCATGTCATTTCCATTTCTCGATTATAGGAGAATCATGTCTGCTAAGCACTTTGCTGACATTTAAATAAATGTAGGCTCTTTTGGATTGTGGCGTTCACATTTGAAATAGACGAATCTTGTAATTGCTTTCTTTATTACTTTGATATAATTCCGTAATATGTGGGAGCATTTTTTTGCCTTAAAGATCTGAGATTCAGGGTTCAAATGTCAGCTTTCCTGGGTGATGTTTGTATGTATGCATGCTTGCGTCACTTGAGACGCAATTGTCCTTAGGTGAATGTGAGTGTGAATGGATGTTTGTCCATATGTGCCTTGCACTTGACTGCCGACCTGTCCAGGAAAACGTTGCGTCTCACCCAAAATCAGCTGGGATAGTAAACCCATGAAGCTCACTCGCAACTAGAATGAGGACAAGCGCTATAGAAAATTGATGGATGGATGATTGACTCTACTATACTGTGAAGCGTTTGACAACATGCATTCATTATACTGTCCTAATATCCGACAATATACCACTTATATAAAATGATGAATTCTGTATCTTTTCAAAATTGGCTTGCTTGTCTGACATTAATAAATGGATGACTTGCTTCTTAATCAATAGTTCAGTGAAACGGGAAAAGTGTATTTCTGTTGGCCACGCCGCAGGTACCCGTTTTTGCAGGTGCAGATCGCATGCCTGTGCCAAGGCACCTTTTGACCTCTGCATGACCTCTGTTCTTTTCTTTAATATTCAATGCTGTTTTGCTCATTTACTGTTTCAAGATTCCACTCATGATCCTTCAAAAACTATGCGAATGTGGTGGAAACAAGCAGTTGGTTCAATTTCCCTAATGAACACTATTGTCATCACTGTTCAATACGAACACATTTACATGACTTGGACTCTTTTTTTTCCAGATCAAACTCCTACTTGAGAATGTTAACATCCATCCACCCATCCATTTTCAATGTAAAAAAAAACAAAACTGTATTTACGGCATGTACAGTTAATAATCCCCACCATTACCACTATTTTCCTTCAGGTTACACATACTGGTAAATCTAAAACCCATTTTAGTTGATATGGGTGAAATTTGACCCCAAACAGCACAATCTTTGATATTTTCAAATATTTCATTGTTGTGTATTTTGGGCTAAAGGGAAAGAATGTAACCACTAATTTGTAATATGGCAGGAATGCATACATGAAACATGACATGCCGATAATGTGATGAGTTAACCGCAGTACCTCACTGAAGGTGAAAATGCTTCACACAATCAGTTCTGTTTGGACAGCTGAGACAGGCGGCTGAGGCACCCCGCTGAGATGAGGGAAATGGGACAATAATGCTTAAGTCCTGCCTTGAAAAAAAATGCACGTATTTCCGCAAGGTTTCTTTCATCCAT
Organism: Vanacampus margaritifer; assembly: GCF_051991255.1. Taxonomy (NCBI): domain Eukaryota; kingdom Metazoa; phylum Chordata; class Actinopteri; order Syngnathiformes; family Syngnathidae; genus Vanacampus; species Vanacampus margaritifer. The sequence continues at coordinate 13,534,872 of NC_135432.1, forward strand.
CTATGTGAAGAAAAATGAAACGCCCTCCTCTAGGTACATGTCAACAGATATAATGGAAGCGACAAAGTATTGCAGGCATTGTGAAAGAAAAAACAATAGTTTGCAGTCTCTGTTAGGGATTTCTGGTTAAAAAAAGAAAACGTTTGCTTTCTCAAATTTGTAACTTTCATATCATTGCTAACTAGGGGTGTGAATTTCCTAGTACCCGGCGATTCAATTCGTATCGCGATTCATAGGTCACGATTCGATACCGATTAATCCCGATACGAATCTATAAATTGATTATTGCGATTTTTTTTTTTTTACTCAAATTTAGAAAATACTAATAAGTAAACTTGTACATGTACACTGTAAGATTTATATGAAAATGTATTTATCTAAAAATTCAGGCATATAACTGCATTCAATTAAATTAAATGCATTTAACAAACAGGTTGCAGTCCGTTTCATGTTTGAACAGCGCTGAAATAAAATATGAAGGCTTAATGTTCCATTAATATAACATTCTTCCATGCTTAATGTGTAAATCCTAACCTAAGTAAGACGTTTTTTTTTAATATTCCCTTAAAAAATTGATGTTTAAAAATCGATTCGGCCGCATATCGAATCGATTCGAGAATTGTGCGCTGTAATATCATGATATATTGCCGAATCGATTTTTTCCAACACCCCTATTGCTAACCACAAACACATATATTAATTCCCCTTTCGTACTACACACTCAAAGGCTCCAAAATAAAAATCCATAAGAATTTAGTTTTGGAAAGTTTTGAGGGGTACATTTAAAATGCTCAGACTAACTTCAGTCCTTTCCAGCAGCTTTGGGTGGGAGGACATTAATGGCTTGAGTTCACCGTCTCAAACTGGGCTTTTTCCATTTCCCCCCCACCTTCCTGCCCAGTTCCTTGTATTTATTGTGCGAGCACACGTGATGAGATCAGAAGGCTTCCAGCAGGACCTCCTGAGGCAGCCAGTCGCACTCACACCCAACAACACACTTCACATACCAGCCAATACACTTGTAAGGATTGTGCAGAGGTGTGGTTTCTCCATTGCACTTTGACTCATAACCTTTGCTAGGTGTGGATGTATAGAAGTTTTGACTCTTTTGATTGGTTTTGCTTGTCTTCTATTCAGCCATTCAATCCAACATGCCAGCGAACGCAGCGACCAATCTGGGCTACATTCCGCCAGACGGCGGCTGGGGCTGGGCCGTGGTCTTTGCCTCCTTCATCTCCATAGGATTTGCCTACGCCTTTCCCAAGTCGCTCACCATTTACTACAAGGAGATTCAGGAATACTTTTCCATTTCCTACAGCCAAATTGCCTGGGTGTCCTCGGTCATGCTTGCATCTATGTATGCAGCAGGTTAGTTGTAATGTTGCACTTTTCTGTGCAGTCGTTTGAACTGGATGAAGTGAAGCCGGAGGGGAGATGTGAGTGCGTGCTCTCTCCTGTGCAGGGCCCGTGAGCAGCATTCTTGTCAATCGTTATGGCAGCAGACCGGTGGTCATGGTTGGTGGGCTCATGGTTTCCGTGGCTATGGTGCTCGCTTCTTTTGGAACTTCTATTGTCCATCTCTATCTCTGTGTTGGAGTAATTGGAGGTAATTGCCCGAAACTGTTTTTTTCTTTCTAAGCTAATCTCAAATGTCACTTAAAGAAAAGGTTGTTTGAGGACGAGGAGGAGGAGTGTGTTGTTGTACTTTGAATATTTTGTATGTACAGTATATACTGCTGCAGCCATTACTTACTTAAATAAATCGGGTGGACAAAAATTTAAATTTGGAAATTTCTCCAAAAATAACCTCCTTAAGGTCTCTAGTTTCATTTCCCATCAGTGCAAAAGTTACAATTGGAGTCAAAGTGTATGGAAATAAGCGTTTAAAACCCCTTCAGACCCATAGGGGGTCCCAGTGGACATGTCTAAATCAATAATACACATCATTTGAATGATGATGGATCTTAACTAACCAATCACAATTGTAAGTTGATTTGCATGATGTTCATGTTAAAAATGTTACATATAAGCTTGGTAAGTTTTGAAGGTATTAGTTGATTACTATATCAAGTGTAATCTTTGCGTGTTCAAAAATAATTGAAAAATGAGATCTGATGAAGAAGCTTCTTTTGTAAAAGATTTATTTTAGGAGCTCCTAAAAGACACAAGACATGCTTACATTCAAAAGTGATGTTAAGCCTCGAGTGTGTCCATATGAAAAACACACAGTCGCTTTATAGATGAAAAAAGCATACTCCTCCTCTGAGGCTGGACAAAGGGTTAGCAATTATAATAGACAGACAAGTGATTTATTGACATGTTTACTCCAGTTTCGTCCAAAGCCGGAAATATATGATTAGACAGGTACTACCATGCGACCTAGACTCCCTCAGACCAACAGTGTTATCAACTTGAGAACATGCCTCCCATGTGCATTCCTATCTCACCAGCTGGAAGGGAGTGAAAAGTGTTATTCATTACACTACAGTTATATGTCCAATATATTTCACACAAACATTATCAGTTATATGGCATCTATATACTATAAGTAAATTCATAAACAGTAAAAATATGCATAGAAAATGTTAAATGTCTTCAGTTTACAACACAATACAGCCATATTATCCTGGCGTCCACTTTTACAACTAAAAACATGAGATACCCCTCCCCCCCAACCCCCCCCCAAAAAAATAAATCCACGTTGTTCTCATGTGGGAAAAGAGTCAAAATCAGCAATAAATAAATACATTTTGCACAGCAGAAAAAAATGCAGGTGTGAAGGGGCTACAAGAAAATGCGCATCATTAGCTAGTGTGTTTTTAGCCGACTTGTAGCTAGCGCATCTCGGGAAACCTGCCACCAAATAACCCGGAGTTCCTCGCCTCTAACCTCACTTTACTAATGATTTATATAAATGGACATAGCAACCAATTAAAGCCTGAATAGACCATAATGCAACCATCCAGCATGAAACTGAACAGAAGACAGACACACGGACGGCCATGTTGCCTAACAACGCTAACCCTTCCTTACAGCATAAGCGAATGTCGTCTTGGGATCTGGACATCGGCGAATGTTTGTAATCCAAACATAGTTAATCGTCAGTTCCAGAGTTTATTTCTACTTTTAATTTCATGTATCCGTGTACTAAAGCATGTTATGTCACAATAACTAGCGAGTTTTACGCTCCTCTGTTTACATGCAAACAAGTCAAATGTTTGGAAAAAACATGTTTTTCATATAAATTCGATTGGGCCATCATTAATGAAATTAACATTGTATTACAACAAACATGAATCTATAACCTAACATGAATCCTTTTTAAAAAGTTCTGGAAAAGCGTTCCCGTTGCATAACATAGACACAAACCTCTCGTTTATGTAAAAAGTTGTTCTTATCCAAATATGTCATAATGTCTGCATTTTGTAGCAAATGTTGTATATATGCAATAATGCAAAGAAGGGAATTCCTTATCTAAAAAAACCCCACTTAAATATGGTTGTGACAAAAAATAATAATCCCAGCCTAATACTGTACAAAAAATAAATAGATTAGATGAGTTCACTGCAAATCCCTGCTTAAATATATCTTTTGTTTAAATATATCATGAATGATTTGTAAATAATTTCATCCATATTACGGTGCCCTCTAAAATGCAACATAACAATAGAAATCTTCCCAATGTTATTTTGTGTGTACAATACTGTACAACTAATGCCCATAAAAAAAAACATTATGCAACCATAGAGTGGTGTTAATGGTAGAAAAGGATGTCATTAGTTGCATTGTGCTGCTTTATCTGGACATTTTCTCCCATTGCTAAACAAACCATAAAACCCAATCTACTGTATTTTTTATGATGCACTAATGCACCCTTGTATAATTTCCCCAGGTTTTGGCCTCGCCTTCAATCTGCAGCCGGCCCTGACCATCGTTGGCACCTACTTCCACGTGAAGAGGCCGCTGGCCAACGGGCTGGCCATGACAGGAAGTCCAGTGATTCTCTTCACTCTGGCTCCACTCAATCAGTTTCTCTTTGATTCTTTCGGCTGGAGAGGAAGCTTCCTGATCCTGGGAGCGTTGGTTATGAACTGCTGTGTTGCTGGATCTCTGATGAGACCCGTCAACAAAAAAGTCCAAGTCGAACTAAAAAGGGAACCGCGTGAGAGTGACGGAGCGGAGGAAGTCCCCAAAGATAGCCGACAAGATGTAGAAACTCCAAATGAGAGTATTAAAAAGGGCTGCGTGAACAAGTTTATAGACGTGTCTCTTTTCAAACACAGGGGATTCCTCATTTACCTCGTCGGTAACGTGGTGATGTTTTTTGGCTTTTTTGCACCTGTGGTGTTTCTAGCCCCGTATGCCAAACATCTCGGCGTGGATGAATATTCAGCAGCCTTCTTGCTGTCTATTTTTGCTCTGGTGGACATGTTTGTTAGACCAGCAACCGGTTTGATCGGCAATACAAAATGGATCCGTCCCAGAATCCAGTATTTATTTAGTTTATCCGTTTGCTACAATGGGGTGTGTCACCTTTTGTGCCCTCTGGCATCCGGATATGCGGGCCTAGTGGTTTATGCCGTCTTTTTCGGGATGGCGTTCGGGATGGTCTGCTCGCTGCTCTTCGAAGTGTTGATGGACCTCGTGGGAGCTCATCGCTTCTCCAGCGCGGTCGGACTTGTCACCATTATCGAGTGCGGCCCGGTGCTTCTCGGTCCTCCGCTTTCAGGTTTGCGACTGAACGAGTTTGTCAAGTTGAAAAATCAACATTTCTGATAGCTTTATTTTGTCTTTCAGGATTTCTCGTCGATTATTTTGGGAACTACAAGTACATGTATTACGCATGCGGCGTGTTTATGCTGGTGCCCGGCATCTTTTTCTTCATCATGAATTACTACAACTACAAGAAACTGGACGAGGAGCAGATACAGCGGCTGTCTGCAGAGATGAGGACGTGTGAAGAGGCAGTGCAGCTGAAAGTGAACCAGGATGAAGCCCAGGAATTCATTTGATGTGAATGACGGGAGTGAGTTGTCCTGGGAGTGTGCCTAGTGTACTTTCACTGCAGGGAAGACATTTGCTAATAAAGTTTAAAAAATAATCATTTTCTACCTCAGATAAAACCTATTGATGTCAATTATATGTATTCAGCATGTGTTCTGATTTTGTCCCCATTGACCTTTTTGTTAATCAACTTACTACCGCTAGATGGCAGCAGACACCAACATGAAAATTGACCCATTTAAATGACACTGCAGTATTTATTTACTACAAAATGGGATGGAATTTCTTCTTAGGCCTTACAATTTTGCTTTGTTTTGTTATTATTCCATTTGTAAACACCTTCGCCTACACGGTATATGAAATGCACTGAATTAACTCGGCAGCAAGTGACTAATAATAATAATAATGCACTAAAGGAGGGCAGAGATGTCTACTTTCCTGTGAATATTATACACTTGTTTTCACTCTATTTTCTCTACAATTATGCTATACACTTATACACCCTATTTCACCACTGTTGAACAAATAATTTACACAACAGGGGGTGGTTAGAAAAAAAATATTAACAATTAGAATGTGTGATATTTATTTACATTGGACAATATAATTCTAGAGCTGTAGCTTTGCCAAGATAACAATGGTCATTAGGGATTGAAATGCTATTGATTCAGTTTAACTTTTTTATTTTTTTCCCAAATCAGTTTTTGGTACATGTATGTGTAGGTGGTGTGAGTTAATCTAAATGTTAAAGGTGTAAATTATGTTTTTCTGTAACACTGTTGACTGTGACTATTTGACTACATGGGGGGGGGGAATTGGTCATTTACAGTATGACACAATACTATAAAAGAATGTTATATATTCGAGGAAAACTAATAAAATATTGTTATATTATGCAAACATAGTATTGTGATTACATATTAGATACTCACATCATGAAAATTGTTTTTGTCTAGAGAAAAAAGCATAGCACATTTTATTCACACAGTTAACTGTTCAGCAGTGCAAACAAAATGTAGTCTGGTCACAATTGAAAATGTGTTTTGGTCAGTCGCAGCCTTTTGTTTCATTTGACCTGCACAAACACAGATTAGTGGCTTTTATCCTGCAGGTCAGCTCACTCACTCCACTAACACACAGAAGTGGACTGAGCCATGACGTGATAGACATGTTTGTGATTTCTTTTTTTGTGCAGTAGGGAATGCTTACAATCTTTGGTATGTGTTCTTCTCACTGAGTTTTTGTATTGTATTACATTTATTCTAATTATTACAAATAAAAAATAATATAAAATAATACTTCACGACATTTAACTCATTTGCTCCCAAAAACGTGTAAAAACGATCTACTTTAAATATTGCGATGGCTCCAAAAACATATTTATACGTTTTTAAATGTTTTTTTTATACTACACAGAAGGCTTTGATGCAGCCTCTGACCTGACGAGGTCGCTTGAAGCAATGGTAGTAATTACAAAAACCTGTTTGGACACAGAGGTAGCAGCTGAGTATAAGAGATCAACCAGGGCCATGTTGCAAAAAGCTCTTTTCCCCATTGTTTTGAACAGGTTTGTGAATAATGATGAAACCTAGCTATATTCTAATGATAATTGCTGCAAAAACAGGAACAGATACAAATATACTTTTTTTTTTCCTGATGAAAGAAGAAACTTGCAAAATCAGTCAAAATCCAGTAAAACAGACGGGAGGCTTCACAGTGAAAATGGCTGCGAGTGAATGAGTTAAGTAGCCTACACTTTTTGCAGTCTCATCGTATTTTAAATGTATGTTTGATTTTATGCCACAGATTTTTTTTTTGGTCAAGTCTGCAAATCAAAACTGTCTCATAGAACTGTAAACATTCACATTCGCTGACTCCAACGTCTCTCACCAGGTCAGGGCCCGCCTTTGAAAGCCACACACATTCAAAGTCACAGATACTACAGTGAAGAATGTGAGCTTGTTGACCCCAAGTGACTTTTCAATTTGGCCAAAGAAAAATAACCACAGTATAGGAAAAATCCATTGGTGGGCACTTCCATCTCTCCGTCTGCCCCTTCGTTGACGGATGCCCACATTTAATACACAGACTGAGAAGGACCCTCTCTATTGACTCGGATAGACGGACGAAAGTCTGTTGTCGGTGCTCAGTCATTTTAAAGAATTCGCCGAAAATGTGGGCATTCATCAACAAGGGAGAACCGCAAGTGCCCACCTCTAGAAATATCAACTTGGATAAAAATTTGCTACATTTAATTGCTTTCATTTATGTTGCTCCCATACATGTTCAGTCACAATATAGTTGTGTTTGAGTCGCTTGACCTCCATATTTTCATGAAACTTTTGACTTTGTGTTCTGGTCTTTGTGCCACCGTATTGTAAGAAGGCGTTGCTTAAACCTCACATTGCCGCTGACAGCTCAAGACAGCAAAACCGAAAGAGGACTGACTGGTCAGGACACATTATTAACTCGAGTTTATAGTTAATGTACATTTTTGCTTTGACTATAGCTGCATACCCCGGAGCGTCTGCAGTACAAGACACATCGGAGAAGCATTCAAGGACAGAACATTCCTATTATTACAAATGTATGCTTAAATGCCCCATTCTTATCATGTCGCTGCGAGGTACATATCGACGCTTTTTTTTATGGACTGAAATTACTTATGTGAGTGAATCAATAGGTTATTTTATAAGCGTGTATAACATTATCTGCAGATGAGATGAGTGTGTGCGCGTCTTCAGCTTGTGGGGTGAGTGCGTTTTCGTTTCGTTCCAATCAAGCTAACAGGTATGATTGAGCTAATTATTCAAATTCCTTTGAAAATCTTGTGCTGCAATGTGATCATGTGGACCCAAATGTGACATTCGGCAGGTAGCGATGGGAAAGGAGGTTAAAGAGAGGCAAAGAGAGAAGAATCAAGACTTGCTATCAGTGGCAGTAGCCATAAGCTTTATATCATCCTCTCTCTCAACAGCTTGAGTGTAATCACTGCTATGAACTGTGACTGATGTCAGTAAATCTCACTTTAATTGGGACCGCACAATTTAATCCAGGCAGCTATTCCTGTGACAACTGCAACTCTGCTAGGAGTGTTTGAATGAATTGAGCCATTGGACCCCGAGCTCACTTTCTACCTCATGTGTAAAACACGACTGATACTGTCTATTTAATCCAACATGGTGGTTAATAAGAGCTGCTAATCTTCTTTCCGAACCCGGCGGTAATCTGTTTGTGGCATGTTTACGTCAACATGCAGTCTAGTCATGTTAACTGAAGATGGAAGCCTTTACTCATCATCTGTGGACGACATTTAGTTTAAGGGCGTATTCACACTACATTCTTAAAATTCCAATTAACCCAATTAAGCAGTAACTATAAATAACTGCATAAATAACCCAATATTGGATTATTTTTAACCCATAAATTGTTATTTGTACCGTGCTAAACTTGTCTAAGACTACCCAACTCTCTCTTTTGTCATTCTGTGAAATCCCTGAAGTCGTTCTTTTGATTGTTATATTGTGCAAGTAGCAGTTATCGTGAATAGCTGGCGAGATAGGACACATTACATAAAGGCATGTGACCGTGTATGAATGAGTGTGCCATTGATTATTTTTGTGCATGTGTATGTGTGTGTTTACTTTCGATTATTTTTCAGTTGGTGTATTTATTTGTAATATAGGTGAGTCTTATTCCACAAAAGCAATATTATTTTTTATGGCTTCTTAACCACTACGCCAAGGTTACCTTTTGTCACCAATTATGTTCATAACTTTTATGGAAAGAATTTCTAAGCGCAGCCGAAGCGTTGATGGGTTCCGGGTTTGATGGCCCCAGCATTGCATCGCTGCTGTTTGCAGATGACGTGGTGCTGTTGGTTCGCAGCCAAGTGTGAAGCGGTTGGGATGACGATCAGCACCTCCAAATCCAAGACCATGGTCTTGTTGGAGAAAATGATCTTTTCCTCCGCGTGTTCGTTTTCTTTCGGGTAGTGAGAATGTTGGTTTTCCGAATGCAGGCTGGAGATTGATGAACAGTTGCTTCGAAGTTTTTATTTCTACAGAATATTCCGGGCACAAGTGAGTTCCAGACAATGGCTGCAGTCTCTCACAAGTGCCCAGATTACAGTTACTTACAACATTCTTATACTATCTTGAAGGGCGGTACCACAAAGCCCCCAGCAATCAGCCCACCCGGAGTTCACCGGACATGAGATACTTTTAAAACATCATACACATTGACTTCAACCACAGACAAATGGTCTATTGTTGTGGAAACAGAGGCGGTCCTTCATACATGCCGGCAGCCGGCATGAGATAAGACTTACAAAGAAATCATACTAACACATTGACTTCAACCACAGACAAATGGTCTATTGTTGTGGAAATAGAGGAGGCCCTCCAGACATGGCCGGCAGAAATCGTGACAACACTCACAAAGACACATCCCAGGATAAAAGTTCTACTGAGGAAATAAGGAATTTAAAACACTTATGACTAAATCTGGGCAGAAGACCCTCTTCAGTCAGCCGGAAAAGGGTAGAATGCCCTCTCCGGCTCGGGGATGAGATCCTGCCCCAAGTAGAGGAGCTGAGCCAAAAGGCGAAGCTCTCAATTTACCAGTCGACCTACGTTCCCGTCGTGACCAAAAGAACAAGATCCCGGATACAAGCGGTCAAAATGAGTTCCTCCGCAGGGTGTCCAGGCTCTCCCTTAGAGATAGGGTGAGAAGGTCGGTCATCCGGGAGGGACTCAGCGTCGAGCCGCTACTCCTCCACGTTGAGAGGAACCAGTTGAGGTGGCTCGGGAATCTGGTTCAAATGCCTCCTGGACACCTACCTGGAGAGGTGTTCCGGGCATGTCCCACCGGCGGGGCGGCCCCGGAGACGACCCAGAACACGCTGGAGAGACTATGTCTCCCGACTGGCCTGGGAAAGCCTTGGGATCTCGTCGGAGGAGCTGGTTGAAGTGGCTGGGGGGAGGGAAGTCTGAGCTTCCCTCCTAAAGCTGCTGCCTCTGCGACCCGACCGCGGATAAGCGGTAGTAAATGGATGGATGGGCTTCTTAACCCAAATCGGTGTCTGAAGCCTCAATACTAGCAATTGCTGCCAGGTTGAGTCGGTTAACAATTTAGACTCAGGCTCCCATCTAGAATGACCAAAAAAAATGTGGATAAATAACATGTGGATAAATAATTTCATAAATAAATTATATATATATATGTATGATTTTTTTTTGATTATGTTCATGTATTTTGCATGTATTTAAACAGTTTTGTGATAATTGTGCCTAATTAATTAACAGATCATGTTTATACTCAACTTTTATTTCAATGTTATTTGAATTCTTCTTACTTTTACATTTATTAAACATCAATTATGATGAAAACGGCTGTCACAAGTGAAACATTACATTTATTGTAATTGTGTGTCTAAAAAAATAAAGAAGCTTAGCCAGCACTCAAAATCAATAAGCCATGCAAACTGCAGACTAAAGTTTATTTAGCCTCGCCTTGACATTTACAAAGAGTGAAACATGAAATTTAAAAAACAATTGATACTTCTCTCTTCTTCTCACCATTAGTCACTAAATATTTGCTAGACGAATAAGAAGGGAATATTTGTTTTCAGCTGAATACTAGGGCAGTGCTTTGTTGTTGTTTTTTTTGTCTTTGGTACCCCAAAACCTTTTTGTCATACCATGAGTACCCCCTCACTCGTGTGTGTTGATGATTTTCCAGAAGAAGAAGAATGTAACCCAACTGATTATTACATGAAAGTTTAACACTCAGGCTTGTCTATTTTTACAATACAGAAATGAAATCAAAAATAAATAATAAACCTGCCTTTGTCATATAGCAGTTTTTCTTTTCATTAGTCATCTGAGCTTTAATGAGGCACTTGAGTTGACATGCGGCGGACATAAGTTGCAGCGCACATACACCATTTTATTGACAAGCTTATGAAATGACTAAGAATATTTACTGATCATCTTGCAAATAAATCAATTATTAAATGTTGCAACGTACACCCCCTGCAACGTGCTCAATAAGGGGTACACTTACACCTGTTTGAGAAATACTGCACTAGGCAACAGCCTGAATCGGATAACAATTCAAATAAGGCACACTTCAAAGGCGACATTTAAAATAAATAAATACAATCCTATTGTCATGTTTGGGGCTCTGGTTTTGGTTGTGTGTCTCCATTGGTCTTGTGTGTGGTCCTGCCCTTCCTCGTGTTGACCAATCCATGCCCTCAGCCACTTGTGTCTTGCCCCAGGTGTGTCTTGTTATCTCGTTAGTGTGTGTGTATTTAGTTCCCACGGATTGGCCAACACGAGGAAGGGCAGGACCACACACAAGACCAATGGAGACACACAACCAAAACCAAAACCAAAACCAAAACCAAAACCAAAACCAAAACCAAAACCAAAACCAAAACCAAAACCAAAACCAAAACCAAAACCAAAACCAGAGCCCCAAACATGACTTTGTTAACAACTGTCACTATGACCTGATATGAGTAGGTTGGTAATATGTGAGAGAAAAAATCCCTCCCTGACCCCATCTTGTGTCTCCAACCTTCACGTCACACTACCGTTTAACGGCATCCTGTTTGGGAATCGCTACAGTATTGTGTAACGTTTATGGAAGAACTGATCAAATAGAATTGCCCGAACACCATATTTGGAAGTTGGTTTTTCTCATGATCCAGCAAGACTGCACTATGGATTCATTTGAGCGTACACAAAAAGGGAAGGCCTTGAACTTCCCCGTCATGAGTCATGCTTGAGAGTCGACAGCCAAAGGACTTAATGCGATTATGCTGCCCATAATTAACAATCTGTGAAACGCATTCCCCAAAAGCCAGAACAAAAAATGGCTTTTTTTGTCTGCTGGCTACTCTAAAAACGTGTGAATTATCGTCTATATGCACATTTAGCCTACTTTTCTGCGCTGACAATGCAGAACCCCTCGGACCAATATCCTTAATCTGCCACTCAAAAATACATTTAGGCTTTGTTCGAAGGAATGTGTCACAGAAAGAATGAGCGCGGAGGCTCCGTGCTGCCTATTAGGACCATTGTTTCTCTCTATCTGGCCGACGCAGACAACCACCGACTTGTACGTCTGTAGACGACGGCGTTCTCGTGCGGCTCTTACAGGAGGAAGACACAGATTGTAATCTATCCTTTGAATGCCACGCTGAATCACACCGCCGCATAAACACGTTTGGCTGAAGAGTAAATGGCATTCGCTCGCTGCCCACAAGGCTGCCCGCTAACACATTTACACGCTGAGCACACATGAAGTAATGTGTGTCATGTGGCTGATGAAAAGCAAATGGCTTGTCTTCTCGCTCTATCAGACACGCTCCAGTGACCAAAACGACCTCCTTTAATTTAATTCTCTCCATTTTGGAATGTTCAATCCCAGATTTCTCCCCGTTCCCGCGCATCTGCAGATGTCCACCAAAAGCTCCCCCGGCGCCGCGCCCTCGGGATTCGACACCCGTGCTTGGGCTGAGAGTGCCAGCATGACAGGAACTGGGCATGCAAGGGGGGAGAGGAGCAGAAATAATTATATGAGCAAGTGAGGCGTATCAGCTCGTCCTCGCCTCCAAATGGAGGGCGGGGGTAAACATGATGGCGCGACTCGACAGCGTGCGTGCCCGTGCACTACCTGAGCCATGTGTTTTTTACTTTAATTGTGAGTAAGCAGTGATGATGCCTCCACACAAGAGTTACTCAGAAACAAAAACCTAATTTGTCCATATTTGGTCCATTTCAATTTTTTTGTGGGGAAATATCGGTCTGTAGCCATGTTGTGTTATTTTTATCATTGTGAAATTTTTGACAGTAGCTTGAGAACAAATCTATTAATGCTACTGAACGCTCAACTCTTCCCTCACTCTGCGGGAGCTTTGCAACATTATGTTGCCTCAAGATTGAAAGTCTGGATGTTATTTAGATGATATCGAGTGAAAGTAGTTAGGTTAGATACATTTGAGTAAGCCTGTTCTGTTAAAAATGTAATACTTTCTCCAGAAGGAAAATAATAATAATAATAAATAAAAGAAAATTTAAAAAAAAAAATACAAAATTACAAAATAAAAAATAAAAAAATAATAAAAAATAAAAAAATTAAAAAAATTAAAAAAATTAAAAATAAAATTAAAATTAAAATAAAAAAAAATTAAAATAAAAAAATGTAATATTTTGTTGGTGGATGCATCAACAAGAAGGTAAGTTGCTGCGCAGATTAATTTCTAACTAAGAGATTCAGGTCATTTTTATTTTTTTGTATTGCATCATTCATGGCACTAGACTTTTGAAATCGAGCTTGGGAAGAAGATGTAACCACAGTCTTTTTTTCTGATCAAGCGGTTGGCTTCAATTAACTATTTTTTAGCATATTAAATCGGCGATTGAACATGATTTTGAGTTAGTGTTGCACTGATTTTGGAGTGCAACGGTATATGATACCAAATTGAAAGGTGTAGTGTAGTGTTTAGCAACTCAAGCAAGATGCCGTTTTTGTATTTCCTGAAAATTGTTGATTTTGGAGACGCAAGGATTTCCCCCCCGATAGCGACGATGGGCTGTTTTTCGTCATTGTCTCGAACACAAATGTTGCGACTACACTGGCCTTTTGTAATGTGACTGAAGTGAATCAAGGTCTTCAGAGGTTCTTGACACTTCAAGGGCACCCTCTCCTTAGGCCGCGACGGACGGACATGATGAGGTTGTTGCTCGGTGAAAGGTGCGTGCTTGAATTGTTTTCGAAAGAAGCCGCTTGGAAAGATATAAGCAGGGATGTCAATATAATGTCAATATAATGTCTTTATGGTAGGCCCAATAGGTTCTTCAAAGAATGACCTTTGCCTTTGGGTTCATGCACTACACGTACAAAAAAAGACATGTTTAATGGGTCAAATGTTTCAGTACTTAACGCTTATGTACTATTGGGTTAAAATGACCTACTTTGACATTTGGCAGCCATAAGAGATAGTAAATGTTATTCTTTCACACAGTCCTTAAGTGACCCAAAACACAAAAATGAAGGTCCAAAAATGTCATTCTTGTCATGCTTCAGGAACTGTGGCGGAAAGTCCACCTCGGGGAGAGGGGGACATCCCTGATTTGCCAACAACTTGGCATAAGACGCGCAACCTCGGATATACGTTCACCACCTCTTTTTGATTTTTAATTGGTTTTAAATTCCAAAACATCAAGCGTCAAACCATTAACATTCAGTGCTATAACAATAGTCCATTACGAATAAGTTAAGGTGGCAGCCGTGGCTAACATGGGCTTTTTGCATACAATGCTAATGTTAGCTTAGTTCTGCAAGTGCTGCCATTTTGTTGAAGATAGATGAACGGACATTTGGCAGTTTTAACACTGTAAATCCCTCTTTCTACACCACTACAAATTACCACAACAATATAGACTTCAGTGAAACTAAATGTGAACTCTCTGCCAGTGTTTGTAATTGCTGAGTATTCTTTTATTGGTTAAGCTAGAAAAGTAAGCGAGATTTTCGTTTTGAGTTTGTGTGTAATGTGAGTGAACATGTGTGTATCCCTCATGTCTGCTACTCCTTATTATGTTCACCTGTGTCCTGTCATGGTCAGCCCTGCTCCTAATCAGCTCTCTTGTTCCACTCGCGTTCTGTCCGAGTGTACCTCATGTCAGGTCGGTCCATGTGTCTTTAACTCTGCTCAATGTGTGCACAGTGATTCGGTAGCGGTTGTTGAAATCCGAAGTCACAATTAAAAATGTTGCCATGTGGAGAGAAAAAAAAAAGCAAGAAACAAAACCAACCGTGTGAATGTTTACTCGGAAAGAGCTGCATGATGCCGCCGTCCTTCCTTCTGACTTTGCTGTGCATCATCACCTGCAGGCTGCAGCAGCTCGTGAAACATAGAATGACAAACAACATAAGTCACCAAGTGACTCCTGCACAGCCAATCAGCTGTAATTTATTCTAATGTATTCATAAGGTCGTTCAGTGGTGATGGATTGTTTGGGGCTGAGAAAATGGGAAGCAAATAAACACATTCGTTGAGTCTTTGGGTGTTTCATTTCTCTTAAACGCAACGTTCCGAGCTCACCGGTGTTTCGACAGCAACCCGGAAGTTGCTCTCACGCCACCATGCACCTAAATTGTCTTAAAAATTAAATTTAGGAGTGAGGATCGAACATTGAGGAGGTTCCACTCAACTAGTTAAAATTCAGGAATAACTCAAATATCCTTTCGAAGAAGTCATCGGTAAGTATACAATAAGTCATTGTTCATTCGGTAATTTTACTGATTTGAAATGTCATCATCATTGCATTTTTTTTGTTTTTAAATTTTTATTTTTATTTTTATTTTTATTTTTATTTTTATTTTTATTTTTATTTTTATTTTTATTTTATTTTTATTTTATTTTATTTTTATTTTTATTTTTATTTTTATTTTATTTTATTTTTATTTTTATTTTTATTTTTATTTTTATTTTTATTTTTATTTTTATTTTATTTTTATTTTTATTTTTATTTTTATTTTTATTTTTATTTTTATTTTTATTTTTATTTTTATTTTTATTTTTATTTTTATTTTTATTTTTTATTTTTTATTTTGTATGTGGGTGAGACTGTGTATGTGCATGTGCGTGTGTGTGTGTGTGTGTGTGCGTGCGTGTGAGTGTGTATTCATTAATTCACCTAAAACCTATTAAAAAATCCCATACCGTTCATCGTTCACCTAATCTTTTTTTTTTTACTGTCATTCCTTTGATTATTTTAGTTTAAATACATATTTAGCTAAGCCTGCTTTATTTTGGGTCATATTTTGGACTTGATTACACTGGCTCATGGTTACTTTGCAATCAAAGTCTGCATTAATACGTCATTTTGTCAAATGCATCAAACAAAAATATTACATAAATATTCCCCGTAATACACAAGCAACACATCTTCACATCTTGGCAAAGAGAAAATAGCCTTTAGAAAAAAGAAAAAAAAAGGCGACGGAATGTTTTTTTGTTGAGCACAGGAGGTCCTGACATGCCTCGAATGAACAGAGAAGGTTGCGCTGCTCAAGAAATCAGATGTCATTACTCATGTAGACATGCTCTATTGTACAAAGTCATTACCACACTAGTGGTCACTTTATCTGTGCTTGATGACTCTCTGCATCATTTGTACAGATGTCAATGGTCGGTACTACAACACTATTGGTACTCTCACACTAAGTAAAGACTCTCTGCACTTCTGTATCATGTCTTTGGTTGTCAACGTTGCTTGTTACTGCAGTACTACTGTAGCTCAAACTCCCCGGGACAAATTCCTTGTGTGGTTTGTACATATTTTGCCAAGAATGATTTAGATTCTGAGGAGTATGCAAAGTAGCAGGGAGATGAGAGAGAGAGGACCGGGTCACCAATCTTGCTCATTTTCTGAAGAACTATTCATGTTCTGGACTGTTTAAAGATGGAGAAGATTGGATTAGTTGAAGTTAACCTCGTTTTTTTTTTGTGTGGAATGCTGAGTTTGACACCCCTGCTGCACAGAACACATATTTAAGTCACTACAACAGAGGTTTTTGAAACTTCCCAATTGATGTACTCTTCTGAAATAAATGTGATTAAATCTCCTTTAATTATGTTTTTAACGAATCATCACATTTATTTATGTGAAGACACTGATCATTAAATTTTATATCTCTACAAGTGTTTACATTTTCAAATAATCCCTTCAACATTGGGAAGAAATCCCAATGTGACATCACTGGTAAGCTTTTTTGTGGCTAATCATGTGATCCTTTGGGGCTACCTGGTGCCGGGCTGCACAATGTCGGTGACCCTTGCTCTACAAAATGCATTGCAGGTGAGAGGTAAGGGGCTGGGGAAGTTGGGAAAAGTAACATTGTTGATGACATTTGACCTGAACTGAATTCCACTTAAAATGTAAAGCATGAAGTAATAATCGTACTAATTCTGCTACAGAGATGATTAATTTGCAACACATATTGTTGTCCTCTATGTAACAACATCTTGAACTGACATCTTCATGAAATGTTGAAGAGCGAACGTCTCATTTCTCCAAACATTTGTCCTTCATCTGTTTTTCTCCTCGACATGACACGATGAGATCTCTGGTGAGAAGATTTAATGGAATCAGGAGGAAGGTTTCAAATTTAAAAATGCAGTCTTTATCTTTTGTTACGAGGTACTTGGTACATATTTTTAGAATCAAGATGAAATTACAGTATGAAGTCTCTAAGATACCGTCTTACAGTACATTCTATTTTGTCCGATGTCACAAATTAGAAGTCCCGCGTAATAATTTGTTACATCGTGAAGAGGGTCTTCCGCCCAGATTTAGTTATAACTGTTTTAATTTACTTATTTCCTCAGTAGAACTTTTATCTGTGGATGTGTCTTTGTAAGTGCTGTCGCAATTTCTGCTCGTGTCGTCATGTCTGAAGGACCTCGTCTGTTTCCACATCAATGGGCCAGTGTCTGTGGTTGAAGTCAATGTGTATTGGATGATATGCTGTAAAAGTCTTATCTACTTCCGGCTGTCGTCATGTGTATTGAACTCAGGGCTGGGGGCTGTTTCCTGGGGGGGTTTCAAGATAGTATAAGAATGCTGTGAGTCCGCTGTAACTACACACTTGCGAGAGGACTGCAGCCATTTGTCTGTAAACTTGCTTGTGTCCGGAATATTCTGTAAAATAAATCCTTTCGAAGGACCTGTTCACCGATCTCCAGTCTGTATTCAGAAAATCAACATTCTCTCTACCCGAACAACAACGAACACGCGGAAGACAAAGATAGTCTCCTAACAAAAGATTCCAAAATGCGTAAACGTTAAAAAGCAATGCTTTGCGAGGCTCAAACTTCTCTACGGGTTAATTTAGCTGCTTATGTAAACAATTGTCCTGGCAAATCATAAACAAAAGCCCCGAATTAAGCGTCATCATGGCAGCGTGAAGAGTGTGATTGCAAATGAAGGCCACGTTACACAATAGCACATTTGAAAAAGTAGGCCCTCTCAGCTGTCTAAATAGGATGATTGCTGCTGGGCTGAAGGGTGCTTCAGCGAGGGGCGCACGTGTGGGAGGCCTCGTATAAAACATCACCCCCGATGTACTTTTTTCATCGTGCAGAGACTCTGGTGTGTCGCTCACACTGGGTTGCCCTCATGGAACAACAGTCTCCGTCTTTCTTGCACCTTCATTGGCAACAGGAGCCATTCAGTGAGGTGAAGGAGGTGCAGCTTTTGTTGCAAGAGTCTGATCCTTATTATCCTTTCACAACATAATGATGTCATTATCTCCCTGGGAAACTGATGCATGTATGGCTAATAGCAACCATCTCCCTTGGGAAAACTAACTGAAGCCTGTAATTCATCATTTGGCACATTTTTCTCCCATGGCCACTGTAACCATGCAATCTCTCTCCATCTATAGCAAGTTCCACAATCGACGTTACCAACATCTCATTTCTGTTTGTCAGATTTCACATTTCCATGTCCTGGCTACATTATGAAAATGAGAAGCAACTCCTGTCCCTTGTGGCTAACACTGGCACAGTCTCTCTCTCTCTGTCTCAGCCTGCATCTGTCCTTTCGTCAAACATTTCCCCCACCTCATCAACCTGCGTGTGAACCCAACACATGCAAAATCGCTCATGACACCCAATTTAGGAAAACATTTCTTACCATGTTAGACATTATTAACATTTTAATTCTTTATTTCATTTATTAACCATGTTGAAATGTCTTATAGATGTGTAAAGTAGGTGAAATAGTGTTGAACTCAGTATAATTTGACCTTAACCTAAGCTGGTAAACTGTTTGGTCTAAAATTCCTTCTCAGTGTGCAAAAACACATTCTGTTCGTGAGAACAGAGTCTGTCTCGAACACACACACCCCTGACTCTGTTCGTATCATCATTCACGGCCACTCTTGAGAGTATATTTTGTCTGGAGACCGGCACAGCTGCAAATCTGTTGTATCACGTGTTTTAAAAAGGCGTTTCACTTTCCAAGCTCGATACTATAAGAAGCCTCTTCCACAAGGGAGGGGGCACAATGGGCACTCTGAAAATTCCACCTCCTACGTGATGATCAGGGTCGGCCCCGATGTCCGGAGATCTCTGTTTTAATAAAACATTTTTGCAAAGGTGTTTTTTCTTACATTAAAAATTTGTCTTCATATTTTTGGAACACGCAAAAGAGGAATAAATTTAACCACTTTAAAGACCCTGTAAAGTGCAGTCAGAGATGTGTTGTCGATAAATTACATTTTGCTAAAAATGCAATGACAGAGATATGTAACACTCAGTTGTGGAGATATAGCGATAAACTGGTTATGACCGTTTCAGTTCTTCAGATTTTGTGGGCGGCTTCGGGTATAGTTAGCTAGATAGCTTCACATCCACCCTGAAAATGCATCTTGCATTTAGATTGTTCGTTCGTGTGGCTGCTATAGTGCGCCGTTGTCGGCTATCTGTGCGCGCACGTCGCTCCGTGAAAGTTGGATGTGTTGTTAAAATTTTAACGTTAACAGCCAGCCGGTGGACAGTGTCTTCGCACTGGCGCATCCACTTTAGAGTGCCTCGTTGTTAGCCGTGAGTGTGCGCACGAAGAACGAGGGATGCGGCGGGGGAGTGACATGATGGTGGATTTGCGCTCGCATGGCCACTTCAGAGTGAGCGCCTTGTTATGGTGTGGAAAAATAAAACCGCTGGCTTTAAGCAGATATATTTTCAAGGCTCAAACATGCAGTAATGCATCGGTACAGGAAAGATGCTGGACAAAGTAGCATGCATTTGTACGGTGTGGTATTTAATTACCATTTGACATTTTTGAGGGTCATGGTTTCAATGCATTCAGTACATAATTGTACTGTATATGCCGTATTTTTCAGACTATCAGTCACACTGTTTTTCATAGTTTGGCTGCTTCCTGCGACTTATACTCAAATAATAATAAATTAGAACTCGGACCGCCACCCAAAAACCTGACGGCAGCGAACAAGTTATATTTGGATTCAGAACTTTCACTTCCTACTACAGAAAAGTGTCTTACCTTAAGTAGAATCCCACGTCCCTGTGGTCAAAGGTAGAAAGAGTCCTGGTTAGTTATTGCGCCTTTTGATGCTGTAAATAGTAAAGGTGGTGGCAATGCACCAAAATTATTTGCCTACAGCCAACAGTAGAAGAAGAAAAACCAGAGGAAACAATGCTAAACTAGCGATACGTCAAACATTGCTTGCCATGACTACTACTTCTTCTTTTTCCTTCTTCTTCAATTTCTTCTTTTACTGTCTTTTTCAGTTGGCAAATCATTTTGCTACCTTTACCGCCACCTTCTTTAGCATGCAGAAATCACCACAAGGATTCACTATTTAACAATAAGCCACCAGAATTCTACCTTTCACCACAATGCGAGCCTCTAGAGTTTAGGTGAGCTATTTTAAACTTACAGAACAATTTTTCCATAGTTAGAAGTGGAAGTTTTGAATACAAGTACAAATTTGTTTGCTGGCATCAGCACAATTAGTGAATGGGTGACAGTCCGGGCTCTATCGATTTGGTCTCAGTTTTTGTAAAACAAATCCCCTGCCACCCCCCAAATGCATCTCATACTCCGGAGCGACTGGAATTAATTTTTCTTCTTCTTCTTTTTTTCTTGATTGGTGTGACTTATACATATACAGTAGCCAAAAAATACTGTACTTGGCCTTTTTTTAATTTATTCAGATTTGGCAGTTGTTGTTATCATCACTCTTCTTTGTAGTTTGTCAAATGTAAGACTTTTCTGCATTTCCACTTCACATGGACTTTAAAACAAAAAAATTCTCCAAGAAAAAATTTAAGAAAATAAAAAATTAAAATAATTCTGCAGGGACCTCGACCTGAGTAGTCTGTTTGGAATCAAACATTCTTGTTGTAATGTGAAAACTACAGTAGGGAAAACAAAATAGACACACACACGCAAATACACACACACACAGTACTGTATGTGTTGTTGTATGCTGATGAGTTATGGCCCTGGCATGCGGGAGATGATAGGTCCATAGACTTATCAATAATGTATCATCTGGTAAGAGAAATGATAGGCACTCAGCTGGTACGTTCTCTTCAGAAGTAAGCCATAAATTTGCAGGGCAATAATAATGACTCTTCTCAGGGAAATAAAGGCCACCCTCTACCCCCCCCCCCCCCCCCCCCACAGTCATAAACCTGACTCGCTCTTCCATCGGCTGGAAGAAAAATGTTTCCTCTCTCTGCATCCAGGAGTCGTACACAGGGGGTACTTGAAGCAGCCAACTTGATATGCGACCTTCCCTCTTTACAGGGAAAAATACAATTTCGCTTTTCCTATTAGCTATTCTCACATCCGGCATATGGAGGCGTGCAAATAACTGGCGAGCTCAAGTTCACGCCAATAATTTGTTTCCTTTGACCATCAAATTTGTCCATTCGGCTCCCTGCAGTTGTTGACTTTATTTTGATTTGCATTATCATTTTGACCATAATGATTACTTTGTGTCTTGGACAAGGAAATAACCACTTGAGACAACTGAATTGGTGAGAAAAAAAAAAGTTACATTTTCAAGGTATTCTCATGAATACAATATTCAAAGGTTCCATACCTAGCTTTAGTTTGCTTGCTTGTTGAAGATCAGCATGGTGCTTTCTTTCATTATTACCTGTTTCTTTATTTCCCCCCACTGATGTAATCTGTTTTGATTTTTTTTTTTTTTATAAGCTTTGTTCCATGTTTTTTTCCTTTTATCTTTTCTCCTCCTGGTTTTGTTTCCTTACCAAACCTCTTATCTTTTAGTTGGGTCTTTACTTTCAGCTTCTCAGTTTTCTCCTTTTTCTGAAGAGGTGTAATCCATCCATGTTCTTGTTTCTGTCAAACCCATGCAAAAATATGTACCAACTGAATGTGTTTTGAACTCATTTCTCATTGCATTCACTGTCAGCATTTAGGGTAAACCTTCATATATTAAATAGATATGAAAGGCTCTATTGGACAAGAGCATTTCACATTTCAAGTGAAAGCTTGAAAGCCTTTTTTATATATATATATATATATATATATATATATATATATATATCCAGCCATCAAATGTCAGATTTTTTTCGATAGATTTCATTACCTCTCGGGCGGTTGTAGCTGACCTCTGCCGTTGGATTTCCTCCAGCTGTTCAAGTCACACTCGGGCAGCAGTGGCCCAGAACAAATGGTCGAGGATGAAGCGTGCCAGGGTTGGTGTCCACAATCAAGTCTTGCGAGCTGCAAACAGCAGGCATCAAACAGTTTAGGCTCTGTTTGTTGTGCTGAGTGCTTTCCACAAAAAGGTTGCATGAGACACTCTGACCTTGTCAGGAGCGCTGGGATGAGATTTCAACCCGATCCTTCTCTGACTGCAGAAGAGATGGGCAAAGATTTGACATATGTCATATAATATAAATGATATCTTCCTGAATTATGTTTCTCACAGAGCCACCTTGCTTCTTTTCATACGTTATTCTGTCCTTGCTCAGGTGTCACTTTAGGAGGAGAGAAGTGCTGTGAATTACAGTGGTTTCTCTGGCATTTTTTTCCCTCAGTTTGCAGCAGAACAAAAAATGATGCTTCGTTGCAGCATATTCAGGCTACAATTTAAATATTCTGCTAGACACACATGACACTTATCACATGGGTTTAGTACTGTCCTCCTCATTTAATGGGGCGTACCCCCCTGGCATTGCACTGCGTCCCCCGCCCCCTCCCATTCCCACACAAACCAAACCCCCACGAAGATGTTTTTTTTTTTCAAACTAAAATTAATTTTAATGACACATCCCCGACAGTAGATGGCAGTGCTGCTCTCATTAAATGTTTTAATAAATTCAGGCAAATTGATGCACGTCAAAGCTTTTGTGTTTACATAATTAACTAATTTGCTCCCCAAAACATATAAATATGTTCTATTTTAAATATTAGCATGGCCCCAAAAACGTATTTATATGTATGCTAGAGAATACAGAAGGATACAGAAGGTTTTGATGCAGCCTCTGAATTGAAAGAAAGCTTAAAGCAATGGTAGTTATTACAAAAACGGCCAGCAGGTTGCAACAGAGTATAAGAGATCAACCAAGGCCATGTTGCAAAAAGCCCCCCCCCCCCCCTCCGCACCAAGTGTTTTAAACAGATTCGTGAATAATGATGAAACTTAGCAATATTTTAATGCTAATTGCTGCAAAACGGAAACAGATACAAACATTTTTCCCCTGCTGAAAGAAGATAATCTAATATTTATTTTGGTAGGTTCCATGTTTTTATACCAATAGAGCACAATAATCTGTGGGCCTTGGAAAATCAGTCAAAATCGAGTAAAACAGCCGGGAGCGAAGGGGGTTGCTTCAGTGAAAATTAATGGGAGTGAAGTTAATGAGTGGCGGCCGTGACTCAGGGTGTAGAGACGGTCGTTCAGTAACCAGAAGGTCCGCTGTTTGATTCCCGCTCTCCCCAAGTCATGTGTCGTTGTGTCCTTGGGCAAGGCACTTCACACACATTGCCTCCAGTGCTACTCACACTGGAGTATGGAAAGTGCGAATGTTTGGTGGTGGTCGGCGGGGCTGTAGGCGCAGACTGGCAGCCACGCTTCCGTCAGCTTGCCCCAGGGCAGTTGTGGCTACTTAAGTAGCTTACCGCCACCACAGTTTGAATGTGTGAGCGCACGAATAATGCAACCACTGTGAAGTGTCTTTGAGTGTCCAAAAAAGCGCTATATAAATATAATGCATTATTATTAAAGAACAACGTTCCATTAAACGTACGTAGGGGGCGCTGCAGACCCCAATTGATGTACTTGTGTCTAACAAGTTTAAAATGTCCCATTTTTGGTGCTTTTGTTCATGTTTAGGCCCTCAAAAATGTGATTCATTACGAAGAAAAAGGAGAAGAAAAAGAAAAAGAAGAAAAAGAAGAAAAAGAAGAAAAAGAAGAAAAAGAATTCCTACATAACCAATAGAGACTTAAATGACAGTACCCCAATCATATTTGTCAACGGAGGAAGGAAGTGCGCCAACATGTGTCGATTAATTAACCATCAATCACCAGGCATATAAATCACTGAGGGCGTAACAGAAAATAATTGAGAGACACTGATTTAGTAGTTATTTGTATTTTGTAAACATTTGAAGGGCAAATAAGGTTTCATCACGGGGCGATGAATGCAGCCGTCAGAAAAACAAACTATAGGAGGAAGCGTAATTGTTGGCTTTATCATGTGACGTTTGGGAGGGAGCCGATGGTCTTTGGTGGCATCTGAAATGATTGATAGTGTGACATCGCGCCAGATTTTCATCCCTTTCCAAAATGCTTCAAAGGCAGTGTTATCTCCCTGCGTAATGTTTCCTTATCTGGAATACAAGAAATGCACATCAAGCTTGCAAATATTCACACGGATAACTGTAGATGACATTCTTAAAGGCCATGGGTAAACGTTTGCTATTGCATTCATGTCTCGCACCTGATTGCCAATAGAGTTGAACAGTGGCAGATCTCAGGAGGTATTGGGATGCTTACTGGGATGGAACGGCCAAAGCAGTCCAGAGCCAGAAGGTAAAAGCATCTGCGTTCTGTGCTGACTATCATCAGCACTTTGAAGGGAAAAAATTAAACCTCAAAATGGAAGCCTGTAGTTCTGTTAATTTGAATATTTCCTAATGTGCATGCGATGACATTTGACTCAGGATCAAACAGCGTCGCTCTGGCTAAATGTCAATGTTGGACTCGGGATGTAATGGAAAACATTTGCATGCGGTTATTATTACATTCTCAGGAATTAAGCATGCATAAGGCTTATTCTGCTTTTTGCCTACATTTGCGCGCATCACACCTCAAGTGCAGAAAGGTTTGTGCCCAGCAAGTTAATGAGTTGTTTCGCTGCCTTGCTTCTTATCCGCAACAAGGCTCAAACGCAACAGATTCATATCCCCAAGAAAGCCTATTAAATGTTAAGATCAACTGACGCGAAAAGGTGTAAAAGCTCAATTTCCATTCAACATTCAGGGTGGGGCTTCGGCAAATTGAAAAATATCCCACTCAAGACTTGTTTGTATTGATTTCACCCACTTAGATGTTAATACTCCACTAAGAGATTCAAAGGCTAGATTTGCACAGCGGCTTCAATCAAGATAATCTTATTTCTTACTTGGCTGAACTTGAGAGTCGCCTCATGCAGATAAAGTAGACAGCAAGCGTTTCCTATTGACCTTTGTGGAAGGCTTTAGAAAACAAAAAAAACGGCCAATGAAAATGCAAATGAGTCCCGAGAAAGTCAGCACCGTAACTTCTCATTGAGGAACTTACGGGCAGTGATGTATAGATCTCACAGTAAGGATGTTTGAGTTCCACCATCATCAACATTTTCTCACCGTCTTTGTTTGGGTGAAGATGTTTTGCTGCTTATGGTTTTCCATCCACAACATCTTCTGCTTTGTCTTTGTTTCGTCACGACATGATCTTCACCGTGACCCTCGGGTGTTGTTGTTGTTGTTGTAATCTGAATATCATTTTAAAATGTCATGTCTTTTTTTTTCAGGCACTATAAAAAAAAAAAAGGCCTTAAGTGATTCTCATAATGACACGACTGTGGCACTGCTGAGGGGGAAGCTAAATAGACTCGAACCATCCCGGCTCCATAGTTCTTCCTGAGACATTTTCAGCGCTCCCACCCTGAGCAAAACACAACGATTTATTGACATTTTCACTGTGCTTAGCCGCCCTCTGGAAGAAGCAACTAACACCTTATTTTGTAGGCATGCCATTTAGAAGCACGGAGGCAGACAGGCGTTAAGACAGAACCCATCGTGCTGACATTATTACTTGAAAACATGATTTGATCTTGTCCACATTCCGAATAATCACGTCTGTAACACTGTAACGCTCATGTCTGTAATAATCATTTACGAATTAGGACACATCTGTGAACACTATAGGCTATTTTTTTTTTCTTTTTTTCCCAGGCTTGCTTTTCAGAGAGCCGCCGTCAGAAGCATTCAGGGAGCGGTCCATTGAATCAGCAGTGCATGAACCTCTTTCAGACAGAAATCGGTGGTCTGCAGGTCAGAAAAATCTTTGTGATTGGTTTGCTGCGCTGCAAGGATGATAGACAGGAGGGCATTTGCGTTTTTATGTGGGCGGTTCACAGTCCCTCACAAAAGACAAGCCGGGATTGCGGTTTATAAGAAAGCCAAAAAAGCACATTTCTATTAGGAGTGGGATCAGAGTGCTTGTCAAGTCATCATAATTTTTTATTTATCCTGAGCAGGGATTCTCTCAGTTCCTCAGTATATTCATATCGAAGGATAAGATGCTTGGAGTCAGAGGTCAGATTGCTGAACTTTTTTTTTTTTTTTTTGTCATCGATGTTATGGATTCTAGATTTTCAATTTCAATTGAAAATCTAGAATCCATAACATCGATGACAAAAAAAAAAAGGCTAATGTTGAAATATATGGGGAAGAAAACCAAACGGATTAAATTGATTGGAACCATGCACCCATTTTGACAGCACTTACCCCTACTAGTCTCCTGACAACAGTCGTTCAGATTCATAAACCTGAATGTCTTCCACCTACTCCGTACCACTGACTGAACTGCTTTTGCCATCTACAAAGGACTTTTAATGCTTTTCAATTATTCCAAATGTAAAATGGTAGGACTTTGCTACCTTTCTCTTTCTCATTAAGTTAAATGGTGTCCACCAGTGTAAGCACATTTTAGGGGTAGAAGAAAAGTAAGTGTCTAATGCATTTTGTTGAGGTAATTGTAAAAATACAAAATAAATATGCCGATATTTTGTACAAGACCCTTTAACAACACATTCAAACATTGTCTTGACATTTGAATTTGAATTGAGGTGGCATACATCCCGTCACATGCCAGTAGGCCTACAGATCATTAAAATTGTAAAAACTTTGAAATTGGTTGCTATGATGGTAGAACAGCTCTTCAATTCTCCGAAGTCTTTGGATATTTAGTTTAAATCCCACTCATGATAGTTACTGTCTCGTTCTCAGAGTATCAGTTTATCTGAATTGCATTGAATTGAATTTGAATTTGATTCAATTCCACTTCCTGCGATTACAATTTAAATTCATTTCAACATCCTGTGGGGTGGAGCCAATTCAAATCCATCCAATGAGTTGAACTGAATTCTGAAATTTTAAATTTTGCCCAGCCCGGCTCTATTATTTCAGCATAGTGTTTAATTAATGTCCTCTCCATCCATCCATTTTCTTGACCGCTTTTCCTCACAAGGGTCGCGGGGGTGCTGGAGCCTATCCCAGCTGGCTTCGGGCAGTAGGCAGGGTACACCCTGAACTGGTTGCCAGCCAATCACAGGGCACACAGAGACAAACAACCATACTCACAATCACACCTATGGACAATTTGGAGTGTTCGATTAACCTGCCATGCATGTCTTTGGAATGTGGGAGGAAACCGGAGTACCCGGTGAAAACCCACGCAAGCACGGGGAGAACATGCAAACTCCACCCAGGAAGGCCGAAGCCCGGACTCGATAATTAATGTCCTCTATAGTGGAAATTTGTAGTTACATCCTTCATTTTGTTGTTCTGTTTACTGCATTGAAGAAAAAAAAAGGAATTATGGTATAAAGATGTAAAGAGCCCAGTGAACCCAAAAAAAAGATGATTGGATCGGACAACGTATTTTCCCCCTTGGCAGTCAGAAGGCAGGAGAAGGAGAGGGGCGTGTTCAGACACACAAGGCAATACATATATATATTTTATTTATGTACGCTACAGCATTTCAGGTCATTATTGTCAAGGATATGGATAGAAAGAAACATGTTTAAAAGTTTGGAATATATATTAAATGTTTTAAACTATGAGTTATGGCAGAGCAAATCCACCTATGCATGTATGAAATAAGTGATTTAAAAGCAGATCTTTTCTATTCCCTACTGAATAAAAATAGACTGCCCGGGCAAGCAGCCCAGGGTGCAGTAAGCATCTTGTTTAAAGTCAGCAGAGAAAGAATCCAGCTCACCCGTGACCCTAATGAGGACAAGCAGCACAGAAAATGGATAAATGGACTGAAACTTGCCGTATTTTGTTGGACCATGACAATAAATCAAACAAAACCGCAGACAGACAACCTGTGTCTCTCACCACCCCAGGGAAAGACATTAGTCAAGTAAGAATCCACATACAGTGTAGACAACGTCATAAACAAGTAATTGATGGATGCAGTTAAAATAATGGCCTATGCAACCTAATCAAAGCGCTAAATCAAAGCAAGCCATCAAAATCTATTTAATCCACTTCAATAAGTACATTTGGACCTTTGCCGTAAAAGTAGTGCACCAAAGCAAAGCTCCTTTGTTCAAAATAAAAACATTATATCTGTATTGATGAATATCCACAGCTGTAAATATAAACTGGGCCCTGAAGAGACCAGAGATTGAACAACATCAGATGGAACGTGATGTTAGTCAAGTTAGAGTCGATTCATTGCTGACGTCATTGATACTTATTTTCTGCCATTGACCGGTTTTGCGTAGATATATTTATATGGACCGAGACAAATGAATAAAGATGCAACTCATTATGCTGAATGTAGTTTGTTTTAATTGTTAATGAGTCAGCTGGTTTCATCTTGTACACAGCTTAGTGTGTCATACTCATAGGGCATTGTATATTTATATTTATATATTTATATTATAAAAAAAATTAAATAAAAAATACATGTCTCTGTTTCACTGTTTCTATTTTACTGCCTTTATAAACTTACATATTTTGCAAGTGCTACTGGTCTCATTTCTGGTCAAATATTAATGCATCACGCTACGACAAGTGTTACGCCCGCGCGGTATTTGGACATAACATTTTGGCAATGAAGATGAAGTTTCACTTTGCGCCGCTGCCCTTGTTCCTCGCCGCCAGTCCCTCAGTCCCACTGGTATGAATATTTTAGGACTAGCGGCGATCGGAATAGCGAGGCTGACCGCTATTTTCAGCCATCGCCAGCCTATTTAAGCACTCTCGGACCCCCGCCGATGTATGAAGACTGTCGTCTTGTGGGCTGATGCTGATGGGCAAGTCGAAAGTCCTTTGCAAGCTGGCCGATTGGAGGACGAAATGCAAAAAAAAAAAAAACATGAGCCCTGGAGAACCCACGGGGTCAAATTTGGCCCCTATAAATTCTGCTACTCAAATAACAAAGAGCTTTTTTTTTTTTTTTTTTTACAAATTTAACTTTAAAAGTCCAGAGTGCCACTTCTGACCCCTGCATGGGGCCATCTAGTGGATGAATATTGCACTTACATGAGCCAGAGTGGTGGTGACAAGATGGCTGGCAACATGCTGTTTTATTGAGCTGGAAATCAATCCAAACAAAACCATCTTCTCAGCAAACCATCAGATGGTAAAATTGTGCTTTTTTTGTTAAACTATTTCATATCATGTTGCAGAATGCCTAGGAGTATGTTTTATATATATATATTGAGAAATTAGCAACTCTGAGCTAGTTCAAAAAACAAGGGTTAAAATTGAAAAAACATATTTTGGTGTTCAGTGAATTTATAGCAGTCATTTAATGTATAATTCATAATTTTCCAAGGAAGAAAAGAGTTCTTGGGTTCTCCAGGGTTAGCAACTAGTTGACTGTAAGATTTAAATGCTGATGAGAAGTAGTTAAGTTGACTAGGTGACGAATATGTCCAACATTTAGGGGAGAGCTTCACAGAGCTAACGCATTGTAATGTCTCCAGCAGTTTTGTAGTTAAGGAAAATGCATCATGTATGCCTCGAATACCGGGCAGAAACCTACAAGCCTAGCTGCAGGGCTAAAGATGCGTCTCTCAGGAGCTATTTCTGCTCACGTGACCACCCCATCTGAGGAGCTCGCTGTTCCGCTCAGAAGAACTCAACAATTCGTAATATTTTTGCTTCCCCCTCTCTAAACGTCAAATCTTCCCAGCACCCAGGTGTCTCATCCGAAGCCTCTGAGGTTAACGCTGCGTTGCCTTCGGTGCCTCGGTGCTGACTTAACTCCTTCCTCAGCTGGGGATGTGCCGTCTGCCTCGGAAAGTTATCGTAATGGAATGTTTTAAGCTGTAGAGATGGCAGCGTGTGGGTTCAGACCTCTTGTGCACGCCAGACAGAGATTAAAATAAAATAAAATAAAATTAAAATAAATAAATCAGCACATGCTGAGAAATGGAGAGGATAGAGCTGTTGATCCACAACACATTTTTGAGGGGTGTTTTATATTGAGGGTAAAGAGTAATGCACCAACAATTGAGATGTATTATAGTGATTATAAAGTCTACACACCCCTGTTCAAATGTCTTTTTTTTGTGATAACAAAAAATGAGACCAAGATAAGCCATTTGACCTAAAGCCCATGCAACTTATTTATTTATTTTACTTTTTTTTTTTGGAGTGGCAACTAAAAATAAATAACTGAAATAATGCCACTGTAAAAAAACAAAAAACAATTACACACCCCAATAAAAACTAGGGTATGGTTGTATTCAGAATTAACCACCCACATTCAAATATGCGTTAAATGGGAGTGCGCACACACCTACCTTGAATGTGACTCTGATAAACCCCAATTAAACTTTTACACCAACACCAATTAAACAAGTAAAGCTCTAGTAGGCTTTTCCTGACCTTTGTTTTGCTTTTTAGCAGGATAAACCTTGGTTTCATTTGACCCATACCAAAATCTCCCAAACACTTAAAAAGAACACCATGCCTACAGTGAATCATGGCGCTGGCAGTATCATCATTTGTGGCTATTTTTCTTCAGCTGGAACTGGGGCTTGACAGAAAACAGTTCAAAATAGATAGCACAAAAACTTCAGACTTCTGCTAGAATGCAAAATAACATTTAACGTGAGTCTGAATGTGATTGGTTAATTGCGAACACATCTTAGGTTTTAAGGAAGATGTGCACACTTGTGCAAAAATCTCAGTTTTATTTATATAATTATAACAAATTTGTATTGCGCTAATGATGGAAAAAGTTTTGAAATGATTTTGATCTCATTGCTTTATATCACTAAAACTTGGCATGTGAACAGGGGTGTGTAGACTTTTTTAATACACAATACATCCCAGACAAACTACAGTACTGACATTTTGTCCTGTGTTTTTTTTTTTTTTTCAAGACAAAAAAAGGTTGTGCTTTACCTTGACTAGTTTCGGTGACGACTGCCGCCTTTCTCAAAAGCTGTTAAACAGACAATTGTGACGTGTTTTCTCAGCTGATGTTTCTGGGCGTAGTCGGCGTGGCTGAGCTGTCATGTGACATTCCACACTCTCCGTCGCTCCATGATCTCCAAAGAAGTGGATCCAATGTGTGGGAAATTTGAAAAGTTCCTTTGTCCCTGTTTAGCGTGTCCGGTCTTCGTTTCCTGATCTCTATTGCTTCTTTTATCCATCTTTTGTATTTGTATCCTTCTGTTCCAATGATGCTTGCTTTGTCCCAGTCCATGATGTGGTTTTCTCGTTTGCAGTGATCTGATATAGCGGATTTGAGGTTTTCTTGTGTGGCCCTTTCCTTCTCTGCTCTGGTGTAACGTGTTGCTGTTTGTTTATCACATTCCTTTTGGTGTTCTTTATTTCTTATGTTGAAAGATGTTCCTGTTTCCCCAACATAAGTTTTATTACAGGTTTTGCAGGGTATTTCATATATTATATTGCATTTATTGTATTGATGTATACTGTTCTTTGGATGCACTAATTCCTGCCTTGTTTTTTTTTTTTTTTTTTGCGTCGCTTAATTATTGTACCTATGTTGTATTTTCTCATTGCTGGCTGTATTTGTTCTGTGACACCTCTAATGTATGGTAATGTGATTATTTGCCTGTATTAATTGTCTGTTCTTTTAAATTATTATAATTTTTTTGTTCTCTCTTTTCTTTATTTTTTGTTCATTTTTTGTCTATAAAAAGAAAACCCACAGGACGATTTTTGTTTTTTTTAGCCACCATACTGCCATTTATTTTCTGATATGCTTTCATGTATTCAAATTTTTCATGTTGTGACAAGGCTCTGAAACCAAGAGGTAATTTTGGAAAAATTTTCTAAGAAATTTGGCTAATCCACAGGATTGCACGGATCCCGTCTCCTGGTCTTGTCACGTGTTCGTTAGCTCACAGGGCGTAAAAAATAGACACACGATGGAACTCAGGAAACAATTAGTTGTGAATGGGTCATTGAGAGTAAACCACTACACTATGATGCTTTGTTTTCCATTCCCGCAAATCATTTCTAATATTTCCATACTTCATTTCAATTTTCCTTGAGGGAATTGCCATTTGCCGTCCACGGTGTTGTGTTGTTATTATGTGGGGCAGCCGTATGAGCAAGAAGGGGAAAAAAATGCCGCCCCAGGTGATTCCCTCAGTATGTAAATGGTTGTTAATCATGGAGCACACATTTCGGTGCGTGCTGCCACTCTACCTCATTTGCATATGAGCAGGTGCTGCAGTCCCATGCCACGGTATCTAATCCAGAGGCGGCTCTGAAGGCTTTAAAGCGTGCGTAAGTGCCTTAAGAGTCAGCCCGGCTGCACGAGAACATTTATGTCTTGGCGCTGGCTGAGGGGGGAGGGAGTCAGTCACGTCCTCTCACTCTTAATGGAAGGACGCAGACGGTGAGAGGAGAGATTCCACTCCACTTGAACGAGGACGCCGCACGTGCCGACAAATGGGCCGATGAATTGAGCGGGAGCCACTCCTGAAGGAGCAGCAGTGGCATTTCAGAGGTGGACTTGAAACAACTGTGCGTCTTTTTCTCCCTCTCTGCTTCTTTTCTGAGTCACTGGGCTGTTGCAGTCCAAAGAGTGGAGCAGCGCGAAGGAAGAGTGAGTGGAGTTCTGTCCTCCAGCTGAGTTAGCGGATGGAATCAATATGAGCGGCATCATGGATGGATTTATGGCATTTTGTTGAGTTATTTTTATAATCGTGGACGGGTTGCTCAGGTGAGATGCTCTTTTACTCCTGGCTGTAAAGTAATTGTGATAGCAGCTTCGTATGTGTTGAGATGGCAGGAAAAAATGAGGAAAAGTCACTTTATATGCAAATTATTGTGATTAATGCTCCTTCAAACAGATGTTTCAAGGTTGAGCAGAAATATTTTTTGTATTCTTCTACACGTCGACACATCTCTTAAATTCAGCTTCTGCTCATGTTGCATTTCACTGTAAAGGTTTGAACGTAAATGTGAAAATGAGCAAAAAAAGTTGAAATCCCTTCACATGTATGCAATTACTGGAGGTCTTTTCGATATAATGAACAGGCTGTGGACCCAACTTTGAGCGCGTAGATGATTTAATTCATGGTGTCAGGTTGTTAGAGAGGATAAAAATGTAAGAGCTTGAATGTCACTCGAATGAAGTCCTCCCTTCACCAGGAGAAAAAAAAAAACTTCCGCTGTTGTTATATTCTCTTATTTCTTCTCTAAACAATGTGTTGCAACAGCTTTTGATTCGTATATTTCTGCTGTGTCACTGTCACATTATTCTGACAGACACAGAAAAGCCTCGGCAGCCTTCTGCTAGTAAAAATCGTGTCTGTCTTTAAGTCGGAGTTTGGTTTGGAGGCAGGGACGCTGCTGAGGAGTGGATGGGAATCAGTCTGTCAGGGGAAATCTCTGCTGCTGCAAAAAAAAAAAAAAACTCCCCGGGGATCGCTCCACATTTGCAGCCGCGTCGCTCCGGAAGAACAGAGGGCAAACTAGGAAGACAAGCCATGAAGAACCAATTTAATGCCGCTCACAATGATTAAAGCGGCATTATGTGAAGAAATGAAGCCATTAAAAAAAAAAAGTGTCTTAAGTTATTGCTAAGATGACCGCAGACTTTAATGATCTTTCATATGGTGAATACTTAATGTTGTGTTATTACTAGCATTGGTGCTCGGGTTACTGTTCAGAGGTGGATTGTCCAAACTTTTCTATGGAAACAAACATAAATGTCACTTCCACTTCTTTCACCCTTGGCACCTGGCAAGATGCTTATATTCTTACTAAAACACTAATAAACGGAACCCTAGACAAACCCAAAAAAAAACGACAATTGCTTTTTATTGCTTTAAGTCACTGAAGGAATAATAAAAAAAAAATCTTCTGGAAGTAGCTTAGGGCAAAAAAAAAACCACCAGGAAGAAAGATGGTGCATTCAAACAATATATTTTTTTACTAATATTACTTGCTTTAAAAGCTTCACATACAGACAACTTTGCACAA
Source organism: Vanacampus margaritifer (assembly GCF_051991255.1). NCBI lineage: Eukaryota > Metazoa > Chordata > Actinopteri > Syngnathiformes > Syngnathidae > Vanacampus > Vanacampus margaritifer. The sequence goes on from NC_135432.1 coordinate 13,569,169, forward strand.
AAACATTCCGTTTTTGGAACCTGGAATTTGCATGCCAGGTGTAGCCCCTCCCCCGCTTACTACCCCAAAACACGTTTTCAATATTGAGCCTTTATTTGGCTTAGGAATTGGAGAGTAAGTGATTTGCATCGATGTTTTGTCTGTTAAAGGCCAGTTAAATGTCACACTTTTAAGTCCCTAAATATCAACATTGTAGCAGAGTTTGAGAAAACAACCGACGGCATGTCATCATTCTCATGATCTCCAAAATAGTTGTCCAATATCTGATATAAAAGGAAAAATACATCTAACCCCACTTCACTCAGCTTCCCAATCATATTGAGCCTAAATGACACTTCTTAAGTAAAAAACAAAACAAAACTGACAATTAATTTACTCCCTCCTGCTGCTTAAGAAGCAATTGCTGAGAAACGTTGAAGGTGCGTTTGGCCTTGAGCGCGGCAAAAACATGGCAGCGTATTTCTGTTCAAAGGAGAGTGTGTCTATGCATGTCCGCTGACGTGACAGCTTTTCGACATGATCCTCAGCAGATGTGTCCTGTCATGTCCTGGCTGCTCTGCCTGTGCCTCTGGGTCAGCGTGACGGCCATTCAGCTGTGTCAGGCCACCTTCTACGACACCATCCAGCAGCAGCACGGGACCAGGCCCGGCCGCACCACCGTCCACATGATCGGTGAGCCCTTCTCATTCCGATTTGCGCAAAGCCTCCGGAGGAGCAGAAAATGTCTTTTCACTTGATTATTGAACAAAGGAGCCGCAGCCTTTGCAACCGGTTTGGCTCCTTACGTTTAATTAGATTGTCACAAGCTCGCAGAGAGTGACTTCGATTTCCTTCGAGTTCATTTCGCTATCTCGATTGGAAATCACATTTTTTAACCTTGCAGCAAATCAATGTTGGTATTTTCATGTGTTTTCATTGCGCCTCAGCATGAAACCGCACGTGCCCATTATGGTGGAGCGGTTTCATATGTACAGCACCTCATATTTCGAGATGATTTCTTACCTGACAGTTGATGGGCTTTGATGTTTTATTTATGTTCACAGCAACCCTTTAACAACATTTGTTCTTGAAAATATGAATGCTATGATAACTGTTTTGCTGCTGTGGATTTCTGTCACTACAAGGCACTCAAGTAACGCTCACCTGCTAGGCTATTATTGCTCATACCATTCTTTTCACACTTTTTTCCCCGTGGTGCAGGGAGGGGGGACGTGGTGAGCTGTAGGCAAGTGCTGGAGTTTTGGTTACTATGGTTATGTAAACTATAGACTGAAACTTAACATACTCCTCCAGTTTGTTGTCAAGATTTTCAAAGCATATTTATGTGAAGACAAGCTGAATCAATCATTGCACATGATATGAATTACCATAAAATCCTGTAAATAACACGCCCCCATGTATAAAATCCCTATTATAAGGCAGCTTTTTCTTACTCATTATAATACGGTCCCCCAATTTGCTGGTATCCAGAGTGATCAATATGAATGAACAAAAGATTCAAAACACACCAATAAAGATTAAATGCTTTTAAATCCAGGTTAAAAACGATACTCTTTTCCCATACCTATAATTAAGGACTTTCAAAGTATTTTTTTAAACCATGTATTTGAAAACATTGTTCTTTCACTGTAAACTCTTTAAGTGTTTTTTTTTTTAAATTTCTTTACTTGCCTTTTAAATATCATTAACTCTGTAACTGCTGTAACATTGCACTTTAAATAACAACGTGTCAAGCCTTTTTTTTTTTTTTTTTTTTACAATCCCTAAATACTGCCTAGGTACAGGTAAACATCTAAACATTGTTTTGGGATCTTTTTTTTCTTTTCTTTTTTGCCAAATAAATGAGTGTTAATCACAGAATTTTACAGTATTTTTTTCTCTTCGAATAAAACATGCAGAAATATCTAGAATTAAGTCTTAAATGTGAAATCAATGCCCGGAAATGATTTATTTCATGAATATTGCATGCTAGGTGCAGATGTTGTTTGTGAAGACACATTTTCCACTTGCTAGTTCTTCATTAATATTGAACCTTAATTGGATTCAGATCCTTAGTGAGGATCCCTCAGATATTCAGTACATTTTGCAATTTCCTCCTTGAGTCTGCCGCTGATATTCATGCTACATTGCCTCCTCTCAATTTGCTCAGCAATAGCGATGGCACACCTTGTGAAATTGAATTGAATAGAAAATGGCCAAACCGCTGTAGTTGAACTTTGGTTTTTGGCAGGCGGGGAGGCGTGTAAATATATATTTACTACCTCCAGACTGGATGGCGAAGAAGGCGTCACTTCTTTAAAGGAAGAATGCATCCTCCTTTTTGTAGTACAGCACTTTGCACATTTTGCATTCCATCTTGCATATCATGAAAAAAAACCTTGGGAGAAAATTGGAGCGATTACGTCAAATGCGCAATTGGTATTTACCAGGGCTCTCCACCACTAAACGTGTAAATATGCTGCCATTCTATTTAGCATGGTGTAGCTAGTGCTCACTCTTGGATAAATGAGATGCCAGTTTTATGAGCACAGGATGGGCAGCCCGTCCAGATTGATCCTGACACTGAGACATTTGTTCAGCGCTCTGTGTTGTGCGCCTGTTGGATTGGTGGGAGGATTGGGGTTGACGGGTCATCAATTGGTGGCAAGAAGGCCAGTGGATGGAGACCACTGGGCCAATCTTAAAAGCCGGCCAAATGCCATAAGTTCAACACGGCCAGTATTACTCGAGGAAATCGAGATTAGGCAGGACGACGGATCACTCCTGTCCACTTCAATGGAAATTTAGATTCATGAGATGTTTAAAAAGTGCCAGCCATAACTTTGAGGATAGACTGTAACACGGTCGTGGAGATATTTGGATATTCTGTAGTGCTTGAGCATCACAGGATCCCTAAATATACCTTACATGAAAAAAATAGAATTTTTCAAAACAGTCTATTTGGATGCTTAATGATCACTAAAAATCTGATGAGTTAGATTTTTATACTGTTTAAAATTAAAATTGGCATGCTGATTTCTAAATTGCACGTAATTTTGACACCGTTTACCCTCCAGGTAAGCAAATTTCTTCTGATAGGCTGGAGTAAGATTGCAGTAAGAAGAGCTGATTACGATTGGACTTATCTACAACTACGAGGCAACTTGTTTGTGCAGTCACAATTCAGTACTATCAACATCTGCAAACAAAAAGCTAGCATAGTAGGAATTAAGAGGATTAGTGCTGGTTTTTGTTCCAACCTGTAACCATAGACACAATAAGTTCTATTTCTAACTATTCAGTCTCAGCGTTTTCTTTACATACATAACATTGATTTCATTTTTTGTTTTTTAACAAAATAGGGATCCTATAGCTCTACAACTTGACATGAAAGAGAAAAAACAAGATTAGTCTTGGATTGCGCACTCAAAAATTTGTTAAAAAGAGCTGTCAGTTCTAACCAAACAAATATTTGGTTCCTCAGTGTTATCAGTACAGGAAATTGGAAGTGATTGTGAAAATGTTGTGTCTGCTCCACATAAGAAACATGGAGTGACGAACTTACTAACTTATCACGCAGTAATGTTCATAAGGTTATTTTAATTAACTAAAACTAACGGGAAAAAAATAAATAAAAATTTGCTAACAAAATAAAATAAAAACGAAAATGCTTTTAAAAAAACGAAAACTAACTAAAGCTAACTATAATTATAGCAAAAATTTCCTTTGTTTCAGTCTTTGGTAATACATTTAATACATGAGCCTTTGGGGATGATTTTAAATGTGATTTTAAGTAGATTTATTTTGATACTAACCGGAATAAGGACATTTGAAAGTGTGGCACACAAAAGTGACGTCATCTAGCAGCAGCCAATAGAAAAGCACCTTCAGATGACGTTGCTCCCATGGTGTTTTTTTAAAATATTGCGCACAAGTAATACACATTTAAAAAAATAAAAATAAATAAATAATAAAACTAATACTGAAACTAACTAAAACTAAACTAAAATGAAGCATTTATTAAATAACTAAAACGAATAAAAACTAACAGAACCACCTTGAAAACGAATTAAAATTTAAAAAACCAAAACTCAAAACTAAATAAAAACTCACTAAAATGAAAAATTCCCAAACTATAATAACCCTGATAAGGACCCACTAAAGTGAATTCGGGCATTTGTTTGTTTCTATAGCATAATACAAATGTGAAATGGGGGAAGCCTAAAACTCAGTTATGCCCTTGGGTGTCCGGCATGACTCTCTCTTCCCCCCACTATATAAACTTGAGTGCCTTTGTTGAGTTTCATGTTCCCATATTTATAAGGTGAAAATATTTACATTGTATGGTCAATGATTACAAGAAGATCACCTGTTTCTTATATCCCACAGCTCTACTTTTGCTGCCTTAAAGTCTCTGATTGCTTGGAGCTTTTTTCCCCGCCCTACTGGTAGACAGGCAGTACTGCGCTCAACCCTATGATTCATAAGGTGTGCATTTATTTGGTGCAAAGAACATGAGTAGTGCACCAAAAGAGAACAGATTGTGTTTGTCGAGAGCATCTGTAAAACACTGTGGTGGAGTGATCATTTTTGGGTCTTGACCCCGCAATGGTGTCCACAGGAGAAATTTCCATGCTGAAATCATTGACATGTCAAAGTAAAAACAGATTTGTACTTGTGGTGACTTGAGCAATAGAATAAACTAATCGACATATTTCTTGAAATAGCTGAAGGGGTGGAGTTCGTTTGAATGAACAGCCTGACGCGGCAACTACAACTGGTGATGAAAAAATGGTCACACCATCCTTCCTTCCATTCTATTCTAACAAAAACTATTATGGACGGTGGTTGTTAAAGTGGGTTCGATCGAACCCCAGGGGTTTGATGAGTCATTCTAGCGCGGTGTATGTGTGTGTTCGCTCTTTTATTTTTTAACATTACTCCTTTCAGCCATCATTATCTGCAGCTGATCATACTGCTTTGCTTGGGCATAATATTTAGTGTCACCAAATATAATTAATAAAAATAATAAAAAACGAAGAGAAGGAGACAACATTTTTTGACCCAAAAAAGTGTCACTTTCAAAGAAGTCACGCATTCCTGAACCTGTCTCTGTTGGCTTTCAATGTTGCCACATTTGAACAAGTAAAGTAACAGATTGCGCAATGTTAAAAGTAACTCATTTAGATTACAAGTTACTTTCATAGTTATATTCAGCAGTTGTATAAGGCGCATTAACCAGGATGCATGCCTGTCCTGTTATCAGACACGACTTAAAAGGTGGACCTGATAACATGAATGAATATGAAATGTAGCACTTGCTAAGCTAACTTAGCACCTTTAACAGGTATGTGAGACACTTTGCAAACTTAACAATTGTAGTTTGCGCACATAAAATGGTAGCATTAACTTCCTTCTCAAGATAACTATCTTCGGTAATATGTGAAATACTGCTAGTTTGGTAACTTAAACAACTGCGTCACTTTATTGTAATTTATCACTCTCCAACCACTCTCTAAAACTACAGCAAATGATGTTAATTGCTGTTGTATACTTGTTGATTGTGTAATATGACAATGTATGTGTCATGTGTTCGGTTGGATCTGTTTACTTTCGTTTTAACTCTCACAAGGGTGTGTTGGGTGTCGTGACTTCTAGCCAATGTCTTTTGTGTTACTAAAAGACATACTGACAACTGTAAGTGAGTTGTGAATGTGCCTTCTGCTGATCGCTCACTAAATATTACATTGTTGTGTTTTTGTGTGAAAGTCATTGCTTTTTTTTCCTTCTTTGAACATAGTTACTTTCTATGCAACTAATGCATGAGTAATTTTATGCCCTAATAAAATCTATTCCTATGGTTTGAATTAGAACATCCAGTTTTATTTGTTTGGGAACGGTTCTTTTTAATGAACTGATTCTAAAGATTCAGTTCACTTAAAAGAATTTTCATGCTCATCACTATTGTGATATATATATATATATATATATATATATATATAAACTGTCAGAACATTTGACGGTTTTAATATTTTATCCTTAACTGCACAACAGAGTATAATTTGCATGAATTTGTCAATTATTTATTTATTTAGTCTTACTTAGTCTTTAGTATTTTGTCTTTATATCTTTCGTTTAACATATTAATGAATGTATTTATTTTTTTCCAATTCAGGAAAATATTACCCTGGCAAAGTCATTTTGAGTCAAATCCAGTCACTTGTCTTGTAGCCCCAAGAAACGTTTTGCTCTTTATAAAACCTTTGACTGCAAGTCTTGCATAATATTATTAATAATACTTTATTTTTATTTATATATATATATATAAAATAGATGGATTGTGTAAAAGTTGTGAGGGTCAAAGTGTTACATCTGGAGTCTATCCCAGTTGTATTAGCAGATAAATATAGTCAAACAACAGCTTCGGATGAGTGTAATTTGCTCGTCTCGAATTAAAAAGACGTTCCTCATACAAAACGCTGAGTGTGAGCCGGCGCATTATGTGGAGAGACAAAGAGTAGTCGTAGTTGCCTGATATGGCCTTGCACCATGGTGAACTCCCTCCCACCATACAGTATGTCCGCTTCACCGCATCACGCTTTACACACCTGAAAGGTCGTCTTTAGTCACCACGGTGCCGTCTGTCTCTTGCTGTTCATGTAAAACGAGTTGAAATATGCAGAGCAAAACATGTGAGTGAGTACAAGCAGAAAGAACTGACTTGTAAGTATGTATATAATTTATTCAGATAAAAGTCATAAATCTTTTACACAGTGTGATACCTTTTACACCGCAGTATATTGTCCTCTGTTCACAATGCTTTCAGGGGCGTGATATTGTTAAAGAAGCTTTAATCACCTTCAGTGGCACTTGAAAAAAAAAATTGGTTGTAAATCAAGATTTACACTGAAACTTGACCACAATCCACACCTGGATTGACTGGTCAACACTTTTTACCACAGGGAAGAATGGAAATACAATGAAACTGTGAGAGAACTTACATACACTACTCACAAAAAGTTAGGGATATTTGGCTTTCAGGAGAAATTTATGGAAAATGTCAAAAGTTCGTGCTACAGTGATATCACATCATAAAAGTAGGACATTTAATTAAAAGGATGCACTGGTGATTTCTTCATCTCAAACAATTCATTGGCAGAAAAGTTACCAAAAATGGTGGGTACACCGCAACAAAAAATGTCAACGTCTCAATAACTGGCCATGTGCCCTTGAGCAACAATTACCGCTTGACGACGACGTCTCATGCCGTTCACAAGTCGGCTCAGTTCTTGAAGGGCAGCCCTCGGGTATTCGAGGTTGTGGGGTCCAGTTTCCAGCCTCTACACGGCGACTCAGTTGATCCCACAGGTTTTCAATGGGATTCAGGTTTGGAGAAAGTGCAGGCCTTTCCATTTGAGGTACAGCAGTTTCCAACAGCCGTTTCCTCCTCCATGAGCTGGAGCGTTGTCGTTTGTGAATTTTGCTGTTAAACTCCATGTTAGGGAACAACAACTTGTGCCAAAAGTACGAAAACATTTAACAGTTGGACATGTGCATTCAAAAGTTTAGAGAAGGTCACATTAAGTTCACCTGAAAAGGTTTCAATGCGCTCATTGTGAAATTTCACCTGAAAGCCTAACTTTTTGTGATTAGTGTATTTGAGATATGAGTTCAGTATGTTGCACACGGATAACTCAAGACACTCATATTGCAGATCATCTTTTACCATTGAAATGAATGGAAATGCCATTAAACTGTCCTATCCTCCAAAAATAAGGTTATAATGTGTATTTTAATGGGGAAAAATAGCAATCCATAATGTTGGAATTTATCTGTATTATAGTGCCCCCAGACAAATTATCATCACAAAAAAAACAATTCAGACTAAAATGAAACAAAAAACAAAATAGAAGCCGTTCTTTGAGACGATGACGATTACTAAAATTGACTGACAATTTCGCCAATGACTAAAATGAAAACGAAAACAAACACAGTGACGGAAATTCACAAAATCCAATCAGAAGAAAGAATGAAACGCGAGTGGGAGAAAAGAAAAACTCAGCAATTTTTCTAATATTCTAATATTCAGACATGTTTACATTCATTGCGCAGCTGTAAGATAAGAGCTGTAATCTCAATCAATTATGCACTTTTTTTTTATTTAGGTGAAAACTAAGTTTTAAGATGACATTATTGTCAATTCAAAATATGTTTAATTGAAACAAAGTTGAATGTGTGTTAAATGTGTCTTGCTTAAACTACAGTTACAAATAGGTGTGTTATAATTTTCTATATAAAAGATTAAATGTATGCTGAAGGAAGACATCAACTAAATTGTCAATTTAGTCCACTAAAATTGCTCTTTATTTTTGTAGACTAAAATTGGATTAAAAACTAAAATAAAATCAGGTGACTAAATTATGACTAAAACTAAATAAAAAATTCTTGTCAAAATTAACACTGCCCCCAAGTGACCAAGGCACACACAGCAAAAGGAGCAGCACAATGTCTATTGAAGTCAAGCAAGAAATGTCACTGTTTAATCATTTTAAATGTTTAATTTTTACATTGTATTTAATTATGTCATTACAGTAGGTTTTAATGTAGTAGAATATTATTGGATGGTATTTTTATTGCTATCCAAAGCAGTTGAAGTCATTTCTTTATTTTTAGTTGTGTTTCCATCCATTTTCTAGCCTTGCGCTTATCTCGGTCAGGGCTGCAGGGAGCTGCAGTTAGCATAGTTGACTGTGGACGACAAGCTGACTGCACCAGACGGTTTCCAGTCAATAACAAGGAAAATACAGAAACCTTTCCCACTCACATTCACACGTTGACTGAGAGGTAACTGAACGAGCAAAGTCAGGTGAGTGAGCCACTATAGAATCAGTGACGTTGGTCACACTTCCAAACACTCCAAATTACTCTAATTCATCCATTAAAATAATAATAATAATAATAATGACATGTTTTCATTATTTTTACATTGACAATATAATTCGAATCTCTCCTCTCATCTTTTCATGAGATTTAATTGGGGTTTTTTTTGTCCGTTTTGCTTTGTATGCTTGAAGAAAGGAAGCTGCTGGCTGCTCACAGTGACATGAAAAATGGATATTCGGCTGTCACAAACAAAGGTTATATCCTCTGCGCGCTGTTTTAGACAATGACAATTTAATAGCCTTATATAATGCATCCTGGAGGCACATTAGTTTGACACACAACTGCCACCCCACCTCCCCCACCCCCACCCTCACTCGACCTCCTCTCATCCGTACTTTCTCTTTTGTCAATGCCGCTTCCGCGGTGCCGATGGGAAGTGTCGTGCCTCCTCAGCCGGAGGCCTTGCCACATCTGCAGCGACGCATATCCGCTTTGTTCTTGCCATTGTTGCACACGCCACTCTGATGTGAGACCACTGACCCTTTTGTAGCGTGCAAGAAAGTTGTAAAACTGCCTTTTCAAAATGGATATTCTTTACTTTACTGGAGAGGCGAAGCTGCTTCTGCAGGCGCTGTATCGTATACTGTAGGCCTGCTTTTCTTGTTATTAGATCATTTCAGACAGATTTCCTTTTGTTGTCCCCCAAAGAAAAATGTTTCGTCTTCTTCTTCTTAAAGTAAATGAATCTAAGGACTATCGGTGTCCTAATTATTATTGTATGCGCATCGTTACAAATAGCTTATGCATATTTCAGTGTTTGCCATTTATTCGTCTTATGGTTTATGAATAATTCATAAAAGTGCTCCTCTAAGCTTGTGGATATTTGTTTAAACAGCATGTTTAATTGAAGTTTTTCAGCCAATGTGTAGCAGCTAACGCTTCTTTGCAAAAATGAATTTCACTTGCCTACAGCTTAATTAATTAGCAAGCCTCTTTGCCAAATGGTGCCTGCCCTACACAAAACATGCAAATATTAAAGAAGGGTTCATAACTTGAAACATTATATGTTCTTCTCCTTGTCATAAATGTAAGTTCATTGATGAGTTTGGCTGCACTTTTTTTAAGACGACAAGTTCAAAGACCTCGAATTGTAAAAGATTTCTCATTTTAAAAAAATTAAAGAGGAAAAAAATGCTTTGGCAGTTTGATTTAAGGAAAACATTTTTTTTTTTTTAAAGCTCTCATAAATACTGTATTTTAAATGGCACTGTGGTGTGTAATCGTTCACCGGCACCTATTTTGAATTAGGGCTAGAAGACGGAACATTTGTGAGATTGTGGCTTTCACAAATCAGCATAGCTGATATTACTTAGGCCATGAAGGTAAGCTTCAGTGCTTAGCAATGTTTGGAATTGCAAGTTACATACTGTTCATAAGCTACATCTTCATTTTCAATGTTCAGTGTTCTTAACTAAAGCAGATTTATCAAATATATATCTCATGTTGGATATTTCTCAGTTATTGCCATGTAGGATATTTTGATTACCAGATTGGAAGCCGATTTCCATCATGCTAACAGCTAGGCTAATGTTAGGCAAAGCAAGTGCTGTTTTAGCTAAAGTAAGCCAAGCTGTCAACTATTGCGGCTCATGAAGTCAGTTTTATTTCCACTTGTCTTTTTCACACAGTTAGGTGGTGAGATGTTTTGAGATTGTTGTTGTTCATGGCGGCTTTGCCATCGCGTCGTGATCCTGCCTCTGCATTCAAAATGTAAAAGAAAACATTTGTACTGCAGTTTTTTTTTTAGCCCTCATTTTAACACATTTAAGGAGACTGTACATTTATGACAGTTGATCTTACCTGATGAGGGCTAGAAAGAAAAAACAAAAGAAAACAAATACAGGTTGGTCTAACTAGTCTTGAGTTTAAACCTCCTGATCTCGACCCCTAACATGGCGGATGAAGAAATACCAATTACCTGATCGAAAAACTATCCCTAGAACTATATCTGACTGGGCTCCAGTCCTAACCTATAGACAGAATTGTTATAATAAGTTATATATGTAGCCTATAGGGGGATAAGGTGGCTATGGGAGGTCATTGCCTCAAGCATTCACAAACAAAATAGGTAAATTTGTGGGAGTATTGTTCCACATCACTTTGAACTCATCTTCAAGTGACCTTCTCTACTGCACAATTGCGCTGTGAACATTTAGCACTCATGACAAATAGCAGTAAGCGCAGCATTTAGTACGTAGCATGAGGCGAACTGCTATGTGTCATCCTCGTGACCTCTGAGACAGCCGCGTCCTCGACTGTTTTTGAGTAAAACGCCTCATCGGTCGCTTCAGGCGCATCTTCATGTTCAGACTTTCTGCCATCAAAATCTTCTCAGATCAAATCATTTCTCATCTTCTCTGGCGTGCTCCTCAAACATTAGCATCATCGCTGTGACAGTGAGCTAAAATAAACAAGCGTCTCTTCATACTTGTGCTGATGTTCATTAATTATAGCGTATATTTCGAGGGTAGGACAAAAAAAAGCCCAACATACACTGTATGCCTTTTTTGCTGTTTAAATGCTGTATTCAATGCGAAAAATATATATACTATAAATATACCTTCTATTTTCTCTTATTTACTTTAACTTGCTACTTATTTTACCCTGTCTCGTTCATCCCATGGATGATAACCCGAAACCTCCATGCAGCCCCACCCCTTTGAGTTTCCTATTTTGGTTGCAGGTACAAGCCAAGTAATAAACGATTAGAATAATGAAGGAATTTCCAAACTACTTTTTCCCCTGACAGGTATGAAACATCCTCTCTGTGGTATTAGCAGGATTTGTTTTTACTTTCTTGGCTGCCAGCGCTTTTCTAAATGTGTCATAGTGCTTAGCTGACTGCCTGCCTTCTTACTCCAGGGCTCCGTTTCCATGTGCATAGCAAAGCAAACTATTAGCGATACCATTATTTTGTCTGTGTGCAAGCTAAATAAGTGGTTTTCGTACATCGCGCCATTGTTTGAGGGAGCCTGCGGAACATTAGGAGCTGAGAATGAATCAGTGGCTTTTAAACAGAGTTAACAGCACATCATGAATTTTTTATATTAATTCGTCTGTAATGGCGACTGTAAAAAGTAATTAGTATTAAACTTTAATTAGTCTGGATTGTGTTAGACAGGGACAGGAAGTTCCATAGCACAATCCTGTACATTAGCCACCGGTAACTGCATTTGTGGTCACTCAATACAAGTTGCTGACTTACATGAAAGGCGAAATGAATCAATGTCTCCTTTGTTACATCCAGTGGTTATACAAATTCTACACACCACTGTTGAAAAGTGTGTAGCCTTTTTTTTTTTTATCCACTGTTGATACGGGTATTTGCATAAAGAATGAAAGGATCCGCCACAGTACAGACTCACCGTAATTACTTGCAGAGATTCTACATGCAGCACCTGTGTGGCTTTATGTGGAGACACTGTTCCTATTTAATTCAACATTCCTGCTGTTGGAACAAAAGCTACTGTTAAATTAATGATAGCTTTGCGTTCCTCCTGTTTCTAAATATTCTATCACGCATATTCTATCACGCACTTCTGACCTTGTTTTGCACGCCGAGGATTTTCCAGGCAAACGATCAAGCAGCTTCGCCCCCTGCAAGGTGAAAACTAGCCATAATTTGAATGTGCAAGATTTTTTTGGTTATTTTAACAGGTGTGGCAACACTGCACTTTGCAAGAACAATGCTTTTGTCACATCACTGTTAAGCCATTTCTTCTTATTATTATTGGTTTTATTATGGATTGGTGAAGTATTGTCTATATTGTACAAGCAATAATAAATACTCATAGACAAAAACACAAGTAACAAATGGAAAATAGCTGAATTTAATTTTAATTTCAATTTCAATTCATTTATTTAGTCAGGACGCTGCATGTTAATGAACATCCCATGGGACACATGCATGTAAACACACCTCACCGGATTATAGCCAGAGGCTCATTTCCATCCGTTGTCTCCTGGCAAGATCACAGAAACAAAATATCAAGGGAAAAAAGCACAATATACAAAGCAAGAAATATTGATAAAAACATGATTAAATGTCCAAGTCATGGTTACATGACTGATTTGCTTTTCGCCATGTTTTGAGTTCGGTCTTGAAGGTATTGAAAATGGGGCATTCTCTGATGTTGAGCGCTAGGCTATATTGTTCCGTGTCTTACAGCCTCTGATTGACAAAGCCGACGGTCCAATGGAGTAAAAAGTACCATTTCTTCTTGGCAAAAATACTCAAGAAATGTCAAATATGCTGCATTAAAACTATCTGAAAAGTTCCTTTGGTCTCTTGAGGTCTCCCTGATTTGTTGGAATTTGGATGTTTCTGGGGTTGGTAAAGGACTCTGGTTGGTGGCCCGGTGGGTGCTGGATTTCACTTTCTTTTCTTTGGTCCTTCCTCGGGTCTCCTGACGGCCTCATGGCTCTGGCTGGGTTCTGAAGTGTTTGATTTAGGTGAACGGTATGGGAATTTTGAATAGGTTTTAGGTGAACTAATGAATACACACCCACACGCACGCACACGCACATACTCACCCACATACAGAATAAAATAAAAAAAGAGAGCAATGATGATGACATGATGAATGAACAATACTGAGCTCTCCAGAAAAAAACAAAAAAAACATTTTTCTTAAAAGTACAATGTATCCAAAAAGTTACTTGACTAAATGTAATAGAGTAAAAGTAGCTTATTACTTCCCACGTTTGCTGAATGTCTGTCTGTCTGTCAAGGTAAATGGCTAGATTTGTATTGTAAGATACCATTTTTGTTGTACCTCTCAAATAAAAAGCTTGTCAGTTCTGGCGACAGTATGGCTACTTCTCAAACGTTGTCATTATCCTTCAAGAAATGGAAACGTGATTAGGGAAGAGGATGTTAATGTCACATGCCCGTCAGGTCCGCTGAATTACTCTTTTGCACAAATAAATGATGACATTTTTATGAGCAGATCACTTTCTAACAACTTATGAATTTTTATTGCGAGGGTTCAAAGGCGTGAGAGGAGGACCCGAGTGCAGGCACGGGAGGAAGGCAGAGTCACTTGTGAGTCTTTTAATCAGTAAACATAAGATGTGAGGAGCAGAGCAAGGGGGTTCAAGTCCAGGTAGGGGGTAAGCGATCCACAGGCAGGCAGGCAAGGGTGCGACTTCAGCAGGTGCAGGAGAGTCCTCGAGCTACATCGCACGCGACCTACGTCGTTTTGACTTTACGGCGCCAGTGCCTCGTCCGCAGCACCTTCTTTTTCGTTAATTTCCCACAGTAATGCCGCCATTTTAAAGTTATTTAAAGTTGTGTTGTTGTAACCTCCAGCAAAAGGCGTCGTCCATCAGCCGGTCGGCTCGCCATCAGGCGCGTTACATTTCCGTGTTTAAGCTTGAATTAGCTCCACTCCGCCGTCCGTCAGCAATGAATGTCCGAAATATTGGTTCCGGCGTCTTCCGGGTCGCGCAAATATGTTTTTTTTCTTATAACGTGTGTCTTATAATGTAAATATCGACTTTAACGGGGAAATCCGACTCATGTCAAAATTTGGGTTGTATCGCCAGCGTAGGAACGGAACTCCACCATAACTTGAGGACTCCCTCTATTCGCATGTACTGTAGATTGGGGATCACCAATGTGGTACGCCAGGTAGTCCGCAAGGACCACACAAGTTGCCTGCAAGCCTGGTTCAAACATAGCTCACCAGTGAGATGCATCTCATTTTTGTCATGTTGCTATTCTTTTTATAATCACAGGTGCATTGGTGTAAATTTTAAATGTTAGATCATTTGCCACATTATTTAAGCACATTTCTTCTTTCAGAAGTGTGTATGCAAGTTGGATCCCTTTAAATGTATCAGAACACACAAAGTAGCTCTGAGTCTAAAAAAGGTTGGTGACCCATACGGTAGCTACTAATCAAAAATAATTTTTATAGTCAGAAGTATAAAGCGGAAGCTCAATCACTGTCCTAAAGATACATTCCTCAGCAGAGGTCTGTGTCCTTGAATTTTTATGTGGCATCACATTTTGCAATTACACTAATTTCCATCTAATTCATAATCATTATGTAGACCTAATTTAACAAAAACGTACTAAACAATTTCCATGGTTTGCAAAGGCGGATCTCTGGCACTTTAAAGTGATACATCACAAAATTTTAAGCCCTTCCACAGTTAACTATAGACATATAATGATTAAAACATACCTTTTGACACCATGGCAATGTCATTTTTTAAATGAAATATTAGGTATTTTGCTGGCTATTTTTCGAATGCGGAAGGAAAATGCCTGGTTCAGTAAAATGCCTGGTTCAGTAAAACCCCGCCTCTCCCCGTGTGGTTGTCCCTATCGTCCGAGCCGGCTGCTGCCAAAGAGCGCTTTGTGGCCACGCAAGGCCGGCCAGCCGTTGTAGTACAACCGCGTCTTCTTTACATGTGGAAATTGGATGGATGTTCAATTCTTCAGAGAGGGGAGAAGAGGGAAGAAAGAAAGAAAGAAAGAAGAAAAGACAACCCTGAGTGGGTCGCAAACCACAGACATGCTAGCATGGTCATAGGGCGAGCGTGCTAACCACTACACCATTTGTTCAGTTATGTTCAACAGCGCAAAATGTTTTACTTGTAGTTTACAAGGGGATTATAAAACGGCCAATTGTCATTGCACTTTGACATTGCAAATGTGAAGGATAATTGATTGCTTTGAATTAATTTGGACCGAATGTTTACTGATAAAGGCTACTTTTGTCACCATTAAAATGGAGGTCTCAGAGAAAGTGGGCGTGCGTTTAGTCCGCACAGGCGGTGCGGGGTTGGGGCCACACCTAATGACGTCAAAAAGTTCCAACAGCTCATTTTCTCAGGTTGGGAGGGGCTGGTGTTTGTAGAGCAGAATGACCTAGAATTTCTCATAGAGGGGCAAATGGAGGAAAACACTACTTTGGTGAGGAATTAGCATTTTAACATGGCTAAAAGCTCCAAAAAGTCGATTTTTCACGTTGCTGTCCCTTTAAATCCTTTAAATTGTGCATATTTGATCAACCTTGAGTTTGAAATAAGCAATTATTATTTTGTATTGAACTGAATATCACTGCCTTCCAGTGACTTTTATAGTTGTCTTTGTACATTTAAAGCAATGGTGACAGGACACACCCAACATGATACTGACTGGTGAAGTCCTCCCAAATCTGTCATAAATTTGAGATAAATTAGTTTCTTTTTTTTTTAAGCATCAGAAAAGACCAAATAAATATCTGGTGGGTGGTGTCTGGTCGGTGCTGGATTTCACTTTCCTTTATTTTCTTTGGTCCTTCCTTCGGTCTCCTGACGGTCTCACGACTCTGGCTGGAAGTGTTCGGTTTAGGTGAACGGTATGGGATTTTTTTAATAGGTTTTAGGTGAACTAATGAATACACACACACTCACACGCACGCACGCACACATGCACATACACATTCTCACCCACATACAAAAGGAAACAAAAAAAGAGAGCAATGATGATGACATGTCAAATCGGTAAAATTACCGAATGAACAATACTGAGCTCTCCAGAAAAAAAAAAAAGAAAAGACCAAATAAAGTGTTGCAGTCCTATTTTTTGATCACATGTAAGTCGTAGTACAATACAAAAAACGTAAACCATCACACAATGGGGCCCGTTAAATGTTTTACAGGATGTAACGCAGCATCTTAGCAGCCTTTTACAAGCTGCCCTCCTGTGCGCATGTCATCCATCGTCAAAGGTCATTTAGCCATTGTATTATGCATTATTACACAATTTACATGGCTTACACACGCTGGCACCGAGCACAGACAGCGAGGAGCAGCAATCACATAAGACCAGCCAGCAGCTGCCCTCTAAAGGCAGCTTCCTTTTCTTCTCTTTCAATGTAGTACTTTCATCGCAGCTAGCCATCTCGAAATATGAAATAGCAGTTGTGGAAGTGTGCCAGACGGGGGGGGGGGGGGGCTTTTTGATAGGACGGGTGCAACTTGACATTTAAAGGGAGCGACATTGCGGTGACAGAGGACACGTTGATGCCTTTAAATGTTGCGTTTCTTGAGAGGTGGCTGGCTGAAGAGGATCATGTAGAGCGTGTCAATTTGTTTATATGCGTTTAATGGACGTGAAAAGGTGCTGTGTGTTGCTGCAAGCGATATGTTATAGCCACAAATGTCCTCGCACTCACAGAGAGCCAGAGCTGTGCCTTTCCATTAGTCTCAGTCGTGTGAAACGAATGAAAAACACACAATTATTGCTTCATCGGTTTGTACACGTAAGAAATACTTGGCCGGCCTTGCTGTGATTTTCAAGGATCTTAGTTTAGGTCCATTCCCATGGCTGACATGTTGTCAGAAATATCATGTATATTTGTGCCTCACTGTGTGCTATTGTCAGCAATTGCAACGTTCTCTTTGCTGGTAACTTGTTCTGATGTTTCTATCCTGTGCCTCATTTCGACATGTTCCTAATCTGAAATTCTTCTCAAGCCTTCGCTTCAACTTCAGTTGTCAAACATACTCTATATACGCTTTCCTTTAATTGTTTACTCCAACATTTGTGTCGTCCCGTTTTTTCTTTTTTCCGGCTTCAAAACAAATTTGTCTCACAGTTTATCGAGCAATGTGTCACTCCTCTTGCACTCCGGAATAACAAAAGCACTACAGGGATTTATGTTTTCACCGAAGACAGGGAGAAAATAATTTGACAACACGCAGTCACATATTTTGGTCCTCCATCTGCATTCATTTGACTTTCTGCTGGCAGAGCCCCAGTCGCCTGCTGGCTTGTGGAGAAAGCGGAGCCCATTATGGGTCACCTTGGATGCATTTCTCATTAAAAGGTGACAGGCACGTTGCTCAGAAACACAGACCGCAGTGGTCCGGAGATCGGAACCTGCGGTGTCTTTTTAAATGACTTTCAAAATGAAAATAATTAACCGCAGGGTCACACAGGCCTTGACTTTGTCAGCATCCGCGTAAAACACTTGTTGTTCATTCAGACACCACATTGCATCGGAAGCAAATTGGTGCCATCACAGGGCAGTCCAGTCACATTTCCACCACTAAGACAAAATACCACTGTGGACAATGGAAATATAGTTTTGTCTTGCATTGCAAGATAATTATTTTATTTTTATTTTTTATTTTATTTTATTTTTTAATTTATTTTTATTTTGTATTTTTTTTTTTTTTGGGGGGGGGGGGGCAATTTTTACTTTGATTAGTGATACAATTGCTTTATGGTTAAATTATAAACTTCCAATAAATGGTTTCCATTTAAAAAAACAAAAAAAAACATGGGTTGGCTCCCCTACCCCCCAAAAAATAAAAATAAATAAATAATAATAATAATAAAAATAACTTAAACATCACCTCATGATGTAGGCCACCTCGGCTGACATCCTTAGTTAAACAGATCATTCAATTATATTCATGATTTAAAATTATTAAAGTTGGTGCAGTTTTTTTGTGTGATGATGTTATAGGATGTGATTTTTTATTATTAAAAAACACATTAAAAACTTCTTCTTTTTTTTGACAGGGGCAAGAAGGGATTAATGGCAATTGTAGGTCACGGAATTGCTTCAACTGGTATTTCCACGCCCCACTGTACAAAAGAAACAACAAAATTATACTGTTTATAATGATGCAGTGAGTGCTGCCAATCACTGGTACCAAAAGCCGAGGCTGAGCAGCAGGTTGCCGCATTGAGCCCCTGAGGCTTTTCAATTCATTCATGGAATGAACAGTCTGTGCTGCCCATTCAGTCATTAAATCCATACTAGGAATATTAAAATTTAACCAATCATACATACTATACTGCGTACTATGTTTAAGTCCCCTAAACAGGTATAACCTAGTCAGGCAGTGTGTTCATGTTGCAGGGGGAGCGTTGCTATTCAAATAGTAGCTGTACTGAGCACCTCCAGAGACAACCACCCAAGTCTGGCCTCATTACACTCGACACCAACTCATTGCATAGTGGCATTTCTATTGTGATAGACTGGCCAATTTTCCTCACACGATGCTGTGTTTTGTCACGTTTGAAGAACCATTCGCAGGTCCCAAAAGAACATACTTCACATTCATTAGGAACTGCAACTGTGGAGCCAATGGAATTGGAGAGCACGTTCCATCCATTGAACATCTGATTTGACAGCATGTCTTTGCTCGTCAGTGCCGGGAAGTCACATTGCAGAATGAATTTGTTACAGAACTTAAAGGAGAAGTCAAGTCAACAATTTCTTGACAATAGTATGTTCTATGCACCCCTTCTAGTCTCAACGTGGTATTCTGATCAATATTGTATTTGTGGAATATGAGTTTAGCAAAAAAATCCACCCGTTTTTTTATCCATCTCAGGGTGCGGCCATTTTGCCACTTGCTGTCGACTGATAATGCTATAACAATGCAAAGGGCTCTGCTTGCAAACATCACATGAACAAATCTAGGAAACAGGTGAGCCGTGACGGTTGTTATACTTAAGCTCTGTGATGTCATTTTCAGTCGACATCAAGTGGCAACATGACTGTCCCCTGAGATGGATGAAAACAAGTGGATTCACAAACACAATATTCATCAGAATGCCATGTTTAGACTAGTTGGAGGTGTATACGTAGAACATGGGATTGTAAATCATTTCTTTTCTGTTGACTTCATCTTTAAATACATTTTTCAGTTGGCTGTACTTTTGTATTGTTATGATGACTTGGGCCTTGAGATACAAGTTTAATTCATTCCCAACCCAAAACACTCATATCTAAAGTATTAACGCCGAGGGAGGACTGTGGCTAACATCAGCTTGTTTACAGTGCTAATGCTAGCTTAGTAATGCTAGCTTAGTAATGTTTGCGCCGCTATTTTGTCAAGCTGGATGTGTTCTCTGTGATTATTTATCACGACATCACACTTTAATGATTGAATGCCGTTATTAATGGCCTTGTTTGACATCTGTGTTCGTTCGTTGCTGAGTGGTTCGATTCGAAGGGGATTAGTTAAATGAGGCTACATTCAAATCTTGCTAGCAGTAAACCAGCAGACTTTACAGGAGTTGAATAATATATATATTTATTTATTTACTTTTGACACCACTGCTGATTGTCTGTAATCATTGTTTAATGCAGTGCCATAGTTTGGCGCAACACGAGTGTTTTGGTAGCATTTGTGCAGAAAAGGGACTGACTGATTTTCATGTACTGAACTAAGGGGAGAAATCATATCCACCATTGCATATTGTGCCAGAGGGCATATTAAAACACATTTTACACGAACTGTCAAGACACTGTTACATCTTGATGTGCAGCCGTAGCTTAACTGCCACTTTGCGATGAAGTAAAACACACAAAGAACAAGAAATATGTCTGACATGAATCAAGGCGCCGCCATGATAAGCCTGGAACTATTTCAAGTGACCCCCCTCCCCCACCCCCCCACACACACACACACACACACACATACACATTATTGTTCAGTTAGATGATCTATGTAATGTGATGAGACCCGAAGCAATTTAGAAATTACAAAAACGCACGGACTTAGAACCCATGTCACTATCACAGGAGGTAATGAATTCTTTGATGTGAAACTGTGCAAATTATAGTTTTGTGATGTTGGAAAAATCTGCTCACTGCTCTGAAATAAGGCAGATACATCTGCAGTAAGAATGTTAAAATGAATTACATCAGTGCTTAAGCATCAAAGTTGATATTTGACCTTAGTAACAGCACATGAAAAGCATCTTGCTACAAAGCCCTGTCATGATTTACATTATATATATATTTGTCTTCCATTTCTTTCATTTACAACTGAAATTACTCAGCAAAGATGTAGCCAAGAAAAAGCAACGGTCTTGGTCCAAGTTCTTTCGATCACAACAGTTTTCATTAGATCGAGTTACAGTTATGGAACATATTGAGATGTAAAGTATGAAAGTGCAATTCACTTTTTTCATTAGTTTAAATGCTTGTCTCTCAGCAGTCACACAATAAATTGCTTGACTGGGCGAATAAACATTCATTTGCATCACAACATTATTAGTGGAACTGCGTGTGTGTGTGTGTGTGTGTGCGTGCCTGTGTAATTTTGCTTCATTGCCCCAAACTGCTTCTTGGTTTACCGCTTTAAACAAGTCTGTAAAAATCAGACTTGTCACAACCTCTTCAAATTCATATCATTTCAGGCATTTGGCTTACAATAAGGAGAAATTCTATCATTGCCATGAGGACCCCAGTCAGTGGTTTATAATTATGCTGGACCAGCCAGGGCACTTCTCAGGCATAAAGTGAATTCAAAGACTTGTTTAAATTTGACTCATTCACTCCCAGCCATTTTTACTGAAGCAATCCCCTTCGCTCCCGGCTGTTTTACTGGATTTTCATTGATTTTGCAAGGCCCACAGAATATTGTGTTCTATTTTGCCATAAAAAATATGTAAACTACCAAAAGAAAGATTAGAGTCTCTTCTTTCATTGGGGGGAAAAAGGTAGAGTTTCCTTTTTGCAGCAATTAGCATTGGCATATAGTTAAAAATGTCATCATTATTCACAAATCTGTAGTGTGGGTAAATGAGCTTTTTTCAACATAAGTACGTTTTGTGTTTAAATAGTGTTATTTTGTCATGTTTAATTTATTCTGAGCTTGTTTTTTTTTTCTTAACTGTCCGACTCATGTCATGCTATGTAGTTAGCTAGCTTCCCTCCCCCAAAAATTAGTTTGCAAACAGTTTTATTTTGAAATATTCCTGAGCTACCTTGATGCCGACGCTCTACTTCCTGTCCGGCTCGTGTAATTTCTTCAGCTTCATGCGGCGTCCGGAAAAAATAGAACGCTTGCGGAAACCTTCCGCAACACCGCATAAGCAATGCACTGCAGCTGGTGTGAATTGACACGCAGACTCGAATGCTTTCTATTCCTTGCGGCGGCCGTACGGAAAACGCACCGCGTCCGTTCCGCAGTCAGTGTGAATTGGGCGTAAGTGGGGTGAAATGTGTTCTCCGCATTTGACCCATCCAGTGAGGGAGCGGTGAGCAGCAGCAGGGGCTTGTGCTCAGGGATCATTTGGTGATTCCAACCCGTGATGCTGTGTGTCAAGCAGGGAGGCACATGGGCCCCATTTTTATAGTCTTTGGTATGACCCGGCCGGGGATTGAACCCACGACCTCCCAGTCTCAGGGTGGACACTGGTAGGTAGGTGGTGGAGCTTATAAATACATTGTACGTGATTGAAAATGATTGCTGAAAAGTGACAACAATGTAGTGCTCATTTGTGGTGATATAATGTTGTTTTTCACGATTTTAGTTATATTTTTGGCCGTGGCACACTTGTGACATGAGTCGCCCCTCCCCCACTAGATCAGAACTTAAGCGTGTTAGTTTGCATCAGCAGTTGATCAAATACATCTCTGCAGCTTGAATGCAGTCTGAAAGATGTAATTAGCGTTTTTTCCCCCAGTTCATAGTAGTTAGATTTTTCAAGATTTTGAAGGCTACTTTTTTTAATGATGCAAATTTGGCAGGATGGATATTTTTTTACTTTATTAGGACTTTAATTTTGTTTGTTTTGTTTGTCTTGACTTCTCTTTCCTCTGACAATGCCTGTGTCACTTATATATGGTGTGATAATATTCATAGTGGTTCTTAACCTGGGTCCGATCAAACCCCAGAGTTTCAGTGAGTCAGTCTCAGGGGTTTGACGGAGTTCAAGACACACCTGACTCAAATGATTCGTGAAGACACGCCCCACTTGGCCATCATTGACTGCAGGTGATCACTCTACAATTAATGGCCTATCTGTGCAGCAGGGAATTTGGTCCAGTCAGTAGTCGACTTGTGGCAAAGTGATTGTACGTCGTGTGATTTCTTTGTTATTGTAATCCTACTACTAACATACTAAAACTATGTCGAGCAAAAAAATGGTCGGATGAATATGTGCAATATAAATTCCAATGTATAATGGAACTTATGGCGTTCCACAGGGTTCAATTCTAGGGCCTCTGCTCAAGTGGCTGCTGCTCCTGGGTTGCATCTTAGGAAACAGCCATGGTTGTTTTGAAATGCTCTATAAATATAGAGTTGAGAGGTGGAAGTCAGCATCCTAATTTCATGATTTGCAATGCCGAGTTGAGTAATTATTTTCTACCTATTTAACAAAAGTAAAGGAACAATTAATTAAACTGCATGGAGATGAGGAATACAAGAACACAATGTTTTTCTGAATTCAAGATGAAGAGCGTCAGCTCTCCCTGTAAACAAGGCAAATCAGCCTAGAAAAACAGGAGTACATCTGCAACACATGACTTTTTCAGAGTTATAAATGAGACGGAGGCGCAGCCTGTATGTGGTAGCCTCGTTACCTGACAGTTCCTGGCCTCAGCGTAATGAAGATGGCCGCACCAGAACGAGAGCAGCTCCAGTTAAGACCTTGTGCACCAACTCTGACCCGCCGCATGAAAATCCCTGAGACACCGTCAATCAAAATGTTCCTGGACACACACAAAAACACGCACACACACACACACACACACTGTGAAGACAATTATAATCTTATATAGCACCAACTCTCACTCGTCCACCACCCGCCACGCGTCTTCCTGTGAGACATTTACGACAAACATCCAACATCATTTTAGTTTAAATGTTGTGGGTGTACCTGCTGGAGACACCACGCTGATGAGCATTACTTTTTGATTTTAATGTATTCTTCGGAGGTGATGATTTCCAAATATAGAGTTATCTTTGCTCTGTTTGCTACCGACAAGCAATGCAAGTTAATTCTGTTGCGCCGCGTGTTTTTTAATAGATCAAAGCAGAAATCTGGGGCTGTCTTCTGCAATTACGGCACTGCATTAAGAAGAACAAACCCCTGTGGGCTGTTGTTTTCAAATGATGCCCCACTGCTTCCGCTGGTACATCACGATTAACGTTGCACATGCATGCCCTTTTGTTGAATGCATCAGACAGCCAGACCGGCTCTAAGAATTAAACCCAGTGGCATCTTCTCCCAAAACCCTCTCCACAATACCCAGAGTAAATGTCGACACGTAAATTCATTATTTTGTGGTTATTTCATTGCTTATTCGTAAAAACTAAATGTGTCTGGTCGTCAGCCAGCACCTATTAAAGTCTATCAAAATTGCAGTTGGTTTACTTTTTAATGTAACTTGAAGCTGACACCCAATTAAGTGTCTCACTGTTGGCAGGAAAATGGCCTGAAATTGTTCTTTCATTGCTTCCAATATAGCAACGAATAGTAAAGCATAGGCTACAGTAGAGAAATAGCCAGGCTTCATCTTGTCTGTTTACAAATGTTCACTCACCAAGAAGAATAATTCCCACAATTAGCGGCATGGAG
The DNA here is from genome assembly GCF_051991255.1 of Vanacampus margaritifer. Classification (NCBI taxonomy): domain Eukaryota; kingdom Metazoa; phylum Chordata; class Actinopteri; order Syngnathiformes; family Syngnathidae; genus Vanacampus; species Vanacampus margaritifer. The sequence goes on from NC_135432.1 coordinate 13,593,425, forward strand.
TTCATCCTAATGGTTTGATAAGTGTGAGGAATGAGGGAATCAAGTGGATGAAAGTCGAGTGATCTACTTCCATCCTGCAGGTCAAGTGGGGCTGTGTTGACTAATCCCCAAAGGAGCTCACATGATGGCACCATTATGTCAACACACAACTATTTGCTATTGGAATTAAAGCTACTTTTTGGCTGACTTGGCTTTCGTGCCTTGGACATATTCTAGAGAATAAATATCTGACGTGAAAGACTACCATTAGAGAGTTTTTTTCCTTAAAAATGTAATACAATTGGAAACATTACCCCAAAAAATTGCTCAAATTATTTTGGACAAACCTTTTTTTCCCCTCCTGTTTAAGTCACAGATTTATGTGGCAGTCACAGGTCCAGTGAGTTTAGGGGAGTATGCACGAAGTGCACCTAAACCCGCACTTCAAAATATTTAGTGAGGTACTTTATCGATCATTTGGGAACATTTCTATTTCAAATGCAAAACCTGAGCAGAGCTGCATTATTGACAAATGCATAAATGCAAATGCAGCGTCGGTCAGAATAGATAGATAGATAGATAGATAGATAGATAGATAGATAGATAGATAGATAGATAGATAGATAGATAGATAGATAGATAGTCCTTTTCTTCGTTGGAGGCATTCATGATTTTCTAAAACAATTTGAAATGTGGACTCGTCAGACCGCAGTACACTAAGTAAGTAAGTCCATCTCAGATGAGCACAGGCCCATGCAGGGAAGCTGGCAGCATTTCTGAGTGTTGTTGATACCGTACTGTAATATACAGGGTGTCCATAAAGTCTCTTTACCATTTCAAAAATTTATTAAAAATGCAATTGATTAGATATTTTATTTAGATTTGTTCTATTGTATTCAGCGTTTATTAAAGTTTTTTTTTTACCTCTTTTAATACACTTCTACATGGGCACCATTAGTTGCACGAAGCACATCAAGATTACTCGATTTCTTGCCATGTTCGCTGTAGCATAGCCTCATCAATTGTGGCAATGGCATCAGTAATCCTTTGCTTAAAGTCAGTAATGATAAACACTGTGTGTTTTTTTAGACACTGAATACAATAGAACAAATCTGAATAAAATATCTAATCAATTGCAATTTTAATAATTTTTTTAAATGGTAAAGAGACTTTATGGACACCCTGTATGTATGTATATATATATATATATATATATATATATATATATATATATATATATATATATATATATATATATATATATATATAAAAGATATAACATGTACATCATGTATATACTGTGCCCTAAATCAGCTGCGATAGACTCCAGCTTTCATGTGACCCTGAATAGGATAAGCACTACAGGGAATGGATGAATGAAGCAACCTGGCGGAATGAATACATAAGATTATGACTGATCAAGGTGTCGGCTGCTTCTAGGAAAATCTTCTGCATCTGAGCACACTCGCAAAAAGAAATATTCAAATATAGCAGGGGAATACATGCAAACTGGGGCACATTCACCAAAGCGGCAGCTCATTGTCAAACATCACTTTATTGCCAATATACCAGCTACACCTTTGGGCCCCTTCACCTCGTTCTCTTCTCAGCCCCCCCTTGATCTTGTGTCACGCTGGCGATTGTAATTGTCACATGGTCCTTTTGCAGCACTACTCTCAGGAGTGGAGAGCCTGAACGCGGTGGGTGGGAGAGGCCCGGCGGTCGAGGTGGGTCGACTTCACTCGGTCCAGGCTTCCCATCCTTTGGGGCGCCGCTCGTCGCTCGCTGATAATTGCGCGTGTTCATATTCATGATGACCCTGAAGTTGGCCTCTTCTCCCACTAATAGAAAGCCTTTTTTTTCTGTATGCGCGCACATATCTCTTCATCATCGCTCCACGTCAATAAGCTGCAGGGGCTTCGGCTCCTCAAAGAGTGTACGGCGCAGACTTATTATTCGTGTTTACAGTCATGATATTTGTAGTGCGCTTGCCCCGTGAAATTAGGCAGTTATTATAAATGATTCATGTAACGGGAATTTGCGGATGAATATTGCTCACACAAAGCATTTGCACCTAAATGATGCAAACTCCAACATGAGGACAAATATGATTAAATGGATAAAATAAAAAGGAAACACAAACAAAGGCGCTCGGGAAGCAGAATGTTATTTTCGTTCACCCCCCCCCGAGATGTCGATTTTAATGTACTGTTGTTTTTTTTTCCTCATCAGAGGGGGGCACGTGTGAAGTAATTGCTGCTCACCGATGCTGTAATAAGAATCGTATTGAGGAGCGCTCACAAACCGTCAAGTGTTCTTGCCTGCCGGGGAAGGTGGCTGGAACCACCAGGAACAGACCTTCATGCGTTGATGGTGAGTAATACAGCCAGCACACGTGTTGTTTTAGCAATGCTATTATAATGACCAAAATAGTGTGGATTAAAATGGGATAAAATAGAAGGAATATTATTTTTTACAGTGTGGACAGCATGTCTGCTTCACACTCAAGGGTTCCAAAACGAACAACAGTGATAATTCAACCTTTTCTCTTTTTTTCACGGGATGTCTAATCAGAGCACAAAATGAGTGACTGCTTTCAGATTTGAGTAAACAGCTTTGAAGTTAATTGCCTGCAATTAAGTTTTGGTTTCTCTTTCTAGAGAGTTATGAATTGAGGAGGAGGGGTGGGGGGGGGCATTGTTTGCATTGTTCTTAATAATGTATATGTTTAGGGGTCGTCGTGTACTAGTTGGCTCCAAGGACAACATGAGTAGCCCACGGGTCCATTCTAAAAGTAGCTCAACAGTGACAGAAGAGGAATGTTAACATTCATTTGTTTGTTTGTTTATTTATTCATTTATTTATTTAAACTCAACATTATACGAATTTCTTAATGTACCAAATGTTCTATTTGTTGTATAAAAATAAAGCAGCTTGTGTTCAATTGGGGGAAGAAAGCTTTTGTTTACACTTTTTTTTTCTTCTAGAACATTTTAGAGCTGCAATTGTCATACCGTGATAGAGTGAAATTGTTGCTCACAGTTGTTATATCGTCAGAATCTAATATCGGCCCATGCCTACATATGACAGCAGACATAATGCTAATGTTTAGTGCACCACGGCAAGAGTAAAAAAAAAAACAACAACAATTAAGTGACACACATTGGATGAGTGGATTGTTATAGAATGCCGCTGTACTATTTTGCCAAATGTCATCTGCGCTATCCACACGCCAAAAGTCCAAATAAAACAATCTGAAGGGTTTTACAGTTATGGGGCAAAATTCCAACAACTTGATTTGCACTGTCAACTATAGAACCTCTCGTCTACAGCTTTCATCATTACTCCCTTTTGCAAATATACCTGCAATCTATAAAATGGCAGCAGCCTTCAGAAAAATGTCAATCTCAGCTTTGACAGACTCTCACCATAGCACATTATGACCCATTTACTGTCTACTTGCCCTGTATTTAAGGCAATTTTCTTCCCCATTGGCATTGGCAACGTGGGCCACATTATACTCACACCTACCACTCAATCCTTGAAAAGCACCTATTTCACCCTTTTGCTCATTTTAAACGAAGCTGTATCCAATCAAGAAATAATATTAAAGTAGGTATAAAAAAAAAAATTCTGGCCAGGTTACTTACTGCCAAATCGTGTGCGTGCGTGTTGGATTCAAAATGCCTGGCAGGCGCTGGATTTGCAGTTTGTTAGACACCTACGTTACTGTCTCGCTTGTCTTTGCTGCCCGTAGCGTCCATAGTAATTGGGAAGTGGTGGTGTGAGATGGAGCCTTGCCTGGAGGGAGAAGAATGCAAGACGCTCCCTGACAACTCAGGCTGGATGTGCTATGCAGGCAACAAGATCAAAACCACCAGGGTAAGATAACCTCGCTTGACCGCAGGAAACAAGACGTTAAGGCAGAAAGATGTACCGCAGCCAGAAAAATGCTTTAGCATTTAATACTACCTAGCGGTGGATGTCACAGTCTAACACCTATTTGGCCTTTCTTCCCCCCACCCAGAACACTCAGCCATACACAACGTCATCTACATACTGAGGCTTTGCCAGACGCTTGCAATTGAACGACGTTGGCGCAAAGCTTGAATTGCAGGTAATTTCTGATACTGGAAAGAATTGCACTTGTTATCATTTATGTTTGAAAATACACTCACTGGCTTTTCCATTTGATAAAATCACAATGAAGAGCAGTATGAAAATATGCGCCCTAATACAGGTAAGACTTTAGTGGCCTGATTTACATATTTTTCCAGATATGAGCCGTCATTCTGCTCAGCAAAAATTTGAGATGCAAGCGTCGTGCGGTGGCAAGCAAAGACGCTTCAAGCTGTTTAATGCCACTCCAAACTAAGCATAAAACAAAAAGAATTACTCATTGAGTATTTAACCATAACACTTAAGTTTGCTTAACTATGAAAGTGAGTTAGCTTCATACTTAGACACACTGCAAAAACCCACAGACGGGCTAACTAATGGCATCGGTGTTATGGTTTTATAACCCGACACATATTTGAACATAAAGCAACACAGGTGTACAGATTCAGAGGTGGGCACTTCCCGTCAATGACGATGCCCACCTTCCGGTTAGCCTTGACAAAATAGAATGAGCGCCTCATTCTCATTCCGTGTATTTTTGCGAGGCTTCTCATTATCAAGCATTCGCTGAAAGTGCTGAAGCACTCGCCAAGCGGCGGGCATCGTCATTGACGGGAATTGACGGAAGTGCCCACCTCTGCAGATGATATACTGTAATAATACACACAGACATTTGGTGAAAAAACAACTAATAATTTTATTTAATTATTTTTTTTATACATAAGTACAACATTATAGACATATGATTTGAGGTGTGAGTGAAATTAACCTCGTATGTCAAGGCACCGCAGTATTCAGCTTGAATTGACAATGTCAGAGAAGTATTACTTTAACAATTTATTGTGCTTACAGTTAGTACAAGTGTGTACCGCAGAATACTGTCTCATTATATATTGTTACTGACCATATTCCAAATAGTGAACAAAATATTAAAAGAGCTCCCAGTATGATGTTGTGCATTTGTACAGCACTGAAAACTGCAACCACAATAATCAACATATTGTTACGGTACTGCCTTTTAGATGACAGCGATATCTAATAAAGTGACTGGTAAATAAATGGACAGTCATTCGTTTACTGTCCCATAATTCCAGTGGTGGGTAACTTTGGGGATAAATTGTACTTCATGCAACATAGTTCTTACGTTTTACTTGACTGTTACTTTTTTATGAAGGAGAGACGCTACTTTAGACTGTTACATGAGCTACATTCTGCTCACAATTTATGACTTATAACTTATAACTCATAATAAAATTATATCATTATCTCCGCCATGTGAGACAGTTGTGCTCTTTTACAAGTGTAAACAAAGTTCATTTATGACCATTTCTTGTTACTTAGTTTTCCTGCATTTGTGCTATTTTATTGTATGTATTATTCTTTTAGTTAAAATGTGACTGACACTGTTGGGCAATATACTTTTCTTTTCCTTTCGGCTTTTCCCTTTAGGGATCGCCACAGCGAATCAGTTGCCTCCATCTAACCCTTTTTTTTTTTTCTTTTCCTGGAGAGCTCAGTATTGTTCATTCGGTAATTTTACCGATTTGACATGTCATCATCATTGCTCTCCTTTTTTTTTTTTGTATGTGTGTGTGCGTGCATGCGTGCGTGCGAGTGTGTGTGTATTCATTAGTTCAACTAAAACCTATTAAAAAAAATCCCATACCGAACACTTCCAGCCAGAGTCGTGAGGCCGTCAGGAGACCCGAGGAAGGACCAAAGAAAAGAAAGGAAACATCTAACCCTGTCCTCTGCATCCTCTGTTCTCACACCAACTATCTTTGGTCTTCCTCTAGACCTCCTGCCTGCCAACACCATATGTATATATATATAAAATAAAAAGACAGATGGAAAAATCGAAATACTAAATTAACAAGGTCCCCAAAATCAAGATTCAAAGAAAAGAAACGCAAGGAACCAAAACCCTGACCACAACAGGAAACAAGAGAGTAACCTACAGTATGACGACTATGAACCGACACAGACTTAACAAATCCAAGGAACTATATAGAAACAAAATGATGAGACAATTAGCCATACCTGAAAAGGGAGGGAGCTGATTGGTTGGTACGAGGAACAGGGCTGGTGAGAATAGGTGGAGACAAAAAACAAATGAACAGGCAAGACCTGAACATGGGACACAAAAAAAAAGACATCTAAATCAAATCAAAACAAAGTCAACAAAAACACAGACCATGATGAATGCTGATTAAAGGAATACATAAATCCCAAATGAATCAACAGTTATACAGTAGTTGAGTAATGTTATCACTGACGGTATTTAATTGGTGGCCCACCATTGAATGAAAGTAAAAAATAAATAAAAAAAAAAAGGTTGTTTTTAACTTTCATTCTAAAGCAAGGGTCACAAAATCAAAAAAAATCTGTGATGGGGCATTGTGATTTTCTAGGAAAGTTGATCACATGATCATTTGAAAATGTAAACAATGGAAGAGATCTATATAAAGAAAGTGTTAAATATACAGTATTGTTATGTATCCATCATGATTAGCCTATTGATTATTACACCAATCGCACGTGTAATCGTACCGCCCCTTGTTTTGAGGCAGGAATTTTTGTGTCTGCGAAGCCAAGTTATGTAATTTGAGCACATGTGTTATTTCGGAAGTGTGTATCAAACCGGTAGCCCACTAATCATTAGCCAAGAAGTAGCGCTCAGCTGCAGAAAGGTTGGTGACCCCTGTTCTAAAGCAACAATCATACGGTAATTCTAATTCTACTACAACGCTTCAGTAAAATGTCAACAAGCGAAGCATTGAGACACACTCATGTAATAATCTTCCCAAACTCTTACTTTTTTTCTTTTTTACATGTGTGGTGGGGCATGATCACATTTGAAATTATCATTCATCATCATGCAAAAAAATTCTTCCTTTGATAAAGATTAGTGGAGAAAGGTGACCAGTAGAGGGCAGCACACCAGGGTTTTGCTTCACAGGTGCATGTACTGCATAATGACACTGACGTGTGAATCATTCCAATAAAAATGTTGTTCTTCTTCCTTTCAGCACTGCCGAAGGACCAAGAACTAACCATACAACAAACTTTCTGTTGCTTAAAGACATGAACACTTCTCAGATTCAAGTGTAAAAAATTGTAGAATACATAATGCACAACCCGCTCAAGGCTGCTAACTATACAGATGTTCTGCGCTGCCTGCGGGATCTTCATCATCATCATCATCATCATCATAACCTTGTTACAAATATAATTTCATCACTTTTTCAAAACTTTGAGACGGGACGTCAAATCAGGAGATCGTCTGGCATTTTACCTCAGACGCCAGTTGACAGGCATCTACTACGAAGCCCGGGGGGGGCCAGAGGGGAGACAGTAAACGAGTTGACAGCCCTCAGGGTGCTCTTTTTTTAAACATTGTGTAAAGAAAAAAAATTGTACATAAACTGTTTGTCTTTTATTGTGTACAAGAATTTTATCTATGGTGATGTGGAGCCAAAGCGAGAAGAGCCCAATGGGAATAATTGAACAGAAAGTCTTACTACAAGTTAAACCTGTGTGTCTTGATGCTGTACATTTGTTTCTCTGGTCCCTGTAGGCATCTTCAGCAGCTTTTACCAGTCCAACTTGGTAACGTCTCAGAGACCCCGATAATGATCTTGACTTGCCAAATATGTGATACCTGTAGGTTGTTTTCAATACTTGAAATGCCTTATTTGAGTCAAATCATTCAAATGATGATATTGTACATATGAAGCCATATGTTAATATGTGATGAAGTGTCATTAAAGTCATTAAAGTAGATGAATACCAGTGTATGGTTTGCATGGGATTATCTTCTCATAAATGCTGTATATTGCTGGGACTGATGCTTTACGGAAATAGTTTAACATTTGGCCGAGATAGACTTTTTTTTTTTTCTCTCTCCCTTTCTTGCCAGAAAATGCTGCAGATGAGAGGCTTGATATGGGTAATGCTTTGCTCGGCTTAACATTAAGACGTAAGCAAGGGGAAAAAGGCAAGAGTAAGAAAATCTTTGCAGACACTATTTGCTCCCTCTGTTCAAAAACTTGTTTATATTCATTTCTAATGTCAAGAAATTCATAAATGTTCTCATTGTGTCATACAACCTATTTAAAATCCCTTTTTGTTCCATCTGCTTTGTTCATGATTGGAAAAATATTGCTTTTTCTCTGTGATTAGGTTCATAATAGCATCTGTTGCCATCTGTTGTTTATTTAAATTAACTGTACACCAGTCGGGTTAAGAGCTGTGGTTCTTCAACCTTGGTTCGATCGTACCTCAGGGATTCGGTGAGTCATTCTCAATTGAGTTCAAGACATGTAAGTTTTTTTTTTTTAAAAGTAAAAAAAAAAAAAAAGAGCAATAATGATGACATGTCAAATCGGTAAAATTACCGAATGAACAATACTGAGCTTTCCAGAAAAAAAGAAAAAAAAAGACATGTAAGCTACCCACTTGGTGTGTCACTTTTGTTCATCACTGGTATGATTCATAATGAAAAATCATTTTATTTTTCCAATTACGAATGTTTCCGTGAATACACATAAAAACTTGCGGGTCTCAGTACCTACAACAAGGTTTGAACGTATTTGTTTGGATTTAAATTCTCAAAGTTTTCTAAAGCACACGATCTACTGCTTTTGTTGTCTACTGTGTGCTCAAAGCAGAGTTTAATAGCCACATCTGCTGACTTACATTTGTTGTGTTTGTTTTTTTAGTTGTCGTTTTTAATCAAGCCCTATACTTACAGGGGAAGTTTGCAGTTCTACAACTGCTAGCTTGAATGTAGCATCATTTCACTAATTCATCCCCCTGGAGATTGATTCTCAGATGCGAGTCGCCGAGAATCATGTCTATCCATCTTTGCGCTAAGCTAGCATTAGCACTGTAAAGTAGCTAACGTTCTACATCGACAACATGACTCATTTGTAATGGAGTTTTACTATAATGCTAAATGTAATCAGTGTTTTTTTTTTTTTTTTGTGGCCCACGAATAGTGAAAATCGGCACACACAAAAAAATCTGTGTGAATTGGGAAGGGGGTTGATGGCACTTTTTTTAAAAAACCCAAAAATTCATTTAAAAATTCAATATTTGTTTTCCATATCAAACCATGGAAAAATCAGGGTGTAACTGGGGGCAAACCTTAAAAAAACAACAACATATTTTTAATATTATATTTTTAACTGTGAGATTTTTTTTTCTCTCAACTGAAAACTCCCCGTAAAAAGATTGCAAATTTAGCTTCTGTGCATACTCAGTAAAAATGCACTCAGTCTCTAAACTCAGTTAATTTCCGATGCATTCTGTCTAAGATCTGAGGAAAACATACCGGTACATAAAATAACTGCCTTGTGTGGAAAAAATAGCACTCATGTACGTGCTACACTGTGTAACCTTATCATACAGGATTCAAATAGCCTGAGATTCATTAGGCTGGGAAAGTGGTGGCATCTGGTTTTTGACTAAATGTTCCTTTAAATCGATATGACATGGCATTTAGGCCCCCAAAAATTAAATCAATAGGCCTAAAAAAAAGTTTTTTTTAATCTCTGCAGGCACAAAGGGGCTCTTGAATGTCATTGCAAAGCAAAGGTTATTCTCGGTTTTACTTTACTACCTAATGTGAGATAAACTCACTGTTTTGATTAATGTATTCATGAGGCACCTGTTGAAGCCAAATGCCATAATGTGGGCTTTACAAGACAGATTTACACAACAGCAGCAATAGTAATAAAAGTGACATATGACAAAATAAATACTTGTTCATAGATTTAGTTCAGTGGAAGGGAGCGAAACTTGTTTAAATAGTGTAATTAGGACTGATGCATCTTGCGACTGGCATATATTCAGAAATCTCTACAACTTATAAAAACAAATATTTGAGCCAGAACGTTATAGTCTATCCAATCACAAAACTGTATTGCAATAATATGCGGATGGTTACAAAAATGAATACCCTATCCAAAGTTAAGGGTGTGCCAAAAAATTGATTCTCATAAGAATCGCGATTCTCATTTAGTACGATTCAGAATCGATTTTAAATGTCCCGAAATTGATTTAATTTATTTTATACTGTCTTCCCTTTTTTTGTGTGTGCTCTTATTGGGAGCGCTGTTCATGTTGTATACAATTTGGCCACTGAGGGGCAGTGTGGTTCCACGCGGTCTGATACACTGTTAAGTTGTAGCCACATTAGAGAGTAAAAAAAAAGAAGTCATGATTAATTTATTCCAATAAAAGTTAGGTTTTTTTTGTAGCGTGTAGCCGGTCTTTTGAGTGATAAAAGTGCCGCGAGTAGAGCACTAATTAGCATTAGCGAGTCAGACTGGAGTAGATCATTACGATTCCTTGAACGTCTATAAATTGAAGCAAAAATCATTGCCAATCAAATCATTTTGCATCAAAAATCGTTCTTAACCAAAAATCGATTCTGAATCGAATCGCACACCCAAAAATCAGAATCAAATCGAATCGTGAGACATTCAAAGATTCCCACCCCAACAGCAAGTAGTTGATGCATTTTGTAAATTGTAGTAGTAAATGAAGAGAAGTAATTGTAAGCTCTAAAATCTTTTACCGAATTATCATATCTAAATGGGAGGGTGAACAAGAAGAGGAGCTGCAAGACTCATACTCAACATCCAAACCGCACTTTTATGTGACTGCTTTATTCATCATTTCTGACTGTCTTTGATTCGGCAGTCTCAAATTACTGCATGTTTCATCATGTGCTGCAAAATGACAATTTTTTTTTTTTTTGTTACCGCTGTTCATGTTCTTACGGCTAGATGGAAATAGTGTTTAGATATTGCCTTGTTTGCTTCAGGCGCTCACAGTTTGAGATTCCGTTTGAGATGTTTGCTAAATGGGACTAATGTGTGCAATATGTCAATAGGCAGTGTCCCAGTTTCAGTGTTCATTCAGCGTTGCTCTCCGGGCTGCAGCTGAAGGCCTCTGATGTCTTACATTCAAGCTGTGGAGCAGCCAGAAATGAGACGCGAGTGATGCTGATGTGGCCTGACTTCTTTGTATGACACACCAGGGACGTCCTGGGAGCGCAGGGTCCCCACGGGTTCCTTGGGAAGACAAGAGCTCATTCAAAATGATTAAAAAGTCAAGTCTTGCCTTGTGCTCCCAATTCAAGGCTCACTTTCTATGAATAACAAGGTGCGACTTAAATCAACAGGATATGTTGAGATGATAAAGTGCGCTGAGTGTGAAATAACCTAACGTAAACTCCCCACACGCTAGTAATTATCTGCTTGAGTAAAGATAAATGTCTGAGAGAGCATTTTGTATTTGTACTGTTTAGAGTAAAGCGCATGGGTGGGCGACAGACAAACAACAAAAGGATACAGTGAAGAAATAAAAGCAAACACCCAATTAAAAGTGGATCGTCCCTCACTCGCACGCACGCACACGCACACGCACATACTCACCCACATAAAAAAAAATAAAAATAAAAAATTTAAAAAAAGAGAGCATTGATGATGACATGTCAAATCGGTAAAATTACCGAATGAACAATACTGAGCTCTCCAGAAGAGAGAAAAAAAAAAAAGTGGATCGCCCCTGATAATAAGTCAACAAAAAAGGGATTCGGTCGTTTCCCCCTCCCGATTGTGACGACCGTCTCCGATGAAAAGGCGGGGCTGTGACATTTCAAAGTCAAGGTAACGCAGGCCAAAATGGATTGTAATTAAAGTTGACATCAGGTGCCTGGTGCTCCTTCCCTTCTCCACCACAGGCTTTCATCTAAATGATTCATGCGGAGAACAGCGGGCCTTTCATGCAGTTAGGACCTCGCAAAGGAATAACAACGAGATGGCACAAAGCAAGCGTGGACAGATTTGCAATGACACCACCGCCTCGCATCAAGTCAAGTCAGACCGATGCGGAGGCACTCGCCTCATATTTGGAGTCATCGCTGGGAAATGTGGGAGTGTAAATGGAATAAGGGGGCTAAAAATAGACATTGAATAGAATCACAAGGCATAATGAAGACGGAATGCGGCAAAATGCTCCGCTTCCAGGTGCGAACCTTCCAACAGATTGTTTGAGAGGGAACGAGGTGACGAGTGCGCGGCGGCGGCCACGCCGGAACGCCGACGAGAGGATCCGTGCCACTCAATGCCGCTCGCAGCGAGGAGTGAACAAAAGCAGAACATTGAATTATTCTCTTCAAGTGAGCCGCGTGCAGGTAAAGGCCACACAATCTCGGAGAAATGGTGGCGCTTTTTTTTTTATATCTTACATAAGAGGGTGGAGGGCTTCATCGTAGTGTGACAAAGGCTGCCTTGAATTAAAGATGAGCTCTGCCTGTCTTTTGTTAACTTATTGTGAACGCCACACAACTGGAAAGTACAAAAGTCCACAGTCTGCAGGATGCCGAAACGGGTGTGAAAATAGCTTCGGCACAATGGCAGGGGTTGAGCCGCAACGTCGGGCTGCCTCAAGAATGAAAATTGCTACAAAAACTATTTGGGATTTGATCTTTTGTTGGCTAGTTCTTTGTCACTATCGAGTGGTCTTCAAACTTTTAGGTCGATTTGCTGCCTTGAGAGGTGAGTTTAATTCGTTCTGCATCTGTTCCAACCTCTTCCAAAAACTAAGATAGCACTTTATAATGTTGTACGTTATACAATCACACAGAAATAAGAAAGAAATAGAAAGAACAGAATGAAACATTTTGAGCATTATGATTAATTCATTGCGATTGTGCTGCTTCTGGTGTGCTTGCCTTGCGATATTGTGCTATTTTGATAAAGTACAATTTCGACATGTCGGTGTTTCCATTGAAGAGTGTTTCACTTCCGAGGCGCAATTCTCGTCTCGTCTGTAGGAGATGCTCATGATGTTTAAAGGTCTCGTATTATTCAACTTTTCAACATACTAAATGCATTCGCCAAAATTGACTTTGGATCTAATATTTTTGTTGTCCCCAAATCAGCCCAAAAAAAACGCTCTGTTCAAAACAACCTGTTTTAGGGGCGTGTCACTTTTATGTAAATAGCTGCACCAGGCCAAGCCCAGGCCATACCCTTCCCTCTCGAAGGGGTAGTGATTTCGGTCATGGTAGCCAGTGCTAGTGTTGTGAATGGAAAAGACTGGGCATGGGAGCAGAAAAAAAGAAAAATACAGAAATGTCTTTTACACATTTGAGAACGATTTTAATATTTGTAAAAGTGGCATAACGTTTTAGCGTAAGAAAAAGTAGCATAAAGTTACTACAGAGACTGTTGCAGCATTAGTTTGTGATTGTTTAGGCAATGGTTATTTTGCCGTGAATGTCTCTGATTTGCCGTGAATGCTTGTAGACCTTTCCAAGCCGTTATGAATACCACAAATATGCACATTTAGGCCACTGCGCGGTCGCAAGGTTCAATCCGTCTCGTCGAGACCACTTAGCGGCCGGTTAGCATCACAAAGTCATGTCAACTAGGTGGCGAGTTACCAGTCACGGCAAATTAACCACCGCAGATTGTATCTTGACAAAACAACTTCATATTATCCAACCACCCTCTGCTTTATCATATCTGACCTTTTGTAACCAAACAACCTGCACACGACAAAACGCAGCTCCCACTTTAGGCACTGAAGGAAAATTTTATTATTTTGTCCTCTTTGCGTGTTCCAAAAATGAAGATAGATTTAATGTAAGAAAAATACACCTTTTATAAAAATGATTTAATAAAAAACAGAGAATCTCTGGACAAATAACTGCCTCTAATCATCACTTAAACAACGTGGGATTTCAGAGCGTCAAATGTACTCTTCTACGTGTACAATAGCTTCTTATAGTTAAAAAGACCTCCTCCTTTTCATTTATAGACTAAACATACTCTCTGGTACTTTTCCGTGAGCAGTGGCGTAAACAAGGTCAGATTTGGGTGTGTGTTCGGGACTGAATATGTTATATAGTTGAAGGTTCTATTTTTCCCCATAACAAAATCTCACAAACAAGTTGAACCAAATTTACGGTGGCCGTGACTGATGAAGAAAGTAAAGAGTGTGTGTGTGTGTTATTTCAAAGCAAATTTTGTTTTCAAGACCGAAATGTGCGTGTACAAAGCGCTGAGAAGGAACTTTTTTAGACTAAATAGTATGACCCAGTTTAAGGTCAGATTATACCGAAATCAACACCATCTGCTCTGCACAGGACACAAAACATTTTGACAAGGTTAATATAAAGAATTGGAATGTTAATAATGGTTAATAAAATAAAATGAAGTATTAAAAATGTTATAATATCTAACAGCACTAAAAACGACATCAGTAATATGGTAGAAGGTGCACATCTCTTTTTAGAAAAGATAGGAAGGAAGAACAAAACAGTCATGATGATGATGTCCGTACACGTCCTTCAAAAATAAAATTAATCCACTGTCTTCTCAAAGACTTGGGACAAAGGAAGCAATCACTTTTCCCTGATCATTGTTTCCCCTCTCCACGGAGCATTTGCCAGCAGGGAGAGAAAAAGAAAGGAGCAGCCAGCTTCTCGAATTTCAGTGGACGCGACAAACCTTTACCAGAAGCGGTGCCGCTAACCCGAGGGGGCTGGGTCGAGTGTACTTCCGTGTCTTTTTGACGTCACTAAGTCACAGAAGTTTCATCTGCCCGTTTGAAGCACACATTTTAGAAAAGAGGCGAAAGCTAAAGAAGTTGCGGATGGACTTTTTTCATACCTGGTTGGATTGTAGACAGGCCGGGGATGCATATTATTGATAGAAAACCCCACTAAAGTGCATTTTCATACTATGGGACCTTTAAGGAAGACGGATCCCCAGAGTGATTACATCTCTCTCCCCTCATCGGACGGATTCTGGCATTTGGTGTTGTCTGTGTGCGCGCTTATAACTCGTGTTATGGTGCGGACGGATAGAACGGATTTCAACGAGGACGTGCGCCGTATGCCGCTCGATTGCTTGTTGCCCGTGCGGGGGGTAACAGCCATTTCTCATGCAACGATATGGAACATGCATGGAACGGCGGCCTGGGCTCCAGAGCTAAATCGCTTTGTGCTTTAAAAGAGGAGGCCGTTCCGACACGAAAGCGAGTGGCCCCGTACTTCTTAGGGTGTATTCAGACCAGAAAAGTCCTTTAGTCCACTTGTTTGATCCGGATCAAAAGCGGACTACATATTTTTTTTCATTTGGTGCGATTCATATTCACACTGTGCTTTTTGCAAGTGGACTATATTGCGTAATGACGTTGACCGCGTGACGATCTGTGCTCCCATTGGACAAAAATGACGAGGGCTGAACGCATAACCGAACCCGGAAATAGAAGAAAACATGAAATTTTGACGTGCTGCATATGTCCTGCATATTTGTGGCGTTATTAGATGCCAGATATTTGCGAGTGTCACTGCCAGCTCATTCAACGGAGGTTGCGCGACGCTGTTTCTAATTTTGGAACGCGTCGTCGATTGCGTGCAGTAACCGGAGGAGCAGTTGGGCTCCGCGTGCTGTTGAAAAAAATATATTTTCTCCGCATGTTCGTTTTCTTTCGGGCAGTGAGAATGTTGGTTATCCGAATGCAGGCTGGAGATCGATGAACAGTCACTTCGAAGCTTTTATTTCTACAGAATATTCCGGGCAAAAGCGAGTTCCCATACAATAGCTATTGTTGTGAAAATAGAAGAGGCCCTACAGACATCATTCAATACACATTGACTTCAACCACAGATCAAAGTTCTACTGAGGAAATAAGTAAATTAAAACAGGTATGACTAAATCTGGGCAGAAGACCCTCTTCAGTGCCCACCACAACATACTGACAACACCGTGGCTAAACAGTATACGGATGATTATAAATGAATCTAGCACAATATTCACTACCGGGCAATATTCCCCCCGCGATGCTTGGCTACGGTGGCTTGTTAAGCCCAAAAAGGTGCATATGTCCTGCAGTTGGAGCGGATCAGCCGTGCTTTGTATTCAGACTGCGGAGCTAACCGCGCCGAGTGCGTTCGGAAGAGGACCGAGACCACCTCAAAAAATGGGTCTCGTTCCGCTTGTTTGGTCCGCACCAGGATTCGTTTGTGTGTATTTAGACCTGCACAAAAAGTTTGGATCAGCGTGGGAAACGAACTCTGGTCCGTTTAAAGCAGACCAAACAGTGCAGGTCTGAATACACCCTTACTTCCTTTCCTCCGTGGCCAGGCGGGGGTCACATGACTACAGGGAATGCGCACAAAAAGTGTTTCCATTACACTAAACACTACTTCACTTATATATTTTTATGCAGGATCGTGAGTGATCGGCGGCAACAATGAATGCACAGAGACTGATATACTGTGCTAGAATAATTGTACCCTTTATTCCCCGCAAACAGCAATCAACACACTTCAACGCTAAGCAGCATAATATAATCACATCAGCGCTTACCTTGACACTAGACCGGAGAGCCGACGGTCCGGGTAGAACGAGCTGCTTAACGGCTGGGCGAACGTACGCTTCCCTCAGCTGACTCTACCCAAACCGCGCGCCGCTCCATCTTTTATTCTTTAACAAGTAGGGATGAGCGTGAGAAGCGGGGCTGGCCAAGCCCTCTCCCAGGCACCCTTTCTATGAGTCGTGTCTTGCTAACATGTTTCTGAAATAGGGAGGACTGCAGTATAAACAAGGCATTCAAATTAAGAGTTCCCAGGCTCGATTCCGCCAACAGTTCAGCCTTATATAAGAGGTTACATGAGGACATATCAAACCATGGTTATTTTCCATTCAGAGCGTAAAAACCTTTTGGGAATATTTGAGAGTTTTTTCGAAAATCATGTGTTACCATTACCAGCTTACTTTTGCGCAACGTGCCTTTTGCGCAAAACTGAGGGTAATGGAAACGCACCTTATATGTGCTGCTCTATATTTATGCTCATCTCAAAATTGCTTAAAAGTTTATTACATCACAAGAATATAAAGCTAACCTGGCAATAGCCAGCTTGATATTGTGATTCACTCAAGGGAGTTCTCCACAATATCAATCTGGGACTTCATTACGTTGATTTGCTTGGGAAAGGCGGAACATTCTGTACATTACTTCCAGCTGATTGCACGATGCGGCATTGTGCACATTTGTTTTGACCAATCACGGCCACAGATGAAAATGTCGTCTTCGTTTTTGCCGAAGGGGGGAAAAAAAGCACAAACATCTTTACCAGCTAAAATGCATGAAGCGCCTCTCGCTTGTTCAACATTCACCAAGAAAACGGTGAGTAACAGAATTAATTGCAGCGTCCATTCGTCCAAGTTAGGTTTGTTTGTTTGTTTGTTTGTTTGTTTGTTTGTTTGTTTGTTTGTTTGTTTGTTTGTTTGTTTGTTTGTTTGTTTGTGTGTTTGTTTGCTCCAGCGCTGGCTTCCACGCTCACTCTGTGATTGGTGGTTCGGATCGGTGGAAATCAACGGGCTCAGTACAAGATGAATTCTTCCGGAGTTTGTGAACTCACAAATACCGCGAGAATTCAGCTTGCCGAGCGAGGTTAATATAAAGCTGCCCTATGGAGGAATTTACCCAAAAATATCTTTACAATAGTGCATTTTAGCAGCACCTTAGCTGCTCACAATCGGTACTTCTGCAAGCCTCGGGCCAATAGTTTTCAGACTGGAATTGGGTTTGAATTTCCCTCCCTCTGTCTACGGATGCGATGTCATGTGTGCATTGTGTACGCGAGAAGGATGTGTGGAGTTTGAAAAGTTTTCAAAAAACAAACAAAAAAAGAGAGTGTTCAGTTTCATTTTTCGGCCTAACCTGGCAGAAGATGCTTGAGTCATTAAATGGTCAAATAAAAAGGCTATTGTAAAGATATTTTGGGGCAAATTCCTCCATAGGGCAGCTTTAAGTTAATGGACGACTCTGGTCTAAATCCATATATGTGTATGCAAAGCCTGTTCATATTTGCGCTTTAACTACTGTCTGCAATTTGAATATAAACAATATTTAGTAGTTTTTAAATCTGTCTATCTATCAATCTATGTAGTTAGCTA
The DNA here is from genome assembly GCF_051991255.1 of Vanacampus margaritifer. Taxonomy (NCBI): domain Eukaryota; kingdom Metazoa; phylum Chordata; class Actinopteri; order Syngnathiformes; family Syngnathidae; genus Vanacampus; species Vanacampus margaritifer. The sequence goes on from NC_135432.1 coordinate 13,611,511, forward strand.
AGCTAGACAGCTAAACACATTTTGAAAGACCTCACAGAGTAAACACTTTTTTTTTTTTTTTAGGTTTTGTAGCATTTATGGTTAATTAAAACACGAAGTGTGGAAGGTCAGCAGCCTTTTATTATAAAAATAAATAAAGCTCTGTTTCCTTGTTCGGATAATGAGCTTCTGAAGGCGCCATTGAGTCTCTTCGATATCTCTGGCGTCCTTTTAGAAACACAGCTGGCTGAGCGAAGCGAGCGCAGGATGACATAATGTGGCCGTCATCTGTCATCTGACATGAAATGAGCAGCAAGCAACTTGGGCCGACTGCAGAGTCTTGCTGTAGGTTGTTTTCTTCTCTCACCATTTGCTCCTTAGCCGCATGTTTGACTCTAAGCAACACTGACACTAAGTCACAATTACACACACTAGACACTTAAATATAGTTTAAGAAATTCAGCTACCCTAATCTGATTATTCAAGGGATGAAGACATGGCCTGCAGTTGGAGGACACTTTAGTTTGGTTTCAGGTCTTTCTTTATTGAAACGTTGTAAAAATCTGTATTAAAATGCTGCATGACTCCTCACTGTGTCATTCTGCTCCTATTTATGCACTTCAAAAAATAACTTTACACTAAGTTAAAAAAAAAAAATCCGCTTCTGCTAACAAGAGTATGAAAACCTATAATTTTTTTTATTGTAAATTTAGAACAGATCTAAAATGTTTGATTCATCGTTAGTTAATGAGTGAAGTCATGTGATTAATAACAAAAAAATAATAATATTATCGCCTGACGCCCCTAATAAATAAAAAAAATTTAAAATAAGGGGCGTCAGACGATTAAAATTTTTAAACGTAATTAATCACATGACTTCAATAGTTGACTCACGATTAATCACAAATTTTATAATTTTATATAGGTTTTCATAAAAATTTTAATGAAATGAAAAAATGTTAAACTAATAGAAATAGTTAACATGAATTTGTTTACGTTTATAGTCGTCAATGGCAGTGAATGAGTTAATAAACAACTTCGGACATACTTTGATTTATCTGGCCATGTGACCAGCTTTACATTTGAAAAGAGGTACCCCTGGGTTTTATTCTAGAGCCAATGTTGTTCCCTAACCTTGTCAATACGTTCTTTGAGAATTTGTTCAAATGTTGATGACAGTTACAGCATGTAAAGTTGAACTCAGCTCAACTGTTCACTGTTATCTCAAATTAGCATGTGTTATCTTCTTACAAGGCCCGCTGAGGGCTTCTTCTTTTTCTTCAGAATCTCAATTTGTGAAAACCAGTTTCTCTGTCCTGGCAAGATGAGGTCAGATCTCTGCATATTTTTATCTCTTCACGTTGTGCTAATCTGCTCTTGATGAATGCACCTGAGCGGTGTTTTCTCCACAATTGAAAATTGCATCCACCACTGCAGGCTACATGCACGTATGTTGCTGCCTGGCAAACTTTATCCAGATCAGCACTAAAATATTGCTATTATGTGTGAATTATTTTTGCATTTCCTTTATAATTGCTAACTATTAGCTAATCCACCAATTATTAAAATATATATATATATATATATATATATATATATATATATATATATATATATACAAAATACAGCATCTATAAACAGTGAAATAAATATTGCTAAGGTAAGGAAGCGAGGTGAGCCTTTTACATGTTTGCATTTAAAATTTTGAGATCTGATAACTGCGTCAACAAGTCACCGACTTATTGACAACGTGGATTTCCCTTTCCTTTGTTCAAATGAGTGAGTTTTGTTTCATTAAGATGGTGTCATGAGGGACAAATGCATGCGAGTGCATCACACTAGGAGGATAATATCGTCTAATTAATGTTGATTCTTAAAGTCTAATTGTTCGTCTCTCTTTTAATTAAGCAGGAAACACAATCTAAGCTTGTGTGCATAATGACAAAGCCTTTGAGCCATGACCAAACTACATTCATTTTATTGCTCCGACTTGCTTATATTATTACTGGACTTGCCTGCAGTAAAAAAGACCCCTAATTTACTTCACACAAACTCTTTAGCGTATGCACACTGAGATCAACTTTGTGACTTCCGTTGACATTTTTTATGAGAGGTACTGATGGGAAAACTCATTGAGGGGAAAGAGAAGCCAGGCTTCCATTATGTTCTTCTTCATGAGCCCCGAGACACTGACTTTCTTTTCTATTAACAGCAACCACGTTCTGTCCTTAGCAGCTAGTCACACATCACTTGAAAACGAGTATCAAGAAACCTCTCACATATCTGTTGCTTTCACGAGAGAGAGAGAGAGAATTATGTGATGAAAATCAATTTTGAGTCAAACTTGGTTGTCATGATTACTCCTACGTTCCTGCTCTCTTGTGCACAGTAAATCACATTAATGTATAAAAACATGACTGACTTGCGTAATGGCAATATGACATGACAGACTTAAATTGGTTCCATTGAAATGTGACGTCTTGGATTTCTTTTTGAGTAAATAATAGCGGACGTGTCTTGATGTTGAAGACATTTAACATTTTCTAAGCATATTTTTACTGTTTATGAATTTACTTATAGTATATAGATGCCATTTAACTGATAATGTTTGTGTGAAATATATTGGACATATAACTGTAGTGTAAGGAATAACACTTTTCACTCCCTTCCAGCTGGTGAGACAGGAATGCACATGGGAGGCATGCATGTTCTCAAGTTGATAACACTGTGGGTCTTAGGGAGTCTAGGTCGCAGGGTCGTACCTGTCTAGTCATATATTTCCGGCTCTGGACGAAACTGGAGTAAACATGTCAATGAATCACTTGTCTGTTTATTATAATTGCTAACCCTTTGTCCAGCCTCAGAGGAGGAGTATGCTTTTTTCCTCTATAAAGCGACTGTGTGTTTTTCATATGGACACACTCGAGGCTTAACATCACCTTTGAATGTAAGCATGTCTTGTGTCTTTTAGGAGCTCCTAAAATAAATCTTTTGCAAAAGAAGCTTCTTCATCAGATCTCATTTTTCAATTATTTTGAACACGCAAAGATTACACTTAATATAGTAATCAACTAATACCTTCAATGTACATGCAATTTACTCTATTGTTGCTAAGCACTACAGCAGTCTATGTGTGCAACATGCTCGAGCCATGAATCGGGATCTTGGATGACTCTTATTTCGATCAAATCCTCTTGTGTCTTGTTTTGAATTCATCAAGCTTCTTATTTTAAATGCATGCAAACTTTTGCAGGTGCTAGCGGGGTTGTATGTAGCTACTTCCTCATTATTTATCTGGATCTTATTTTTTAAATCTTTGTACTGTCTTTTAGGAACCTTTTGTATTTGACTAAACCAGTGAGATATACGCTACCTGAGCATGATGAATCACAGTCACATAGCTTCTTTTTTTTTTAATGAGTAGGAAGCCCTGCTACTTGTGTTCTCAGATGACAGAATATGAAACTGGGGTGTAAATTTTTCATCTAATTATATACTTCAATTTCAAATTCTGTGTGCATATACACTTACTTTTAAAATTGTTCTTTAACAGCAAAACACGTTTGACATGTCAGCGTCAATATAAACTGTGAATTATTGTCTAGCTACTAAAAGGTGAACATTTCCAGAGCGTAGGTTCATCTTGGCTGTATTCAGGTCTAAGTTGTTAATTTCCCACTAGTGAGGTCCAAGTAGTTAACTGCTTAACGAGTGTTAGAGCAACTGGGCAGTAAAACAATGTGGCTCATATACAGTATGTGGGGACTACAGACGACAGTAGTGAGAGGTTCAGAAGAGTGGTGAAAACATCTGCTAGCTGGTTTGGTCCTTAAACGGGAAAAAATAAAGTAAAAAATAATAATAATGTGTTCAATGCACACCCACCAGTGCAAATGTAATTCTATGTTTTTAATATTGTGTTTGTGGAATATGAATTAAGCAGCTACATTCATACCATTTTGTCACTTGTTGTCGACTGAAAATCACATCAAATGACACTGTGTCCCAATGTCCACACTTTTCCCATTATACTGTATAGCAATGACACCATTTTGTAGGGGTGTCCGAATGTTCAGAGAGAAAAAAAATGTAGTGCACTCAAAATTACCCACAATGCACTTGGGAAAGTAGTGAGCATTAATGGTCACTCAACAGGTTAACTCATTCACTGCCATTGACGGCTATAAATGTCAAAAATTCATTTGAACTATTTCTATTAGTTAAACTTTTTTTCCCCCACTTTTGTTAACAAAACCTCGATTTTTTTATTGTACATCTAGAACAAATATAAAAATTGTGATTAATCGTGAGTTAACTAGTGAAGTCATGCTATTAATTACAAATAAAAAATAATAATTGTCTGTCGCCCCAAATTTTTAATAATCTTTTTTTTTTATTAATTCACTGCCATTGACGGCTATAAACGTCAAAAATTTATTTTAACTATTTCTATTAGTTTAACATTTTTCCCACTTTTGTTAACAAGAGTATGACAACCTAGATTGTTTTATTGTATAAATATATAAATATATAAACTTTTTTGATTCATCGTGAGTTAACTAGTGAAGTCATGCGATTAATTACAATTAATAATTTTAATGGCCTGTCGCCAGTCATTTTTAATCATCTTTGTTTTCTTTTATGAATTTATAGCAGTGAATACATTGCCAGAATGGAAATAAAATGATGGTCACGTGATATACATCGAGGAGCAAGTAGTTTGCTGTCTGCCCGAATCGCCAAACAGAATGAGGGAAGTACAGATGAGGCTACTATATATTGCGAGACCATACAGTGAATGAAGATGGGATTTGAGTGGCTATCATTCGTACACAGCCATTGTGCCTAACAGCTCAGCTTGCAAGATTCACATAAGCAAACCCAGAAAACTGTTGAGCCATGACAGTCGTTACCTGAGCCCTTCGACACTGTGATTTCATTTTTCAGTCGACAGCAAGTGACAAAATGGCTGCCCCTGAGATGCATAGAAACGGATGGATTTTGCTGCTTAATTCATATTTTACAAACGCGATGTTAATCAGAATGCGTTTAAGACTAGTGGGGGTAAATGGAACATATTATTGTAGACTAGAACAATTTTGACAGCAAAGTTGTATTTCGCATTATTCTCAAAGTGCTTGTTCTGGCTCTTGTCTACTAAAGTGTTAAAAAAAATTCTCTTGACATCCATAAAAGTCCGTTAGGTTGGTAGATTCAAAACTACAACAACAACAAAAAGATATGCCAACAGACTGAACCATTGTGAAATAAGTAGTCATTGTAGCAGTCCTTGATATTTACATGTGCTCCAAACCTGCTGAATCAACTTCAACAAAAGCGTTACACTGAGGAGTGTAATTTGAAATGATTGAGCATTAAATACACAATTTATTTGAAAAATGAATCATCAAAAAGTGTAAACTGAGCAAAAGATTTCCCGTCAGTGTCTTGGGGTTTTTGTATATTATTGTTATCTCCTCATTGAAAATGTAAAATGCAAAGACAGTGCCTGAACTCCAGAGATACAACAGAGGCAATAATAATATTATTCATCAAGAAGATAAAGTGGTAATAACACAAAGCATTTTGTTAGTGGCTACACTTTGCTCGGAGGCATAAAACTTTCCATGTTCGCCGCCATTACAATAAGCTGCGTCCCCTCCGCAGGAGTATTGCGTTTGGCGAGATAAACAAATGCGTGATGTAAATAGGCTCGCCAGTGAAGAAGCTCCTCGTCGCTTTTCTCTCCATGATTAGCATTTCAAACAGTCCTTGTTTTGCATGGCGGGAATGTCTGCGTGCTTGTGCGGTGGCCCATCCAATCCGTAGTCCAAACGGAGCCTGTGTGTGTGTGTGGCAGTAATGTTTTTGAGAATACATCTTCACAGTCCGGAGGGATCTGACCTATTTTTATAGAACTCAAAGGGAATCCATAGCATGGTTTATTTGTTATAGACAACAATATACATTTCCCAGCATTTTTGCTTTTTGGTTGGCAGAGAGTTGCAGGCCACTGGTTGGAGCCTCATGAAAATCCTAAGAGTCTCCTTTGTAGTGTCTGACAACAGGCCCATCCTCTCTTTGAATCAATGCACATGGGCTCAACATAATGCACCACTCAAAATTTAAAAAAAAAACATTCACTGGAGCCATTTTGTGCATATTCACTAATGGATTGTCCACACAATAGGATTACCGTGACTATATCTGACTAAACACAAGAAATTAAAAAGAAGGAAAAAAACAAGTTCCCGCTGTTTAATCCATGTATTCTTTGATGCTCCATGGTCAGGGTCCAGAGTTACTTGAGTTGGACGGCTTTGCTCTGATTGGATGAAGTAGCTGCCTTGCTACCGTGACACCTAAAAACAAAAAATATAACAATAATCCTTCAGTAATAGCAATGGAAAACCAATATTAACAACCCTGGAGAACCCACAGGGTCAAATTTGGCCCCTATAAATTCTGCTACTCCAATAACAAAGACCTTTTTTTTCTTTCTTTTTTTTTTACAAATTTAACTTCAAAAGTCCAGAGTGTCACTTCTGACCCCTGCATGGGGCCATCTAGTGGATGAATATTGCACTTACATGAGCCAGAGTGGTGGTGACAAGATGGCTGGCAACATGCTGTTTTGTTGAGCTGGAAATCAATCCAAACAAAACCATCTTCTCAGCAAACCATCAGATGGTAAAATTGTGTTTTTTTTGTTAATCTATTTCATATCATGTTGCAGAATGCCTAGGAGTATGTTTTATATATATATTTTGATAAATTAGCAACTCTGAGCTAGTTCAAAAAAAAAGGGTTAAAATTGAAAAAACATATATTTTGGTGTTCAGTGAACTTAGAGCAGTCATTTAATGTATAATTCATAATTTTCCGAAGAAGAAAAGGGTTCTTGGGTTCTCCAGGGTTAAAACACTTTAACTCATTCACTTCCATAGATATTAATGTCCATCAGTGAGACCATAACTATAGCAGTTGAGTATGACATACTACTCACACATACCATTAATAAATAATATAGTGTTGCCAACACTCAATTCCAGAAAAGAGCAAATTGAACCTGCACAGGATGCGTGTGAAGAACTGACACTGCCATATCAAAGAATTGAGGAGGCCTCCAAATACTGGATAGAGGATGAGGAAGTCATAAAATGATTGGAAGATCTCGACATTCATTTTGGGGTATTGCTGACAGATGTGTGAACAAGGATGACTCGTCAAGGGCAAAAGCAGTGGAGAGGATAACAAACCACTATTACCACCTGAAGACCTCAAGAGCTGCAACCTTGGTGACATCACTCTTAACTTTTGTAACAAGTGCTTGAGATGAATTAACCCAGTGGTCAATGCTGAACGCATAGTGCCTAATCCAACATCAGGAGATCCCAACCAGGCCGCTAACCACAGAGACTCAGCTCAATTGTGGGAAAAAAAGTTCAATTAGTCATTCAGCATCTTAGAAGAAATCTAAATTGATTTATGGTTGGAAGAACAACGGCAGGACGCATTCTCATTGGCACACAGATTGTAAAAGGTATAAAGACTAACAACCATCATGCAATCATCACCTTCATCGATCTCAGAAAACCCTTCAACACTCCACAGAGGGAAATTGCTGAAAATCCTGAATGCTTGTGGAATCCCCGCACAGATAATTGATGCTGTAGAAAGGATGTTTGAAAACACCCCTGGCAAAAGTGATATGTCTAGATGGGGGGAAACTGATCCATTTGTGATACTGGCAGATGTACTGCAGTGTAAAACTCTTGCCCCCTACTTGTTTGTCATAATTTTTCACTATGCTTTAAGAGAACCTATTGAAGAAAGTGAAGAGGAATTGAGCTGCCATCTGGCAACAAGGAAGAATAGGAAAGGCGCCCTCGTGTAGGGGTTCTGACTGGCCTGGATTTTGCTGATGACGTAGCAATGCTACAGTAGCGTTAATGTATGAATAAATACAACAGGCTCAGGAGTTGCTGCTTTGGGCAGACGAGTCACTTGACATCAGGAAACTCAAAATAAATGCTGGGAAGCAAAACTGCATGTTGCGCAACAAAAAGCATGCCGTTAACAGAGGTGGGTAGTAGCGCACTACATTTACTATGTTACTTTTACTCAAGTTACTTTTGGGATTAATTGTACTAAGTAGTTTCGATGCACCATAACTCCGTGAAGAATCACTGAAAAAACAGCCACTCTCATTTTCAAGAAGAAGAATACCCTTGGCCTGTTTACATTTAAAGCCCCTTAGCGGCATCTAGTAGTCGAAGAATAATATTTAAAAGCACGCAAGAGCCCGCACACTACAGTGGCTCAGAGAGACTCTATTTCGCAAGCCTACCGCCGATCACTTTTTTGTGTAAGCAAACGAGCATCTCGGTGAGCGGCGCCAAAAGACCGAGCGAGCCGGAATTAGCCGGAGCAGCTAACAAGAGCGGCTAGCAGGAGTTAGTCGGAGCCATAGGTTGGAGTGGCTAGTGGGAGGGGCTAGTAAAAAGTTGTCCTTTGGGCATCTGTAGCAGGAAGATGGCGGCGAAACATGTCAGCCTCTTGCAAGGTGAGGCTCCATCTATGTAATATAATTAGTGATTACTAGACCTACGATTGTATTTTTTTTTTTAATGAACGTTGATGTGATGGGATATTTTTTTTTCTTATTATTGAACTTAATAGTGGGTTTTTTAATTGAATGAATTATTAGTTCACCACTAGATGGTGTTAGAGATCACTGACTGTCCCTTTAAGTAAATCATTTCATAATGCTCTGGCTGTAGTGCATTTTCAGTAACATACAACTTTAAAAAATAAAATAAAAATTAAACTTGGTCAACAGGAAGTTTCTTCATTCAGGATGAATGAGTGAATATTTTCCCTGTAGCCTCATTGATATTTTTTTTCAGTATACTTGTACAATTGTACACCTAAAAATTTTGAACTGAAGAAACCTTTTAGATTAAAGGTGAAATGTCTTCAACAAACAGCAAGTCCAGTTGTTTCATTTATCTCTTTGTCTATATTTGCTGACCATAGTACAAGAAACAAGGAGGAAATCCCAACACATGGACCGATGAGACGTGGTAGGCCCATCTTGACCTACAGTACGTTGCCATATTGAGGCAGCAAACTGGATTATGAGTATGACTTTATGCAGAACAAAATGAACCCATTTCCTCTCTGAGTCACACACAAATTATTTCTCAGTACAATGATTTTCTTGAAACGCCCACAGCTTTAATCCTTTTTTTCAAGGCATTTAACTATTTGATGATTTTCATCAGCAGAAAAGACTCTATTTTTCCCCATTATGCATAAAAACAATAACTTGCGTAATAATATGAAACAACTTAATTTCCTGTAAATAGGCTTTTCTGGGACACCGATTGTCAAACCTGTTTGAGATAAATATCTGTGATTTAATTAGAAAGGAAAAACAACAAACAACAATATCTCCCTAAATGTTCAAACTCAAATGACCATGAATTCTAAGCATACCGGCAATCATTTGGAGCACATTGTAAAGGATTAAAGCTGAAAACTACTTTTATCTTGTGTGATCAAAGATGTATTTTCACATGTGCCAGTACAACATGAAAACAGGCTACAGTATTCCATTACAATTAATCTTTTTGGAATACATTGTTTTAAAATTAGAACACAGATTGCAGTCAACTTTGGAGGTTGTGTTTGAAGTTAAAGCCACCACAAATTAACAACAGGAAATTAATATTGGTCGTGTATCACCGGCTTTTAACTAGAATAAACGTTTTTTTAGTCATTGTGTTACCAATGGTAGCTAGAAAGGAAATGTAAAGGGGGCGGGGGGCTGCCCAACTTCTGGCTCTATAAAATATGGGCTCTTGGTAAGGAAGTAAAAACATTTATTTTTAACTTATTAAACATTTCCAGTAGCAAACCTGCTGTGCAATCAGACGAACGAAAACCAAACATAGTAACAGTAACTAATTCATCGAATCAATTAGATTTGACTTTTTTTTTTTTTACCATCCTACTGTTGGATGGTATACAGTATAAAGTGTCAAGACAAGTGGGTCTCTTTTGATCAGGGCTAGCACGCTGCATGCGCTTGCTTACCCCTGCCTGTGTCACAGACAAACTACGACAGCTCAACAAAAAGGCAATTTATGAGAAAGCACATTTCTAAATGTGGCGCCGTTTCCACAGCTCGTCCGATTTAATTACACGGGTTTTAGTGCACAGTATTAGTTTACAGCTTTTCTCCATGTCTGTGCTCTTGGCCCCGTCATTCGCCAGATTATAGAAGTCGTTGTTGTGTGTCTGCATGCTCGAGAGCCACTGGGAGCAGTGACCACGCTTTACTCTCTGATCCTTCTCTTTCAAAAAGAGAGCTTATGGTGTAATAAGTATTGCAGATGACTTTAGCTTGCTTTAATGCAATAAGGAAAGAGGATTTTCCATTGCACTGAGCTCCAGCATGTGGAAAGCACACAGATTTGTTATTTCACTTTTCCTCACCTTGGTGGTCTTGACTTTGTTCCCAGAGATGCACGACCAGCCAGTCAAGTCAGGAAGTACTCGGCACTCCTCCCCTTCCACGCACGGCTTCATCTGACACCACCACTTGTGACGCACGATGGAGGCTGCAGGAAACATGACACAACGACAGAAAGCTACTTTTTAAATGAGGGCAGTGACCACGAAGCAGTGTAAGCTAGATAGTGTTGTGTGTGTGTGTGTGTGTGTGTGGTGGGGGGGGCACATGTTCTCATAATGTGTACACTAAATACATGATCCTTTTCTTGCTATTTTACTGTAATGGATTTAGGATTTGTCTGTCTGACATGTCTATATAACTTCTCCAGTGGGCTCTATCTGGCCTTTCTTTTCTGTGACAGTGGAGTTGCCATGGAAACAATATAGTAGGTGAAAGTATCTTAAACCTAAAATAATCATCTTTGGGGACACAAATGTTTCTACCCCATGAGCAAAAATATGTGACTGTACTATTCTGTTGATGTAGTGTACTAATAGAAAAAAACTGTTAATAGAGGTGATAACTGAGAGACTACCTTGATTTCCGTATTGCAATGGACAGCTTGACAGTGTTCTCCATGTTGGCCAATGTCATCAATTTATTGTTCAATTTGTTGTCTTCACAGACTGACATTTGCATTTTGTCCAAATGTGCCTTGAAATACATCTTTAACACCCACCCCCCTCCTCTCAAATCATCGTTACCCATTGAAATGAATGAAAATGCTATTAATCCGTTCCAGCCTCTACTAAAAAGCACAACCAAAAAATGTGTGCTTTGTAATAACAAAAATAGCCCTCTATAATATTGTACTTTATATAAACATATATTATAGTGGTAACGTGTATGAAGGTAAACTGTGTTGTGATTAATTCATCTGGTGTGTGTTAATTGGCCACCACATGGCAGTATTATTATTATTATTATTATTATTATTATTATTATTATTACAAAGCCAAGCAGACACAAACAAAGAAGAATAGTCACAACTGCTGTACAGTGTGTGACTCAGTTAGCTGCTGTAATATTATCTTTTTTTCACAAATGATAAACAACATATGTTATTTAAGTTTTAAGTTTATAAGTTTGACAGTAAACTTCATCTGGGAGTGGCTTTAAACACCTTGAAGCCGAGCTAGCTGCCAAATTACTGCGCAAGTGGACAGTTGATTCATCATCGGAATGAAAAATAGTTGACCGTGCGTGTGTGATCACCCCGCCACCCCCCACATAGGTCATTCGGGTGCTATTAAAATATTTTTAAGATGATAATGATAATAATTTGTTCAATAAATTGATGTATATACTGTTTCATATTTATGAATGAAATCCGATGACATCTACCACACATGTCCACGGAGCTGAAAATCTGTCTGCCTGTGCCTTGTTTAAATCCACAAAACTCTCCTTACACCACCTGGGCCACAAATTAGACCTGTATTGCGGGTCTAAAATCGAGTCTACTTTTTGTCACCAAATTGCTAGATGTGCTGGGGGCGCGGCAGCCACGACTGGCGGAATGTGGTCCCAAACACGGACTACACTGAGAATAATGATGCTTTTTACGCCAAATACACGGCAAGGCCTACCTATGAAAATACAGCCCTAAACCTCATAAAAATTCTCATGAAAATGTTACTGTGGAAACTGTGTCATGAAGGATTAAAAAAAGAAAGGGTTCTTAGTATTTGTGGAAGCACCAGTGTGTTTGGGTGGGACCTGATGAATATAATAATCTTGTCATGTTAATACATAGCCAAATTCTTCTTTAGAATTTTAAGGTCTTTTTTTTTTTACTCTTCTTCATATAGTTACTTATTGCTTGAGATAACGAGTGATATTCAAATCTCGTATCCAGAACACTGATAACTTAAAAAGAAAATCCTTGAATCATTTAAAGAGCAGCACGAGAATGTGAGTGCTAGCAATGACCTTCCACGCAAGAGGGCAGTGCCCTTGTTGTCCCGGCTACATGTCCTTGGAAACAGGAACACTTGACCGTCTGAGAGCGCTCTTCAATCTTGTTCTTGTTGCAGCAACGATGAGCCGCAACCACTTCGCAAGTCCCTGTCCTCTCCTTCGATGACCCTTAAAAGAGGAGAATTTGGGGAGTGCAGAATTTAAGCACATATTGTGTGAGAGTAGAAGGTGAAGCAGTCTTGTCCTTTTCGACAGTGCCAACCACAATGCCGTGGCATAAATTTGACTACATATTTTTTTAATATAGCAATTACAAGAATTGACTGTATTTTGTTCATCTATCTATGCCAGCGATATATAATGACAGGCAGAACCATGAAATGGCAAATCTTTCAGCAGATTTAAGACATAGTTTCCTGCAAGTTAAATAAGCTGTTTGTTCAGTTAAACAGACCCATTTTATCTGAGTAAGTAAATTTGGAGGTCATCTTTATTTAGTTATTCATACTTTTTGTCACATTTTTGTTTGCTGGTGTGATCGTGAGGATTGTATTGCCTTGGCTTAATAAAGGTCGGGAGACACTGATTTATGGCGCTCATGCAAATAAGCAAACAAGTACTTTTTCAAAGCTACAGCGCCATCACGTGGAAGAAGGGCATCAGCAGTCATTCACGGTGCAGACAACTAAAAGATGCATACATGATATTTGTCTATCTTAATTGAATGTGCAAAGTGCATCCGGATAGAAATAATGCAGTAATGCGCATGAAGAGAAAAATCGTTAACACGGGAGCGCATCATCTCGCAGGAGAATAATAAAAAAGCTGATTTTGATTATGACTTCACAGATGATTCACGTCGATAAATGCTGAATTGACTCTAAATTGTTGTGCAGCCGAGCAGAGAGATAAAAACCCTTGCGTGCATATTTCATACTCAAGTCTGAGGAGTCTGGCTGGAAACATACATGGCAGCACTATTAGCGGCCAGGGGTTAAATTGTCAATGAAATGTGATACCAAGGCAGAGCGTTAAAAACAATAATTAGTATATAATAATATATATATACATAATAAATAGTTTGGTGCTTAAGTGCAATGAGTGAATGTAGTCAAGCACTGCACTTATTGGCAGGCAGTGCAGATGCCAAGGGAATGGGGAGGCTCAAACCAAAGAAGCACCCAGACTGGTGACCAGCTGCCCTAATGAGCCCCCAGGGCCCGTGCGTTGGTCTGCAGGTTGGGTCTGTCACGTACCCGTCTGGCCTCTAGAGCTTTGGTTGCCAGCAGACCCTTGCCGGCTGCACAAGCTCACCACGCAAAACAGGAAAAGACCCCAACGGAGTGGCCTTGCCAAAACAATTCCCAGGGTCATGCCTGCACACACAAAAGGGACATTGGACCATAACAAATGATGTCAGATCATCGATGCTCATGCAAGTTTGCGACGGCGTACGCGGTGATGATTCTCCCATCAGGAGGCTGAGGAAATGCCAAGAAAAGCCTGATTAGAGTGGCTCCTTGCACTTCATTGTGAGTCATTAGCTGTTGGGGCTGTAAACATCAGCGCGCTCAGGAAACACATAAGACAGGACTCGGAAAATAAGTCATAGTCCGAATGAGTCACGCATAAACTGGAACGTCAAACTGCAGAAGTGCATTTGGGGGGTAACTTAACCCCTTTAACCTTCATTATTTCAAGTTGATCTGGCAAGCATTTCATTGACGGGCAACAACTGTTTTCTTTACAGCTGCTTTAAACGTTTACAGCAGCACTGATACAATAATCCTCCATTAACCAGCGGGGCATGAACGAATGATATTCAATGTGATCTAAATAGATGAAATGTGACCTTTTACTTACTTTTTCCGCTGCTCCTCAGTAACAAAACTAATTTCTTCTCAAGCTTCCTTTAGTAGTATCCATTCAAATTAACGCCTTGCATATCATTGTGTAGTAAAAACACAGCAAATTTAGCAGGTGACACGCTGGTTCCATCAAGAAATAAAAAAGAAAAAGAAAAAGAAAGGATAGCACAGAACGCGTGCTGCACTTTCACACATGAGCTCCTTTCCTCGGGGATGAAGCTGGCCCAGCAAAGCCTGCCAGCATCTGCAGGCGGGAAAATGAGAACTTAATCAAGACAGGAGCCATCTGTCTCCCGCACAATGTGCGCCCACTTTCATTAGCGCCTAAGAAGCTTAAAGTGCATCATGGTGTTGACATGGTGTCACCGGGTGGACGCTGAGAATGGGAGGAGGAAGTCCAAGGAACGGTAACCAGCCCAAAAGTAATACACATGTAAATTGTATCCATTTCCATTCAATCTAGAGCTGTCAAAAAAGGTATTTTTTTAAATCAGATTAATCACAATTAATCACTTTTTGATCCACTGAACACTCTCATCCTCCACTTTTCTAATCAGTTAATTACTTGCATAATTTAAAATGGAAAAAAAATGACCCCAGTAGTTTCACATGAACAAACATTCTGAATGATATACGCAAACATTCATTAAATGCTTTACTTTAAAGCAACACTAAGGAACGTTCAGTTTATGTTGATTATGGCGGCACCATATGGACAAAAGCGGTAATGTTATGTATGAAGGAAGACCACATTTCCCATGAGAACAAGCGCACACCAGCAAGTGAAAGCCGGGCCATTGTTGATCCTTGACTGTCCTTTTCTCCGGGTAGCTTCCCTTTTTCATTTTACTTTTTTTGTCTCCTCAGACAAAACTTTTCAGTTGTTTTGCAGCTTCTGCCAGGAAAGCAATAATCGTGGGGAAATGGGAAAAGGAGGAACTAACGCATGCCATTAAGCAGTCAGCACATTTGTAGTTTTTTTGTGTGGCAGTGTTCCTACCATCCTCCTCAAAGTTGCTTAGTGCCAGTAAAAGCAATACAAACCCTCTTAGGCCATGACAAAGGTACCATTCAACTGGTTTTAAGTCCATATTTAATCAGAAAAAGTTATGAAAATATTTTTTGAAGGTTGACAAGTTCCTAATTACTGTTAAATTATGCAGTGATTCTGGACATATTGTTTCTTCCAAAATTTGGAGGCGAATGCATTTCATCATTGGAGTAAGTCTTATCACTCAAAATCACATTGAAACACTTTTATTATGCTTTTTTTAGTCACTTTCAAAATTGCTTTTGAAAGATTTTAACCGTGACATTAAGGGAAATCAGTTCTCTACTTGTGTTTTAGGAAGCTTGACTTCACGCATATAAGTCTACTTCGAAATGATCTCTCTTCATATTTTCTTTATACAGATCCAGCCAGTGAAAGGTACCAAGAATAATGCCTCGGAAGTCCTGGAGCAATTTTTCTAGAGTAGTGGTGGGCTGTGAACTCGATCAGAAGCACTTACCTTTACAACCTCTAGTATTTGCTCCATAAAAATGTATGGATTTATTGACAATTGTCTATTTGATTCATTTAGTTGCATTTATATAGGCTACGTGGCTTGCAGAACAACTATGTGGATGTTAGACGTGTTTGTCCAATCAGATGTGATTTCAGACTAGAGTAGCATACTGTAGAATCAGTCGCCCTCTTAGTCTGCATTGGTTTCACTATGCCAGCAGATGTCGCTGTTGTTTCTGAAAAGTAATAACACCTATTTGGCATATTAGAAAGAAAGCCCCGAGCTTTAGGATTCAATTGCTTGTCAACAGAACATCTACGTGGGAAGATGAAAATGACAAAAGGAGTAGTGTGAATGTTTGGCTGCAGTTGACAAAATATATATATATATTTTTTTTTTCAAGTTGAAAAGTCAAAATAAAGGGAAAAAAGCGAGAAGTGGATGACATGCACATAATTTAAAAAAAAAAACGCAAATCAGTTATTTTGCTGAGGGAAAAAAAGTAAATGTGGAAGTGATGTTGGTGTACATTCTAAAACCACAAAAAAAACTACTCAAAAGTTTTCGACACTCTGAGGAAATAAACTTGCTGTATCAAGCATTTATTTTGCCACAATTTACTATGACATAAAATAGGATGTATTAGGTTTTGCACAACTTTTTTTTTTAAAGTCAACACAAGTGACGATACCACTCCGCCACCTCGAACCCGTTTTTTTAATGTGTTGAGCGACCAAGAGAGTTGCTGATGACGTCATTGATATTTTTCCAAGTATTGTTTTAAAAAAATATATCTCACGAGTTAATGGTTTACCAAAGCTTTATATTCAGAAACAGAAGACAATTGAAATGAATTATCAAGGGGATCAAAAACTAAATAAAAAACATATAGTTCAGTCAGTGCACGTAGTCATCATCACGTAGTCAACTCTCCTCAAGCCCAAAATATTCAATTAATGACGAGTCGATGTCACGCGCTGAACGTCATTGTAGAGCAAAAGCAAGTAGGCTAACGTGATAACACATCAAAGGATTTATGACCCCTACTGACTTTAATCGCATTTTTTTTTAATCACACACATCAGGGAAATTTGATGCAATGACAAATCTTATGCAAAGGGCAGTGTGACGTCATAAGGATTTAAAAATTTCTTTGGGCTGACTAGACGTGATTCACTTTAGACTCATAGATGAACTGATAACATTTTACTTGTCAAAGGTCATGTTAGGAATCTGGACGATTGTAAGACATAAACTGCATCAACTTCAAAATCAGAATCAGCTTTATTAGACAAGTATAGTAAACATTCAAGGAATTTGTTTGGATTTATATGCACTTATTTTATACACAGTCTTTATTTTTTCACACACGCACACAGGTTTGTTTTGCTTTCTTTGTGGGGTCATCTCATTGACATAATGCATTTCCTAGCCGCTTCCCCTAACCCCAACCATCCAAAATGATTGCCTACCCCTATTCCTTACCCTAACCTCAACCATAACCCAATTCAAACCTAAATTCTAAAACCAAAGTCTTGACCCTCAAAAAGAGGTCTAAACTTGTGGGGCCCAGCAAAATGGCCCCACGTGGACGGGTGGGCCCCACAACTGTGACATCCCGGAATGTTGGCCCCACTATGTAACAAAAACAATACCACGCATACACACACACACATACAGACTAGCCTTAAGGGCACTATTAATGATTGTTGATTGATAGAGTTGTATGACATCATAATGGTTAACTTCCTTGTTAAGTAGCAATATGGCTCATTCATATTGAGCTCTTGGCTACTTCCCCTCTCCATCTTCCTCTAAAAAAAAAAAACAATAATTCTTCCCCCATTGTTTGCTTTGAAATACTACTGAATTTGCATTGCATCATCAGCATGCTGCAGCGGTCATGCTAGGAAGGAATTAGGTGGGAAGTTGCGGGCCTCAAAATCGCAGAAATATTTTTGGAAAACACACCTTCCTTATGTCAGCATAATATTATGCTGTCTTTGGAGAAAAGGGGAGCTATGTATTTTCCTTCACACTGGGCATTACATCAACATATTAAATTCATTTTTATGACAATTGGCGTTCTCCTTTCTGAGCCACTATGTCATCTCGGTGGATGGATTTGTGTGGCCCAGTGATCCAAGTAGCTAAACTTTTCCGAGGCGTTATGCGTCCTTTATGCATCTCTTATACAATTGGGAGTTGCCCCCAGTGATAAGCACCAAGCCCTCTAGCTTGGTGCCTGTATGTTGGGGTTCACCCCAGTTAACGAGAGGTATAGCCATTGATGGGTCCGAGACATCTGCACTCTCAGTTTTGGCCCACTCGTCATGAGCAAACTGCTCCAGTTTTCTTAATCCCTTCTAAACCAATAAAAACACATTATTTGGACGATGTCAACACTTCTGGTTCATGATTGGATCCGTGCTAACCAATCACTATTGCAAGTTGATTTGCATGATGTTCATGTTTAAAATGTTACATATATCTGCAGTCGTCTACTATAACAAATAAAAACATGAGAAAACCCCAATTTTTCTCCATGTTGTTTTTATGTGGGACAAGAGTCAAAATCAGTAAAAATAAATAAATAATAATAATAAAATTGTCCATCAGAAAAAATGCGGATCTCAAGGGTTTCATTTTGAAGGGTGTTTTCTCCTGACAGAATTCTCCTTCTACATTTATTCAATAGGATTTAGCTCAGGGCTCATAGAAGACCACTTCAGAATAGTCCAATGTTTTGCTCATAGCCTATCTTGGGTATGTTTACCTGTGTATTTGTGGTCATTGTCGTGTTGCAAGACCCATAACCTGCGACTGAGACCAAGCTTTCTGACTGACGTTGGGCAGCACATTTAGCTCTAAAATACCTTGAAATTCTTGAGACTGCATTGTACACTGTATAGATTCAAGAATCTCTTTGTGTTTCACAGTAGGGACAGCGTTCTTTTCTTGGTATGATTCATTTTTGCGTCTGTGAACACAGCGCTAATGCTCCTTGCCAAAAAGTTCTAGGTTTGCCTCGCCAGTCCGTAGAAAATTCTCCCAAAGCTTGGTGGTGGTGCTACGAGTAGACCCGACAGGGCGACCCATGAAACGCAGAGGAGACGCCTCCTGGCGGGTCTGACAACACCTCAGGATCCCTATGTAAGAGCTGGACAAAGTAAGTGACCTGGGAGAGAGAAATCTGGTCTTTTAAGATTAGCAGCTGCCCCCACGGCCTGACCTCAGAGAAGCAAAATAAAATGTATAAATAACTGGAACTACAATTTGTGTTCATTAATGAACTAAGGAAAAAAGACATACTGTATGCAACACATTTTGAAGGCATATTTTTATTGTGCAACTTTCAGACAGGGTGAATAGGGATCATACAAAAACAATAAATAGTCATAAATACAATAAATATATTTTGAAAAAATATCGTTAAAATATTTTGGGGGACTTTCCATTGGAAATACAATCCACACTAATGTCTATGATGAGGTTTAAGGGGGTCAGTCACAATTGACTGTAGACATTTTGATCAGTATGATCACGGTGCATTCTTTCATACATGCACTTGTGGGGAAAGCTTTGAGAGTGCCCAGTCTGATGGCCAACTGCAAAGACTCGAGCCGTGAGAATGGAGAAGGAGAAGAGTCGGTCCAGGGTGTAGTGGCACAGCGGTTCCTCTTCCCAATCCTCATTCTCTCTGTAACGCTGTTCCACCTCCTTGTCCTGCACAGAGACCCCAACATATTAATCACTTATCTCACCTGACTCCTAAAGTTGGTAAATGCTTATAAAGGCCACTCACCACTTTCATGCATTTGCTCATGCTTTCGTGCAGGCCATGCAATGCTGGCTGCACTTGAGAGACAAACTTTAAACAGCATGAGAACTCTGCGACTTTTTTTAGTGCCGATTTATAGCTGCTCAACACCTTGAAGATCTTTTCAATGCATGGATGCTGAAGGTGTGACAAAAAACAAACAAACATCCAAATTACTTTAAATGCAACTCCAATTTTCCGCATGCATACCAAACTGATGTCACGGTGTGTGTATTGTTGCTTACAGTGTGGCGGCTCAATGTCTCATTACACTGATCTCCGGCTTGCATCCAGTCAGGCAAGAAGTCTGTGAAACTTGATATTTCGTTCGATCCATTCCGTGCCTGTAAAACATTTTCCCGTGCATTGTCACTCCACTGTTAATAGAAAATCAGCTGCCTGATGTGCACATTCATTTTCGGTGGCATGTCAATGCAGGAACATATTAATTATTCATATTTTATTTATGTTTATTTATTTATTCAAGTAGAATTTGCATTCACATAGGCCTAGATTGGGCTATAGTCATTCTTTCATTAACTGCTATACTTTATAGATTACAAGCCATTTCCAAAAACGGTTGGCTGTCTTTTTCTTTTCTTCTTCACTAAAGTGATTATAAAATGCACTTCTCAATCAAGGTGTATTTGACAGGACTATTTCCAAAGCACGTACCTGTAGTAAGACATTTTTTGCGAGCTGGTTGAGTTTCAGAGAGTTGCTCCTCATCTTCACGCAGAGATCTTCACTCTCTTCACCGGCAGCGCACCAACAAGCAGAAGCGATCATCGGCAAGAAAATATACAGTAAAGTCTTGCAAGCAAACGTCATGGTCGATTTGGGGTTTGTTTTTTTCCGTTTTTTTATGCTGTCTACCGATCCCTCCTCCTTGCAGTATATTGAGTGATGAGCGTCGGTGGCTTTCTTTTAAAGGTATCAACGCGGATGAGTCAGTGCAGGGATTTCCCTGCCTAATGGGCATCCCTCAGGTGAACTTCAAATCAGTGTCTTTATTTCCTTACATTTAAGACATATTAAGTGAAAATGACAAAATTGAAATAAAAAGACAATCCAAAGCATAGGAAGAAAAAGGGTGTATCCACATTCCACATTGTCCTGTCGATTTTGTCATAACAAAAATGGAGAACAACTTGAATTTGGTTTTCTTTTTCCTTCGATTTATTTTCTTCTTTTTTTGTAAGAATGTTTTAGAAAGATTCATTGGCACTTTCCTTCCAATTTCTACAAGCCTAGCAAATAAATAAACAACTAAAGTAATAATCACTCGCTGAAATTGATCTCCTTGTTATTCTGGCCCCGGGAAGCCCAAAAATATCAGTAAATGTCACCGATTTCCTTTATCAATATACTAAAGATATCCAAAACGATCAAAATACGATAGTCTACATTTATTTATTTATTTATTTATATATTTATTTATTTATTTATTTATTTATTCTACACTAGAAGGATAAGATATTTCTAAATATATTTGAGGAAATAAAACACAATTTATTACATTAAAAAGAGTTAAATAAAGTTATATGAGTAAGTAAATGCGTTTTGTTTTGAAGTGGCTAATTTACGAAAGTGCTCTTGAACGCACCGCCACTGCTCCGGATGCGCTTAGGGTGCTTGCGCGTGTTATTGTTTTTGTTGTAAGTTCAGCTCCGATTATGGAAGGAAAATCAAACTTCAACCTCAAGTCGGCAAGAACGTATGTATCGCTTCTGGTTTTGAATCTAAAGGAGATTTTTATTTATTTATATTTTTTGAATGGAACTGACTGTGTTCGGCATTTTAGCTGTGTTTCTTGTTAGCCATAAGCTAACCTGCTAAAACTTGTACACGGCCGGTGAACATCTTCGATCTGTAAACTCGTTACTGTTGTGCACTACAACGTCATCATGTGTCTCTCACCTTAATGATTGGCTCCTAAAATTTAGGAGACTAGTTTAAAAGTCTCGTTGAATCATTACAGTGTTCGCCAGCTAACTGTTAGCCGACGCGAAGTAAACACGAAGAAGGGGTTTCATGTCCTGTCAACTCGACTAACACAACAATCACATTTATTAGTGTGTATCATTCGCAGACTTTGTGGTTTAATTCCAGGTTGATTTAGCTGAACCCATGATGAACTATGAGGGTCTGGACTCTGGGATGGGGGACTATTCTCCGAGCCTTCACGGGACTCTGGATCCTGGTTTGGAGCCCTCCCTGGATCCCCACATCAACCCCAACCTCCTGCAGGGTGTTGAGATTGATGCAGACGGTCTGGCCGTGACAGTCCCTGAACCTGTGCATCTCATGGAGGGCATGTTTTCTGAGCTGCACAGTGTCGTCTCTGAAGTTGGCGTCCCTGTTACAGCCACACATTTTGACCTACAGGAAGAAATGCTTTGGATGGGAAACCACAGAGTGAGCGTTGATTGTGATGTGGGGTTCCTTTATTCAAATCAACGTCTAATGTCTTTTTCTCCTTGCATACAGGGTCACGCTACGTCATTCTTTGGCTCCACGATGGGCCGCTACTCTTCTTTTCAAGTTCATGCAACTGATGATATTCGACACATTCAGAGTTTGGAAACAGGCGTGCTGTTCCTCTCAAAGTGTAACCTCAAATGCTGTACTCGTGGGGGCCTCGTCATGTTTGATTATCCGTACGGAGAGCCTTCTTTTTATCTCATTTGATTACAGATTTAGTATCGCAATCATCAATTGATGACATATCGGTCTTTCTAGGATGGAGGAAGGCGCTGATATGCATAGTCTCCTTATGACTGACAACAATATGTTGCTAATGGGAGGACTACAAAACTATGTAGCTGAAGTTGACTTGAATACAGTTCAGGAAACTCAAAAGGTGAGATTCCCATATAGCACAGTATCACTTGACACAGTTCTTAACTCATGGTATCTTTGACGTGCCTAAAAGTTCACCGTGGAGGTCCCCGGAGTTGCAATCATGCGCCAAACTGGTCGCTTTTTCTTCTGTGGGCACACTTCAGGCAAGGTAAGGAGGCTCCAGTAGGAAGTGAAATCTCAAGTCCAATTTCCAGTGGTCATGTTGTCCTTCTATTAAAACCAGGTGACACTTCGTGACCTGCGTACGTTCAAGACGGAGCATGAGTTTGACGCCTTCTCGGGCAGCCTGTCAGATTTCGACGTACACGGCAACCTCTTGGCCGCCTGCGGCTTCTCCAGCCGAGGACTGAACGGGTTGGCTTGCGACCGCTTCCTCATGGTGTACGACCTCCGCATGATGCGAGCTGTTACGCCACTTCAAGTGCATGTGGACCCGGTCTTCTTGCGCTTCATTCCTACGTACACATCACGCTTGGCCATTATCTCACAGACAGGTACAGCTGTAGTTGCAATTGGACTACACTGACTGACAACTTTGGGTTAGGGATTGACTCATTATCGGCCGGGCTGATTACAGTGCAGATATTTAAAATTTTTATGCATATCAGCATCAGCGTTTCGTAAAAAAAATCTGCCGTCCGATAAGATATCATCTTAAAATTGGGTAAAGCCCAGGCAATTATTTCTTGGTTTAAATGTTCAGTTAATTTCTCATGCTGAGCTTTGGAAATCCCTTCACTCTTAGATTTTGTTTGCACTTACAATAAAGCTACATAAATTAAACATTTTAAAAAGGTGGGCCCACTCCACTATTTGAGAAGCACCGAGTTAGAGTGAAATTTGGGAAAACTTAAATGTAGACAACTTTAAGGAGCTATTGTTTAAATTTTTATTGAACTTTCTAAGACATGCTATTGAGCTTGGGAGCTCCCTGCACTCTTTGTTAGAATTTTACAATAAATATATCCATTATCTAAGATAAAAAGAAAAAAACATTTAACATGATTTAATGAAAAAAAGCTGTTTTAATAAACATGCTTAAAGGCATTCAAATTAATTTAAGAGTTGGATTTAGGATTATTCAACAATTAATAATCTGTATCGGCCCAAAAAAAAACATATTGGTCTATCTCTACTTTGGCTACAATTCCATTTCATAAAGACGTAAAATATTGATAGTGTTTTTTTTGTTTGTTTTTTTTACAACCAAATTTGTCACAATTTACTTCTTATTTTTTTCGCCAGGAAAAAAAAAATTGTCACAATTTATATTCCCAGCAGCATGTTGAATACCTGCTCAAATAAGCACTTTTACAAAAGTAACAATAATTACATTTCACTGTAATGGAGCTATTCATGTAAGAATCTTTTTATTCTAGTGGAAAGTGATGTACAACACAAAAACAGCATCATCAGCTTTAGTCCATAATAACAGCACATAAACATGCTGCATAACGTAACAGGGTCGCAGTCATTGGCATAACCACGACAGCCCAAAAAACATGCAAGGATATAAAAACTTTTCACGTCCACAAATCTCCCAGACAAATGCTCACTCGTCGCCATGGTAACGCAAAGCCAGACTCGCTTTGGCGCATCCTGCAGACGGATGCTTCTCTGAACAGGGCTGTTTAGCAATATGAGAAGTGTGCTGTACTGTAATTCTTCTTGGGCTATTTGAAACCGTATACCTTTGTGCATCTATTGGTATACATTCGTGTAAAATGTGAATTGTGATGCTTGCTAGTGCCGTTTGAAGCTAAATGTCTGCCCAATGTCTCCCTTCCAGGTCAGTGCCAATTCTGCGAGCCCACTGGACTCGCCAACGTGGCGGATATTTTTCACGTGAACACCGTGGGCCAGTTGCTGATGAGCTTTGACGTATCATCCAGCAAGCAAGCTTTAGCTTTCGGGGACTCTGGGGGATGCGCGCACCTGTGGTCGGACACTCCCGATGTTTCGTTCAATGACTACTCTCGGGAGACGGAGTTTGCTCTGCCCTGCCTTGTGGACACGCTGCCTCAGCTGGATTGGAACCACGACCTGCTGCCGCTTTCTCTCATCCCCATGACACTCACCAGCACGGAGCCGCTGTTGTCAGACTGGCCCGCCGCGCTGGCCACGCCCAGCCCCAGGTAACAGGCGTCAACGTTGACTGTGAGTCATTTGGATCACATCATTCATTCTCCCAGGAATGTTTACCAATATACCAAATTTGAATGAAATCCACAACTTCTGTTTGTTGGACCGCAATCGGCCGGTGTAAAAGACGAAGCTGCTCGTAGGCTTTGGGATGAGTCACTGGCAGGCTGAGGAAGTCAAGAGTCAGTGGAGACTTTTCACTTCATCCAGAATGGAGATGTATGGTGTCACTACTCGCTGCAAAGAACTAATATCATGTAGATCTGTTTACTGTGTGGAAGTTCACTCAGTTCTCTTATCTGCGGTCACGGTCAAACAGTTGTGAGTGTTGTGTTGAGTCAACCCACCCACCCCTCTTTTAATCAAGAACATTGGGTAACCATTGATTTTATCTGTCACGTCAAACCCGCATCAAATTTTTTCGATATTAGGTGACAGTGTTTTGAGTAAACAAAACAAAAATGGTACAAAGCACTGCTGTTTAACCATTTTTACTAGTCTTTATATTGTCAGTTCACTGGAAAGTCAAAACCTTTTAAAGATTAGAAAAGTTTGCTGGAAAAAAAAAAAAAAAATATATATATATATAAAAAAAAAAAAATTAATAAAAAAAAAAGGGAGAGCAATGATGACATGTCAAATCGAATGAACAATACTGAGCTCTCCATAGAGAAAAGAAGAAAAAAAAAGAAGAAAAAAAAAAGTTTGCTGAGACAACAAAATTGATATCAGCAGGCTGAAGTCATTGCACACATATCATCACCGTTGGATGGAAACCTTTTATGGCATGTCCAACAATGGTTATATTCATATTATTTCACAAATCAATACTATTACTCTGGCCGCACGTCATCTAGTAGTTGTACCCATCATTAACCAATTCAAAGTATTGAAAATAGCTTGAGAACAAATTTAAAACCAAGATGGCAACACAGGGAAAGAATATCTCTTCATTTGATTTACCGTCAAAATAGTTACTTCTGACAAAGTGACATACCTAAGCTTGTATTTTTTTTGTTTTATAGACGAGCTCCTCCTGTGGACCCAGAAATCCTGCGGACAATAAAGACCGTTGGATTCATCGGATATGCAGCAAACCCGCGCGCTCGTCCCCGGAACCAGGCATGTTGAAAACATGATGTGTATATGAAACACTGATGCGGATAACAGCAGTGTTGTTGTTGTTTTGTAGTGTTCACTGTTTTATCTCTTTTTCTCTCCTTATTCAGGTTCCCTACAAAATAAAAGACGTTGAGCAGGATTACGACAGTTACAACCAGGTTCCAGAATCACCGATTGGGCGTGACGAAGAGCCACATCTCTACATGGTGCCCAAAAAATATAGAAAGGTTAGTATTTTTCTCTACGTGAAGGTTTCTTGTACCTCATGTACGACTGTGACGTTCTTGTGCTTGAGTAGGTGACAATTAAATACTCCAAACTGGGACTGGAAGATTTTGACTTCAAACATTACAACAAAACCTTGTTCGCCGGCCTTGAGCCTCATATCCCCAATGCATACTGTAACTGCATGATCCAGGTGAGAGTTACTCTATATCCTTTTCATAAAATGGTTGTTTTGATTTGTTTGTTAAATGCTAAATATGTTATGGTTTGTGTTGGCACTTTAGGTTTTATATTTCCTGGAGCCAATTCGCTGTCTGGTGCAGGATCATTTGTGTCAGAAGGAGTTCTGTTTGGCCTGCGAGCTTGGCTTCCTCTTCCACATGTTGGATTTGTCGCGAGGAGATCCATGTCAGGTCAGTTAAGCTTCACTTTTGTTGACACATAAAACAAAAGAGAATTACAGTCATTTCTGGACTGCAAGACGCTACTTTTTTTTTTTTACTTTCATTCAACCCTGCGGCTAATTCAAAGGTGCGACTTATCCATCGGACCACAAATGGGGCGCACTATAAAGGAAGGGCAAGAGCGTCAGGCAGAGCAAAAAAAAAAAAAAGTGAGCTCAAATACAGTAGCAGAGACAGAACGAGAGTGAGACCATTCTCACCCTCATTATGAAAAATAAAGTAGCGGGAACCCGGTGTGCTAATATTAAAAACACCTGCGGCTTACAGTCGGGTGCGGCTTAAATGCTTAGCATTCCCCAAATTTAGCTAGCGCAGCTTTTAGTTAGGTGCGCCTTGTAGTCCAGAAATTACTGTACATGTTTATCTTCAGAATAGTGCAACTAATATTACTTCTGCACTGAGAAAGCTGAGAGATGAGCAAAGCCTCCATATGTGCGTTAGATCTATAAAGATCGGGAGGCACTCGTTGCCTGATCCTCTTCTGTCTCCTCTCATCAAGGCAAGTAATTTCTTGCGGGCATTCCGCACCATCCCCGAAGCGTCGGCGCTGGGCCTGATCCTCGCCGACTCCGACGAGCAAACGGGGAAGGCCAGACTCGGGCGCTTAATCCAAAGCTGGAACCGCTTCATTCTCACACAACTGCACCAGGAGACTCAAGAGCAGGAGGGGCCACAGGCCTACAGGGGGGCCAGCAGCAGGTCAGCAGCACCCTAACCCCTAGATGACACCGCATGCGTGTGCGTTGCGGTTCCGCTCCGGCGCCGGAGCCGATTCCTTTCCATTCTAGCAGCTTGTTCAAATTACACCGGCTGCGTATGCGCTGCGGATCGACTGTGGCACAGTGACGAACCTATTTTCTGTTTTTGCCGGATGACGCATCCGTCGGCATCCGGCATATGGCAAAGTAGCACAGAACACATCGAGCGGGACAGGAAGACCAACGCGGCTTTAAAATGAAAAAACCTGGTTACTTTTTAGACTTTTTCGCCAGATCCTGTTTGGCAATCATGTCAGCAAAACGTCATAGGCTAATGGTCGGAGCCAGGCCAGGTGCTTATTAACGGTTTAAACATCAGCGAACATGGACGAGGCAAGATCTATAATGGAGGTGGAAAGCCTCAAACTTATATATGACACGGCACATCAAGTTGCCGGCGACGCAGCTGCCGGACCGCAATAATGCGCAGCCGGTGAGTTTTGTCCATGGTATTGGCGTGTCCGGAGCACGCAGTCAAGATGGAGCGGAGCGGATCCGCAACGCACGCGCATGCGGCGTAATCTAGCGGTAAGTGGTGAAAGTAATTATTCTGTACTTGTTGGCACACTTCCATTTGCTCGCTAATATAAGTGGCGCGCTACCGAAAAGTCGGTATAAAGGTTTATTGACTGTGCAACACTGGGAATGGAATGAGATGTACTCAATGTAACTTACGTTAACTTGTAGGTCATATTAAAATAATTTACTACAGGATTAAAGCTGAAACTTTAAATCGAGAAATGTAAATCAAATTGCAGTATTTGGGGAAATATCAATTTAAAGGGATACTTGACCCAGTGAGCAATTTTCAGCAGTAAAAAGTTAATATTTTGTTCGGAATGAATTTGATAACTTCATTATTTTTCTTGTACAATTAACTCATTCATTGCCATTGACGGCTGTAGGCGTCAAAAATTCATTTGAACTATTTCTATTAGTTCAACATTTTTTCCACTTTTGTTAACAAGAGTATGAAAACCTAGGATTTTTGTTATTGTATATTTAGAACAGATATAAAATTTGTGATTAAACGTGAATGAACTAAAGTCTGAAGTCATGCGATTATTTAAGACGCCTGACGCGATAAAAAAAGAAAAGAAAAGATTATTAAAAATCAGGGGCATTAAGCAATTAAAATTTATCGTAATTATTCACATGACTTCAATGGTTAACTCACGTTTAATCACACATTTTATATCTGTTCTAAATGTTAAATAAAAACAATTCTAGGTTTGCATACTCTAGTTAACAAAAGTGGAAAAATATGTTTAACTAATAGAAATAGTTCAAATGAATTTTTGACGTCAATAGCCGTCAATGGCAGTGAATAAGTTAATAACTTTAAAAACTATTTTTTCCACTTGCTGTCGACTGAAGATGACATCACATGTTCTGAGGAAGTAGGTAACACTTAATCATGGCTCACCTGTTTTCTGGGTTCGGTCAGCAAACTGAGCCATGATTGATCGTTGCCTACTTCCTCAGAAGTATTAATTGTACATGAAAAATAATGAAGTTAACAAATTCATTCTACACAAAATATGAACTTTGCTGCTGAAAATGGCTCAATGAGTCAAGTAACCCTTTTTTTGGTTGTTGACCAAATTGTACTCAACTAAGGAAACCCAAAGAAGATTGTTCTGCTTGCAGCTCTCTGGGCTCGTCCGGTGAGTCTGCCATCGGGAAGCTGTTTGGGTGCGAGGTGGAGAACAGCAGCCTGTGTCGCTGTGGGAAGGAGACCGTTCGCTCCTCTCTCACCTTGCTCTTCACAATGCACTACCCCGAGCAGAACACTCAAGGTGAGTAGCGCGGGGGCCCACGCACCTCTTTGGCATCGTAATGTCACAAACAAGACAGAAGTATCGTGCATCCGGAAAGGTATTGACAGCGCTTCACTTTTCCCACATATGGTTGTTACAGCATTATTCCAAAATAGAATAAATTCATTTTTTCCCCTCAAATTATACATACAATGCCCCAAAATGGCACTGTTGAAAAAGTGTTTTTTTTTAAATTCTTGCACTTTTAACTGACATTTTAGAACTTTTTAAAATTTGAATGCCCACACGATATTGTGTTCAATGATTATACGGTATGTCTTGAATTTGGAAGGGAAAAAAAGACAATTTTATTTTTCATTCGGTGATTGTGCATCGGTTAACTGATGGGGTTCAGTACCTCCAACAAGGTTCAGAACCGCTACACTCATCATATTTGAGCGCTTCCAATAGCTTAATTGGACTCCACCTGGCAAAAACTGAGCAATCAGGGGAAGAGCGCCCGAGTGAGGGATGTGACCAAGAACCCGATCGTCATGCTGTCTTAGCGCCACACGTGTAATTCTGTTTGTATTGTGTTTATGTAGCGATGCACCGAATATTCGGCCACCGAAATTTTTCAGCCAAAATTGGCAAACGCCTTCCTTTTTTTCTTTGAAGAGCGCTTCCACTTTTTCACTTGCATTCTGGCGGCCATGCTAAATACTTTCGCTTATGTTAGCACTATTGCTATCAACAGTTTTAAACAAGTAAACACTTACCACTATCTCCAGGTGACTACAGATCTGTTCAGGATGCCGTGCGTGACTTTGCAGTCCGTTCCCAAAGCCGATTGGCTGGTGCGAAGAAATGTATTTTTAAACGTTGGTGAATATGTGAATGTGCCCATTTTAAGTGCGCCTCACCTTGTCCTGCTCCAAATAGCCTTCAAATGTGTCATCCGCACCGCACTGCACACATCCCTGTCCGCCGGTGCAAAGTACTGTACATTGTCTATAAAGTGTAATTGCGCCGCCAGACGACGCTCACCCCGCGTTTGGTGTTTAATGTACCATTCGCCAACATGTTTCTGATGTCTGTGGTGTGGACGCATTTCAATTTATATTGTGCTTTGTTAAAATGACAGTACTAAATAGGCATAAATATTTTATAATAAGCATTTCTCATTTTCGGTTTTGGCCCAAAAAAAATTCATTTCGGTGCATCTCAATGTTTAACTCATTCACTGCCATTGACGGCTATAGACGTCAGAAATTCATTTAAACTATTTCTATTAGTTTAACATTTTTTTCTACTTTTGTTAACTATAGTATGAAAACCTAGATTTTTTCTTTGTACATTTAGAACAGATATAAAATTTGTGAAGTCATGTGATTAATTACAACGAAAAAATTTAAACGCCTGACGCCCCGAATTTTTTATTATCTTTAAGTCGCGTCGGGCGATTACAATTTTTCATTGTAATTAATCGCATGACTTTAATAGTTAACTCACGATTAATCACACATTTGATATCTGTTCAAATGTACAATTTAAAAAAAATTCTAGGTTTTCATACAGCTATAGACTTTAAAAAAAATATTTGAACTATTTCTATTAGTTTAACATTTTTTTCCCACTTTTGTTAATAAGACTATGAAAACCTAGAATTTTTTTTATTGTTCATTTAGAACAGATATAAAATTGTTGATTAATCGTGAGTTAACTAGTGAAGTCATGCGATCAATTACAATTTAAAAAATTTAATCGCCTGATACCCGTAATTTTTAATAATATTTTCTTTCTTTAAAAAAAAATGTTGTTTAATTTTTAATAATCTTTGTTTTGGGTTTTTTAAGAAAAGATTATTAAAAAATTAGGGGTGCCAAGCGATTAAAATTTTTAATTGTAATTAATCGCATGACTTCACTAGTTGACTCACGATTAATCACACATTTTATATCTGTTCTAATACAATAAAAAAAAGTCTAGGTTTTCATACTCTTGTTAACAAAAGTGGGAAAAAAAAGTTAAAGTAATAGAAATAGTTCAAATGAATTTTTGACGTCTATAGCCGTCAATGGCAGCGAATGAGTTAAACTTCAACTGGGACTAGCAATCAAATCTTAGCTTGACGCAAATACCATGACCTTTTTGTGCCAGAGAAAATGATAAAGGAGTACGACTTTGCCGAGATCCTGAAGAAGAGCATCTGTCTGGAGCAGAGCACGCAGGCGTGGTGCGAAAACTGTGAAAAGTATCAACCCACAGTGAGTTGCGGAATGGCGCCCACTTTGATGACCTCGTGCGGCGCCGACACTCTTGTTGTCTTTGTGCGCCTCCGCAGGTCCAGACACGCAACATTCGATGTCTCCCCGATGTTTTGGTGATAAACTGTGAGGTGAACAGCGCTAAAGAGGCGGAATTTTGGAAGGTCCAGGCAGAGGTAATGTCATCATTTTATACGCTCGGGTAAATGAAGTGACCAAAATGTGTGTACAATCCAATCTCCAATTTGGTTGTGATTCTCTCCATAGTACGCCTTCACTAAGGCCAGAAAAAAAGAGGAATCGGAGCCTGCCATGCCTAAAGAACCCCCGCCCATGCCCACCGAGTGGTGCCTGGAGTAAGACCCTCGGCCTCCCTTTCTCTTCAATTCACCGCTGACATCATTCTTCAACCTTTCATCTGACCTCGCTTGACCTTCCCCAGCGGCGAGGACGTTTGCAACACGGAGGGCTTCACCCGGCTGGAGGACCTGAGACACATGTGGATCCCGCTCACGTTGAAGATGTCCATCAGCAAAACCCAAGGACTGGAAATCAGCAGCTGGCCAGAAGCGGAGGAGGTGAGGGAGAAATCAAGAAAAGGAAGTCGTGGTTGGTTTTTTGGCCGCTCACCGCCGTTCTCATCGCCGTTAGCTGAGTGACACCGAGGAGGCCGATGGCGCGTCCCTCTACGACTTGGTGGTGACCGTGCCGCATGTCCTTGACGCTCGCACAGGTGGGAACTTGGTGGCGCACATCAAAGTGGGAGAAACGTATCACCAGAGAAAAGAGGTGAGCAAAGTAGCAAATATGATTTGTCCTTCCTTGTTAGCATAGTAACCGCACGAGGAATGTTTGTTTCAGGGAGTCACGCACCAGCAGTGGTACCTTTTCAACGATTTCCTCATCGAGCCCATCGACAAGGCGAGTCAATCACTCCGTTGGTTTTGTTTAGAAGGGACGGAACATATACTCAACAGAAATACTTTGTTTTTGCTCCCATTTTTTTGGAGATGAACTCAAAAGATCTAAAACGTCTTCCACAAACAAACAGAGTCTAAATCTTTGATAGAAAACGTGACAAAACGGCACCTTTCAGAGTGGCCTTTTATTGTGGGCAGTCTAAAGCACACCTGTGCACTAATCAGCATCTTGATATGGCACACCTGGGAGGTGGGATGGATTATCTCGGCAAAGTAGAAGTGCTCACTATCACAGATGTGGAAGATGTTTTAGATCTTTGAGTTGGAAAATGGGAGCAAAAACAAAAGTGTTGCGTTGATATTTTTGTTGAGTGTATATACTAACTAACACCTGTAGACGGTACAAAATAGCACTGGTTGATATGATCTTAAAATAAAATTCTAAATTTGTTTTTCTCACAGAAGCCGATTTCCAACTTATAACCAATGTTTTCCCACTTTCATAAAAACAAACATAAATAACAATATTATTTAAACTAGTTTTTATTTTGTTTTGTTTTTTGCTTAATTTAATTAACCTGAAGCCAAACAGAGTTTTTTTCACAGCATTAACGGTATCAACTTCAGGAATAAAGTCGACCAATACTAAAGCTCCTAACCTGGCAAGCCACGCCCACTTTTTTGAAATACAAAAAGTGAGTCTGGAAAAGCTGCCATTGACCGCCACTCGAAACGGCTCGGCAAATCAAATTTGTTTGTTTGCTGTGATGTATTCTTCGTGAGCAATGTAGAATACAGAAATACAGAAACTTTTTTTTTTTTTTTTACTTAAACTAAGCATAAAAAAAACTAACATAAATGACAATATTATTTAAACTAGTTTTTATTTTGTTTTTGATTTTTGCTTAATTTAATTAACCTGAAGCCAGTTTTTTTAGTTTTTTCACAGCATTAACGGTATCAACTTCAGGAATAAAGTCGACCAATACTAAAGCTCCTAACCTGGCAAGCCACGCCCACTTTTTTGAAATACAAAAAGTGAGTCTGGAAAAGCTGCCATTGACCGCCACTCGAAATTAAATTTGTTTGTTTGCTGTGACGTATTCTTCATGAGCAATGTAGAATACAGAAATACAGCAAAAAAATATTTTTTTTACTTAAATTTAAAATTTGCTTAAATTTACTTTAATTTTAAATTTGTTTGTTTGCTGTGATGTATTCTTCGTGAGCAATGTAGAATACAGAAATACAGAAACATTTTTTTTTTTACTTCAACTAAGCATAAAAAAAACTAACATAAATGACAATATTACTTAAATTAGTTTTTATTTTGTTTTGTTTTTTGCTTAATTTAATTAACCTGAAGCCAGTTTTTTGAGTTTTTTCACAGCATTAACGGTATCAACTTCAGGAATAAAGTCGACCAATACTAAAGCACCTAACCTGGCAAGCCACGCCCACTTTTTTGAAATACATAAAGTGAGTCTGGAAAAGCTGCCATTGACCGCCACTCGAAATCAAATTTGTTTGTTTGCTGTGACGTATTCTTCATGAGCAATGTAGAATACAGAAATACAGTAAAAAAATATTTTTTTTACTTAAACTAAGCATAAAAAAACTAACAAACCACCTCTGAAAACTAAAATTAATTGTACTGCAAATCCCAAAACCATTTTAACTCATTCACTGCCATTGACAGCTATAGACTTTTTAAAAAAAATAATTTGAACTATTTCTATTAGTTTAACATTTTTGTTCCCACTTTTGTTAACAAGAGTATGAAAAACAAGATTTTTTTTATTATACATTTAGAACAGATATAAAATGTGTGATTAATCGTGAGTTAACTAGTGAAGTCATGCGATCAATTACAATTTAAAAAATTTAATCGGCTGATAGTCCTAATTTTTAATAATATTTTCTTTCTTTAAAAAAAAAAAGTTGTTTAATTTTTAAGAATCTTTGTTTTTTGTTTTTTTTAAGAAAATATTATTAAAAATAAGGGGCGCCAGGCGATTAATTTTTTTAATCGTAATTAATCGCTTGACTTCAATAGCTGACAAATTTGATATCTGTTCTAAATGTACAATAAAAAAATTCTTGTTTTTCATACTCTTGTTAACAAAAGTGGGAAAAAATGTTAAACTAATAGAAATAGTTCAAATGAATTTTTGCCGTCTATAGCTGTCAATGGCAGCGAATGAGTTAATAACCTTTGATCTTGAGGCCACAAAATGCCACACAGCTCCTACAGAGTGAGTGAAGAGACGAAGTTTCACGACACATCTCAGACAGCCAAAGTATTCAAACGAGTTTACCAGATTTGTTTTCAACGTCACAGACCGAAGCTGCGCAATTCGACATGAGCTGGAAAGTGCCCGCCATCTTGTATTACGCCAAGAGAAACTACCACACCAAATACGACCTTCGCAGTGAGTTTGACTTCACGCGTGACGCTCGCCCCGCGTAAGAAGGTCTTGACGTGGCGACTCGCTCTTTGCCGCCTCTCCAGTTAAGAACCCCATCGACGCCAGCGTTCTGCTGACGGAGGCCTCGCTGGCTCGCAAGCAGAGGAAGAGTCACGCCACCTTCATCCCACTGATGGTCAGCGAGATGCCGCAGGCGGGCGACCTGGTGGGCCTGGACGCGGAGTTTGTTACGCTCAACCAGGTGAGCGAGCGGCTTGCGCGGGTTTCCCCACGAAACCGCACCGAAGGAACAAATCGGGATATGAATGATGTGTGCGCCGGCAGGAAGAGGCGGAGCTACGCAGTGACGGCACTAAGTCGACCATCAAGCCCAGCCAGATGTCCGTGGCCAGGATCACGTGCGTGCGGGGACAGGGGCCCAATGAGGGCGTGCCCTTCATCGACGACTACATCTCTACGCAGGAGCAGGTGATGTCTGAAGACGACTTGTCGGCTGCACACGCACTTCACTCATTTTTTCGTCATTTAAAGATTTTATTTAATAGACAGCATCCACTTTGTTGTCACTTTCTCAGAAACCTTGGTTTGATTTTTTTGATTTTTAAGTGACAAACCTGCACCCAAAATTTTAAAAAAGGCATTAATTATTATTTTTTTAATATTTGGCAGAAGATGATTCATTTAAAAAATATATTATGAATGAAGTAACTTCTTTTTTTGGTCAATTAATGCTGACTTAATTTGACTATTTTACAATACTTTTTAAAATATTTTTTTTATTTGCCCCATTATAAATTGGCCGGCGGATTAATCGGTCGGACCCTTCACAACACAACAGGTACTGTTGGTTGAATGCAAGGTAACCATTAGGGGGGTGCCCAAAAATCGATTCTCATAATAATCGCGATTCTCATTTAGTACGATTCAGAATCGATTTTAAATATCCCAAAATCGATTTAATTTCAATTATTTTATACTGTCTTGCCTTTGTCTGTGTGTGCCTTTATTGGGAGCGCTGTTCATGTTGTACCTGGTTTGGCCACTGAGGGGCAGTGTGGTTCCACGCGGTCTAATACACTGTTAAGTTGTAGCCACATTAGAGAGTAGAAGGAAAAAGTCACGATCAAGTTATTCCAATAAAAGTAGTTAGTTTTTTTTACAGCGTGGAGCCGTTCTTGTGTTAAAGTGATAAAAGTGCCGCTAATTAGCATTAGCAAGTCAGACTGGAGTAGATCATTACAATTCCTTGCACATCTATAGATTGAAGCAAAAATCATTGTCAATCAAATCATTTTCAATCGAAAATTGTTCTTAATCGAAAATCGATTCTGAATCGAATCGCAGACCCAAAAATCGGAATCGAATCGTGAGACATTCAAAGATTCCCACCGCAAGTAACCATGCAAATTGATAGTGGCTGGTTGTTGTGAAGGTCACTCCTGCCATCTAGTGGCGAGTGTTTGAATTTTACGCTAAAGTTTTCTGTGCTCTCAACAAAGCAAAAAAATCAACTGGGCAACAACTAGTAAGAACGTCTCATATCAACTCTACACTTTATTCGTTGACACCCACGTCACTCACCAAATCAGGCCCTGCCTTTTAAAGCCAAACACACTCAAAGTCACAGATACTACAGTAGAATAATGGTGAGCCAAGTGGGCAACAGTAATAGTTGCACCTCGTGGGTACGTGCCACTGTGTTTAATGCAAAATCGATTTTTATGTGATTACTCAATGAAGTGATGGGATAATCAGTGGAATTGTTTGAATGTCGTGCAGGTGGTGGACTACTTGACTCAGTATTCCGGCATCAAACCGGGTGACCTGGATGCGAAGATCTCCTCCAAGCATTTGACCACGCTCAAGTCCACCTACCTCAAGCTGCGTTTCCTTATCGACACGGGAGTCCGCTTTGTCGGTCACGGCTTACAGAAGGATTTCCGAGTTATCAATTTATTGGTATACTGTTACTCACTCGCCACTCACTCCATATCCAGCGGGATGTAATTTAAGAGTTGGCTAGAGCGTGGTTATGACTGATTGCTTCTTTCAAGGTGCTCAAAGACCAAGTCATCGACACGGTCTACCTTTTCCATTTGCCTCGGAAGAGGATGATATCACTGCGGTTTCTCGCCTGGTACTTTCTTGGTAAGTCTGTCCGGGGGGGTGGGAGGGATGGGGGGTGGGGGGGGGGGTCATGAAATGGGATTATAGCACTCTCACAGTGCCTCTGCTCCTTGTGAGCAGTGAAATGCATAAACGAAATCAGTACACGCATGCGGGAGCTGCTGTCAGCCTCAGCTCATGCTAGATACTCACACGCAGACTCAACCGAACCCTGGCACTTGTGTTTTTGGACAATTTTACACGCCGCGGTGTGTTGTTAGCAACCCTGCCAAATTTGGATGATGAAAAAAAAAAAAAAAAAAAAGTCACGTATATAGAAAAGGGCTTCTTTCTCTGCATGACAGGCACTCGTTGAACGAGGCACAGCCCAAAGCCGGGTCCAAATGCTGACTTGTCAAGTTAAATTTGTATTTATTTATTTTTCAACACCCCCCCCCCTTCCTTGTTCCTCCTTTCTCTGCGTGACGTGTGCGCTCAAGGCTGACAATGAGGCACTCTAATGTAACCATGCTAACCTGAAACCTTTGTTCGGACTTTTGAGAAATGTTTTCCCCCTTCCTCACTTCCGACAGTCTCTGCTTGGCGTACATGTACTCAGGCCCGACAACGAGGCACTCTAAAGTGGCCAGAGATGTGTGTGGGGGGGGGGGGGCTTGGGTTGTAGGTATAACTAGCTAGATAACTGCTGATACAAATGAAGTGGGTAGAGGAAGGGATCATGCTAAGTGATGGTTTTCCGACAGTCACTGCGTGGCGTACGTGTACTCAGGCCCGACAACGAGGCACTCTAAAGTGGCCAGAGATGTGTGTGTGTGTGTGTGTGGGGGGGGGGGGGGGGGGTTGTAGGTATAACTCGCTAGATAACTGCTGATACAAATGAAGTGGGTAGAGGAAGGGATCATGCTAAGTGATGGTTTTCCGACAGTCACTGCGTGGCGTACGTGTACTCAGGCCCGACAACGAGGCACTCTAAAGTGGCCAGAGATGTGTGTGTGTGTGTGTGTGTGTGTGGGGGGGGGGGGTTGTAGGTATAACTCGCTAGATAACTGCTGATACAAATGAAGTGGGTAGAGGGAAGGGATCATGCTAAGTGATGGTTTTCCGACAGTCTCTGCGTGGCGTACGTGTACTCAGGCCCGACAACGAGGCACTCTAAAGTGGCCAGAGATGTGTGTGTGGGGAGTGGGGGGGGGGCTTGGGTTGTAGGTTTTGTATGGTTTTGTATGGTTTTCAAGGCACACGGGTTCCGTCGGACGTCAGAAAAATTATGCTCTTTCTGTATCGCAGATTTTTACCTATTGCAGGTAGTTCTGGAACCACCAAGATAAATGAGCTTTCAGTTTCTTATTCCTCTCTCAATTTACCCTTCTAATGAAGGTTTATTTTATTGTATTGAAATGCTTTGGATTGACATCAGTCAATCCACTAAACATTTTGCTGACAGGCTTAAGGTTTCCCTCGATGCAAAAAAAACAAAAAACAAACGTTAAATGTCCTTTCCTCCTGTTATCAGACCTCAGCATTCAGGGGGAAACCCATGACAGCATAGAGGACGCTCGCACGGCCCTGCAGCTGTACAGGAAGTATTTAGAAGTGAGTCGTGGAGGCGGCTCCGACGAAGTCAGGAAGGTCCTGAAGGGACTGTATGAAAAAGGCCGGCAGATGGACTGGAAAGTCCCAGACGGGGACTCGGGAGATGGTCGAGGTAGCCCAAAAAGTACGAAATAATGGGGAAGGAAATGTGCGGCAGTGTGCAGATGGACTGACGCGACTCTTCTTCCTCCGGCAGGTGCTGCGGTGTTTC
Source organism: Vanacampus margaritifer (assembly GCF_051991255.1). NCBI lineage: Eukaryota > Metazoa > Chordata > Actinopteri > Syngnathiformes > Syngnathidae > Vanacampus > Vanacampus margaritifer. Next base: position 13,650,011 of record NC_135432.1, read on the forward strand.
CTCCTGTCATCGGCCTGTGACTCACCACCAATGTCATCACCATTTCCTTTTCTGCATCATTCTGCAGATCCACATCATGTTTCATCATCGCTTGCACTTTTTACTTAGGGAATCATTCTGAGAAAAGGAAGTGCCGTTTTTATAAAAACCCAAGAATGTTTGTTTCTTTTGCTTATAAAAGTTGTTGGTGCGTGTAAATAAAGAAATGGACCGTGAGCACCAGTAACTGTCGTCTTTGATGTGTTTGTGAAAAATTACGATTTCATATTAAGTCACTAAAGCTTACAAAAAGTGCTACTACTGTATTTTGTGCAATGGTTTTCAACCTTTGTGAAATAATGAGCATTTAATAGAGTAAATTGTGTATTGTATTTTAAAAAGGTGCTTACCTACAGTATGTGGTGAAGCAAAAAATAATACTCCTTAGCTGTTAACCACAACTCTGTCACGATTGTGCTCTTTCGTTACAAAAATCCCTGCGTGAATTTAAAAAAAAAGAAGAAAAAAGATCCGGTAATAAGTAGGATAGTGTGTTTGAAATTCTCTCATTAAAATTACTTTCCCTGATTAAACTTTGACTTTAACAAAAAATGCGACTTTTAAAGCAAAATATAATTCGCAAGGCTTGTCAAATTTTGCTCTGAGTTATTGGGGGAGGGGAGTTTGTCGTTTTAAAAAGCACTGGTGCCCTCTGCTGGCTCAATGTGTCCTTTAACCAGACGCGTATTTAACTCATTAAGTGAACAATAGCACCCCCCCCAAAAAAATTAGTATTATATATAGAGAGAGAGAGAGAAAGATTTTACTGTGTGCTTTTTAACAAGCTAGAAACGTATAGCTATAATATATATAATATATAAACCATATTTAAACAACAAAAATACCGTATACCCCCCCATTTGACTGAAAATGGTTTCATCCAACTTGACCCCTCCCATCTTTGCTTTTGCTCACAAGCAAGCGCACGCTTGTCCTCCGATCATTCAAGGGCTGTCAAGTGGACTGAAATTAAGTTTTACTTACACCAGGATATGTGAAAAGTTTTTTGGGACATTCTACCACTCGCATTATTTTTATTACTGGTCTGCTTTTTTGCTCCTCAATCATGTTGCTACTTCCTAATGAGGAAATTTCCGTGTGTGGCGTGCGTGCGTTGTGTCTGCACAGGAGGGGGAAAAAAGTAGCCTCAAGGAGTAAGTCATAGACATAAGATTGTTTTGAATGGAACATTCTAATCTAATGTGCCTGAAAAATGTTTTAGTAACAGGGATATTTTGTTGAGTGATAACGTTGCAGCATAGTGCTATTAAAAATGAGAAGTAAATCAAACTCATACTAAAAAATAGCTGATATGTCCTACAATTCTGCATGACCTCTGAGAATATCAAAATATTCCAGTTGGATACGTCAAATTGAATGCTCATAATTGAAAACAAAAAAAATGCTACAATTCATAGCAATAATTCAAAGCCAACTCAGTCCATATTGCAAAGGGTTTATTGGTAATAAATGAAGTGTGCCATCGGTTGAAAGGGGGGGGGGGGGTGTACTGTGGGTGAGGCCAAGGTCTTTGGTCCATTCGATTGCGTGTGATTTGTTTTGTGGTGCATGTGGGTGGGAACAATTAGTGGGAGACCATAAGAAAAGGCACTTGAGTTTGCGGATGTCTCAGCAACTGGATGTCCATGATGCCCAATGTGAATATTCACATAGAAAATATATGCAGGAAGGAGAGCCGAGAGAATTCAATTTGGATTGATAATCTCACAAGGAGATTTTTGTTGAGGAAATGAAAAGGCTGCAAGATTAACTGAGATTTTAAAAAATAACAATGGGATAAAATAATAAGAAAAGAAAAAGACAAGTCTTTGGCAATAAACTATTTCTACAATTTGCACCAAAAAAAGAAAGAAAGAAATTGTGGTTTTCAAGTTGTGATTAACTCAACAGCAAAAATGACATCAGTCAGAAACATGAACACCTGAAGGAATACGCACATTGCTAATTAGTTCTAAATGATGCTAACTTAGTTGCTAGCACCTTTAAAGCTCACATTAAACAAAGCACTACAGTATATTTGTCGGCGTACAAAAAGGTGGGACCAAAAAAGGAAGAAAAAAAAAAAGACTACTATGCAGCAAGAAACCTCATCAGTGAACTTTGAAGATGTTAGCTAGGCTAGCTCCTCATTTTTGTATCAAGCTTGTATTTTTCAGTCAAAAGATTCTTGGCCCATTTCGATGCAAATATTACAACTTTCAAGCAATTACATGAAGAAATTAAAAGAAAAAAATCTTCAGGGTAATAAAGGTGAAGAAATGCAGGTTTTACAAGGTATATTTCCCGCAGTTCTTTGATACAGTCCACACTGAAGCTTCCGCAATGAGGTATTTAACTTGTTTTCCTTCACGTTTTGGTGGCAACACAAAGTGAGAAGCTTTACTCATGCAGTACAAAAACGAGCGTATGTATTGGAAAAAAAAAATAATAAGTGGACAATTTTTACAATTATCTGAAAATGATCTCCCTAAATGATCTCATTTTCTTCAAAGGCAAATGTAAAAAGATGTGTTCAACAAAAGGCAACACAACAAACTGCTCAAGGAAGAAAGTTAGATGTGTTGGTCAGAAGCCAAAACTCAAAAACAGCATAAAGGACTTCCGTTTTTTTTTTTTTTTTTTTTAAATAAAACAATCTACCAAAAAAAAAAAAAGAGCCCTCTTATACAAAACTTATCAGGAAGGGGTCACTTCAGGGTCTGAAAACTATCTATTAATTACAACAACAAAAAATGTGAGCGTCTGGCGCAAAAAAAAGGAGGGGGGAAAGAACGTCCCCCATCATAAAATAACTGACTACGCATGCCACAAGGTGGCAGCAAAGCACAACTTGTATCTCAGTAACACTCCTCAACTCACGTCCACATCGGTCCTCGGCACCAAGATGACGGCAAAGCAATACTTTCACAACAAAAGCAATTAATAACTAAGGGTAGATTCAAAAATGAACGCCAAGCCGGGGAGAGTTCACTGTAATGCATCTTTGTCCAAAATAAATGCAAGCGACCTCTAGTGACTGGCAAAAAAATTAACTATGTGACATGCGTAGCCACCTGTTTGGAAAAAACAAACAAACGGAGTGACTTGAAACGTGATTATTTTAGTGTTTATATACAGGCACCTCGACTCATTCAAGGTTGGAAAACATCAATCTAGCAAATTAGCATAGTTCAGCAACAAACTACTGAGGACAGCTAGTAGCAAGCTAAAGCTAAAGCGCTAGTTCTCCCTGGTTTGTAGCAGCTCAGCATTAGTGCCATACGACTTCCTTTAAACTTTGATATTGAAAGGGGGACACAAAAAAGGTTGCGGTGAGGGCAAATGTCGGTCAAGTACTCACAAGTGGACGGGAGACGGCGAGGAGAAGCCTCACACGGGCCTTACATCAACTACTCTAGCCACGAAGCATTAGAGCTGCTGTTCAAGTTTGAAGGATGAACGGATTGGTGTATATGGAACCATGAAAATATGTAAACTTCTTTTCGGGATGGCGGGAAGAGGCTCGGGGAGTGCAAGGTTGATAAGTAAAGGGGCTTGGAGCGAGCGAGCGAGCGGAGGGATTCCAGTGTCAAGGGCAAGGCATCCGCGGAAGCCTTTGAGGAAGACCGTTGTGAGAAGCTCGGTTTTGGTTGGACGAGGACGAGGCGGCGGCGTGGGACGCGCCTCGAGAGCTGTTGGGCGGGCCGCTGCCGTCGCCGCGGTAACGGTGATCAGGGCGTCCGGGGTGTCGATCGTGATTGAAGCCGCTGCCGTAGCGCTGGCCGCCCGACTGATAGCCCGGGCCCTGGAACATGCGCCGGTTGCCTTGGAATATCTGAGGACCACGTCACAAGTTAGACACAGCGTCTTCCTGAGGGTGCCACGTGTGAGTTTAAAAACACAACTGTCAAGTTGAACCCGTCTCATCGCTTTTCTGTCTTTCTCTGTGTGACATGCGTGCACCGCCAGCTCAAAAAAATTTTTTTTTTATCAGGAAAATTGAAATGTTGAAAAAATTTTACCACAAAATCACCACAATTATAAGTACTGATGAAATGTTTAAAATAGGGGTGTCATGGCATTACGTTTTTTTATTTTTTATTTTTTTTTATAAATCTTAATCGCATGACTTTAACTCTTTCACTGCCACTGACGTTAAAAGACGTCAAGTAAAAACCTACGAAGGGCTGCCAATGACGTCATCCAATTATTTTTTTTATACATTTATTTTTTTTGAAACGGGTGCGGGCAAGCCTTCCGGAGCTGTGGTGAAAGTTTCAAGGAGGTCTGTTGTGCCTAATGACTATTTTTGGCCCCTAGAGGGCAGCGATGACTCTTTTGACAAGATCGGGTGGGCGTCAGTAGAGGCGGAGCTAGAACGTCGAGCAGGAGATGAGAATGGAAGACAAAGGAAAAATGGCGACCGGTTGCGAGCAGCTCACGCCCGAGCCGTTTTTTTCAAAGACCAAAAGCATCGACCAACGATAAAGAGCACATTGATGACGACGATGATCATCATCGATGATGATGATGATGATGGTGACTCCGTGGTTGGAAAGCATTGACGCGGCAGTAGGAGACATGGGGGGTAGCTAGATGGAGGAGGAGGAAACGGACAAGGCGCCCGTTTGCAAGCAGTTCTACACTTACAAGACGAAAGGCATCAACCAACGCTAAAAGAGCACATTGATGACGACGATGATCATCATCGATGATGATGGTGAATCCGAGGTTGACGGCGAAGTTGCAAGCGCTGACACGGCGGCTATGACGGCGTCAAACGCGGAGCACAACCGAGCACGCACAGGCGGACGTTCGATCGGACGACGGAGAGTGCCCCGAGTCCAATGCATATTCATCGGAGGAGTGTGTACAGTCTGCTACTTGCTTTTTATTCCCCGGAAAAAAAGGCCGTCAAGAAAGTGTAACGTTTGCACGCAAAACGGACCAATGCGAAAGTGAAACTAATCTGTTGTGCGAGTCCTGCTGTGTCTCCTTGCACGCAGGGGAGCGTTATAAAAAGAAAAACTGTATTTGAAACATCCACATAATTGTAAGTAGTACCACAGTTGCACACATTTGTAAATAGTTTGCGAAATTGTTTTGTCAAATTGTTACACTGTTGAATGGAAATAAACGTATTTTGCAAACTAAAAACACTTTTTCATTGTTGGTGAAAGCGTTTTACAGAAGTAAAGCACTATTTAGGTGTTTGTGGCATCATTCATGGACAAAAAGAAGTGTCAAATTCACTAGAGTGCATGAAATAACATCGTTTCACAAAAAGCTCTTTTTCTCCGCTTTTTGTTTCAAAACAGAGAATTTCGGTGAAAGTAACCATTTTCTATTGTTGATTACTGAAGAACGGAATAAGGTAGAAACAAACTTTTTTTTCTGATGAAAGATGAGAGTCCAATCTTTCATTTAGTAGTATGTGTGTTTCCATAGTCCAAACAACATTTTTTGTGGACCTTGAAAGATCAGTCAAAATGCTTAAATCGGCTGGCACTGGGGACAAACCGTTTCTGAAAACGTCTGGCAGTGAAAGCGTTAATAACTCAAGATTAATCTGTTCTAAATGTACAAAAAACTTAGTTTTCATACGCTTGTTAAAATAAAAAAATGTTTACTAGAAATATGATTGCATCTTTAAGTCACTGATAGTCATTTCATAATAATTCATATAATTGAGTTAAAATGAAAAAGATACACTGTAAAAAAAAAAAGAAAAAAAAAGAAAAAAAAGAGTGATATTGATTTGTGTTGGTCATTTTTCTGCCATTAGATGGCATAATTGCATTCTAATCTTTAACATGAAGTAACTTGTGAAATACTGCACATTTAAAAAATAATACAAAATACAACTAGACCTTAGTCTCCACAAATATATTATTATTTACTTTATTACACCTTAATAGTGACGTGGACAAGTCTGCTGCATTGCGACTGGAATTCCCCCAGTACAGGTCATTAATCGTGCGTTAAAAATATTTAGTGGCGCTAAAGAAACTTTAAATAAACACACTAATTTTGACATGCCTAGTTGAAAAACATTTTAACTCAAAATCACCACAATTATAAGTACTGAATAATTCCTAGTCTTTGCATACAATCTACTTCGAAACAAATCAGAACCGACTTCAAGAACAAAGTACGTCATACGTGGCCATACTTTGCACCACGACCTCACCCCGCCCTTGCCAGATATATCAGGTATGTGATTTTCAAAAAAATGTTTACCTGTTTGGTCGGCGGTGGTCGGAATTGGCTGGGGGGGCTTTGGGTCTGGGTGGGGGGAGGACTTTCCACAATACTTGGGCTGGCCACTGAGGACGACGTGGAGCTGCAACGGGATCGATCCGAGTAACCCGTCCGAGGGTGGTAAACTGGCAAAGAAAATGAGGGGACGTGGCAGATTCAGAAATCACAAACCCCGTTTCTACTCAGTCACTTTTATCTGAGCGCACTGTACGGCGACACGGTTGCCTAGTAACCATAAAATACAAAATACTGTGGCAATCGTTTTGGTGGCAATTCATAGCATTTTTGATTTTGTACATTTGCATAAATTTACATACCCCAAAGGCATGTAAACCTTCAAGCACAACTGTATTAATTAATATTTCATGGGTAAAACTGAATGTTCTGTTTAACGAAAGATGTAGCAGATGTGACCAGGGGAAATATTAAAAGGCAAAAAAAAAAAACTGTAAGACTATGACTTTGGCCATTATTTTTTTTAAAAAGGTAACAATATGGAGGTAGCGGCCATGACAGCTTTTACCAGATCCAAATTCCGTGATGCTCGTCTTCAACGGTTCCAGATCGAAAGTAAATCTGACAGCTTTGCTGAGATCCTCGTCGTATTTGCGCTCGCTCACGAAGTGCTGCAAAGGCAAAACGGTGACAGACGAGAGTCAGGGCATCGAGGCGGGAAGCAAAACGGGGCGTCGGAGAGCGACTTGAAGCACCTTGATGTCGGCCCGCAGTTCAGTCAGCTGCTCTTCAGACATGGACGCCGACTGGTCCGTCAGCCTGCGGAGCTCTTCGGCTCTCTTCTGCCGGGCGTTCAAACTCACCACTGAAACGACAATCGTTAAGATATGAGATTTGAAGAGACAAGAGGTACATGTCAAAAGAATGACGGATTTGTGCTGAGGCGAGTGCGTTTCGGGCCGTAATAACGGAAATGACTGAATTGCACTGTCATCCGGTGACTAACCAATCACAGTCTTTAACAATTAGGATGTCATTTTGTTGAATCCATTTGAGCACGTTAAGAAAATAAAAAGGGCTTTGATAGTTCCGGACTCGGGTATGCCGAGCTCCGCATCGAAACTTCTCGTGTAAATTTAGTCGGCTCAGCAAGCACACAACAGCCACTAGTCATTTGCAACCTGAACTGTACAGCACAGCTGATTTTTAACAAAGATATCCTAAAAATCTAAATAATCCATCTGAGTTTTTCTAACAATTCCTGGGGAATTGAACGGAAAAGACAGGAAAGGCCAAAAGAAGAAATTTTTTTTCTTTTTTTCTAGTTTCATGTCTGCACATTTTCTCACGCGTCCCAGCATGAAGACAGCGCCGAGACTCCCCTGACACCCGACACCATTCCATTTTTCCAGGAACGCTCTTCGCTCAAAGAGCAGAATGAAGCAGAATGGCCTACTTGTACTAATGTCTTGTCTTGATACACTTTGCTTGTTTATTTTCCTACTTTCCATACATGCAAATACAGGAATGTTGGAGGTATATTTCAGGGGTCAGCAACCTCTCCTGTCAAAAAAGCGATTTTAGGTCAAATAAATAACCACAAATGTGTCTGGAGCCGCAAAACACTTGAAGATTGTGATGAAGGAAACAGTGTGTTAGTTTAATGTATTGAGGGCTCATGAGTTATTGGAGTTGCACCACAACACAAAAATATACAACATCCAATACTATGACATTCATTTTCTTCTCCCTTTTGTCTTTAGTGTTTGGATTTTTTTTTTTTTGCGTGTAATTTTTTTACATATTTTTAGACTTTCCGGCAATCTTATGGCCATATTCTGGTAATTTTCTGCCTCTCTTCTTCCTATTATGGACATTTTATGGCCTTTATTTTTTGACTTTTTTGCAGCTTTTTTGCCAGCAAATATCTGACATTCATGCCAATTTTTTTTAATTAATTTTTTTCTGGATTTTTTTTTTTGTGTGTGGACATTTTGTAGTTAGTTGTTGAACGTTTTCTTTTCTGCCGTTTGGCAATTGCAAAACAATTTTATGGTAATTTTCTGCCTTTCTTTTGTTTATTAACATTTTAGGTTACCCTTTTGAACATTCTTTTCTGCTCTTTTTTTTCCAATTCTCTGATATTTTTGGCAATTTCATGTACATTTTATGGTATTTTTTTCCTTTTCCTCTTCCTTTTTGGACATTTTATGATCCTTTTGGGATATATTTTTTTTAACTTACAAATCTTTTTCTTGACAACTTAAAAATTTGGCCTCTGAAATTTTAAGGAATATGTATTCTTTTTCTTTTTTTTAATCTAAATCATTTGAATAATATATTATCGAAAAAATACAAACAAATATGTAAAAAATATTAATTTATTATTATTATTTTTAAGATCCACAGGTAGCCACAGAAGAGGGAATAAGAAGCCACATGTGGCTCCAGAGCCTCAGGTTGCAGACCACTGATATAGTTGGACCCCTGGAGGCTCCTCACCAAAAAAACTCAGACTTGCTCTTCCCCAACAAGACTTTTTACGAGCTTTCCAGAAACACGTCAGGCCAGATTGAGTTCCTTTGAGAGCTTCTATCTGCCTGAGACTTCTCAAAGACAGTACTTACTGGCTTCTGCTTTCACTTTGTCCATTTCGGACAGCAGTGTCACTTCTCTGTCCATCAGGCTGAAAAAGAAAATGAAGATAAAATTGTCTTTAATCAGATTACAGACAAGAATTCCAGAAACATGAATCAAGAGACAGCTGCACGCAGTTCGGATAATGTGGTGAAAGGTTCTGCAGTAGGACATGACAGTCAAGTCTAGTGCAAGTCACTGACATGTATGAAAATAATTCACAGCCATAAAAATAAAGCAATCAAATAGCAAACATTAAGTATAGCGGTTATTAACTAATTTACTTCCGGCCAGTTTCACTGAAGCAACCCCTTTCGCTCCAGGCTGTTTTACTGGATTTTGACTGATTTTGCAAGGCCCACAGAATATTGTGTTCTATTGCTATAAAAACATGAAACCTACCAAAAGAAAGATTAGAGTCTCTTCTTTCATCAGGAAAAAAAATACAAAGTATATTTATATCTGTTTTAGTTTTGCAGCAATTAGCATTAGAATATAGCTAAATTTCATCATTTTTCATAAGTCTCTTTAGAACTGTGGGTAAATGAGCTTGTTTGCAACATGGCCCAGGCTGATCTCTTATACTCTGATGTCACCTGCTGGCCGTTTTTAATAATAACTACCGTTGCTTTAAGCCACCTCTTCAAGTCAGAGGCTGCATCAAAGCCTTCTGTATGCTCTAGCATAAATAAATAAAAACTTATAGGGGACCATGGCAATATTTAAAATAGAATGTGTTTATACATTTTTGGGAGCAAATGAGTTAAGCTTGCAACACAACATATTCTTTTTGTACGCTGCATGTTGTCATAGCGATACCTAGTAATGTCTTTTTTATTTCCACTTATGAGAGTCCTGAAGGTACACCGCTAATTGTTTCAATGCAAAATACTGGACAAATCCATTATTTTAAAAAAAAAATAGAAAAGAAAAAACTGTCAAATATACAGACGTGGTCTGGAGATCAGCAAAAGTCAGCTTCATCCTCTTGACGGATGACTCCATCTCCTCCTTCACCATCATCCTGTAGCGAGTCAGCGAAGCGGTGCATCGCTGCAAGTCCTTCACAGAGCGGTCAATGTTGGGAGCTGAGGGGACACATTCAAATTGTCACAAGACAGAATAATGTCACGTGCATGTGGCCTATATTTGAGTAGTAATTTTTTCTTTTCTTTTTTCTTCATTCACTCAACTGCAACGTGACAGTATTACTAATGAGGTGGCGTCTGCATGAGAACAAAACTACACAATTATTTTCAGTTACTACTTAACACCACACCTTAAGCAGATTTTAGTAATGAGTCACGGACTTTACCGATCTTTTTGCCCGCAGACGACCGCTGCTGACTTTGCCCATCGGGGAGTGCCAAGGAGGAATTATGACGCTGTGAATCTCGTGCTTTGTTGCCTCTGAGCGCCTGGTGAGAACTCTGTACCGGCTGAGAGGGCGGCTCTGCTTCTGCACCTATGAGCCGCACATCGCAGCTGTTTAATTCCTCTGGTGACCAACAAGTGATGATGCGTTCACATTTGTTTTTGGTAAGGACATATTCTCACTAGGCAATCTGTGCTATGCTAGGCCTAGCTGATACTTTAACATCTGGTATGTTTGATTAATAAGTAAAATATTAAGTGTTTTTTGGTCACAGTACTATGAAAAGCCAAGTTATTATTATTGTTTTTATTAATTAGTATGATTTTTTGGAACAAGTGCTTTATGTTTAAGATTTCTTCCCTGGCACGCTTGGAAGAGCCCGGCGTGACTGGTCAAGGACTATAAATTACATCCATCCATCCATTTTTTTAACCGCTAGTCCTCACAAGGGTCGCGGGGGGCGCTAGAGCCTATCCCAGCTGGCTTCGGGCAGTAGGTTAGGTACACCCTGAACTGGTTGCCAGCCAATCGCAGCTATAAATTACAATAAAACATTTTTCACTATTAATCAGTTTCGAAAGTCTGTATAAATTCCAATTGGATGAATACCAAAGCAGTATTTCCCATAGGAAACAATGGAAATCCAAATAATCTGTTCCAGACAGACAGAAATTACCATAGTTTTAACATTCAGAAAAGCATGTGAAATAAACTAAATTGCTAATGAAATGAATGAACGAACTTCAAACAGGACTTCCGTCTTTACTTGATGTAATATCAGTCTGTCAGAAGTGTATGCTGCAGCTAGCACTAAATGAATCCGTCAAAATCAAATCACTGAATCTTTTGAAAACTGTGGCATACCCAAACCGACGTTCTATTGTATGGCAACGTGCTTGTTCCGAGACAATCATCAATAGCCCCGCCCAATGCAAATAAACAGAATGGCTAGAACTAATCTAGTCAGTCACGTGTGCCTTACCACACCTCCCCATGATAAATGTCACCTTGCACGATAGAAATTGGCTGGACTACAATATCCACCAAATCAGCAAACCTGTGTTGTATGATGACGTGATGGCAACTAAATAAGACAAACCTTATATTGCAATTTGCGTGCATGCCAGGGGTGACAGAAAAAGTGTGGCAGAATCGCACACAAGTTTGGCCTGACTCAAATGGCCTAGTTTGAGTACGCCCCTAAAACACATAATAGCCCAAAAAAAAAAACCATCAATATACAAGTCCTGTCTGTGTTTACCAGTGATTTCAGATGTTGTTAGCTCAGAGTCCAGCTCCGACGCGTCCAGGGAAGCCGAGTCTAAATGTTCGCTTAGAGAATCAAGTGACTCCCCCTCCACCAATGATCCGTTAGGGTGGAAGCCGTTGGTCTTGTCCTTGCCCTCCTCGACGGGTGTGGCTTCGGACGGGCCGGGTTCGGCTGCGGCCTCGGGCCGGGGCTTGGGCTTCTTTTTCTTATTGGGCTGCAGATCAAGATATCAATATCAGGCTGCTTTGTTGATATTTTCTTTTGTCAAGTATCAACAGGACAGGTGGGATGTGACCTGCGCAAAACTCACTGAAACTTTACAGTTATTTAAAAATATATACACAAAAAAAAGAGAATTTCAAGTCAGTTGAGTCACCTGCCATTACATTCGTAGCTCAAGTTTGCTCGCAATTAAAATAAAATAAATGAATATATAAATGGCCCATCGACCGCTTGTCTCAAAAAAGTCACTCATAACAAAAAGGTATCTATGTAACTGACTTCCTATTTTCCACCAATTAATTCCCATCAAATGCCTTTGTAGTCTTATACAGTATCAATAAATACTGGCTCCATGTCATACAATTATGTTGCTTTCCCCCACATACTTTTTCTTCATGTGTCCCCCATTTTAATGGTAAAATTGTAATGAATGATTTTCTTTCTTTCTTTCTTTCTTTTTTTTAACCCATTAAGGCCGGGAGCGCATAACCGCGTCGCTATCGTTAGAGTCGGGAGCGCTCCAGCGCTCTTCTCCCTTTAAAGCTGAGAGAGCGGATACATCATTTTGTTTTGACCAATTCTTGGCCTCTTATCCGATGAAATGCGTCAAAATCTACACGAGAGGGTGACGTGGGCCTCGTAGCATGTCCTGGAATTTTATCCGAGCGTTCATGGCTGACGCAGATTTGCTCGCGGGAGTTATGAAATAAATGATGGCGGCGCGGGAGGACTGTGAATCAGTGTAACCAGTCAACAGTGACATATTGTTAAGAAATATGTTTGTAGACGATGAGAATGTTGAAGATGTCGACGGCTTTGTAATGGAATGGACGACGAATAACTACCACGCGATCCCCGAGGTTATTACAACTGCGCTCTTGTGTTGGAAGGTAAATATACCTGCAGATGCGACACAACAGTTTGTTGATTTATTTATTTATTTTAAATATTGAAGTTTTATAATAATAAAGGTTTATGTGAACGCCACAGATCTAAGCTTTGAGGAGCTGAAATATCAATTATTTAGTAGGCATTGAAGATATTGTTGAATTTCCAGGAAAGCTTCAGGTTTTCGGGGTTAACTAACGTCACCCATAGGTTTTAAAATATGCCTTAATGAAGACATTTTTTTGGTTGTTAAAAAAAAAAAAAAAAAAGTACATATCTCCAATAAATAGCAGGGGTCAACTGTACAGTAACATAAATTTCAAAGATGATTTACACACAAAAAAAAAAAATCTTCAATCAATGAGAATGAGGTGCACATACCTTCTTTTTGCCCGTGACACTCCACTCCTTCAGGATCTCCGCTGCACTACCTACAAAAAGGTGTGCCGGAAACGATGCAAAATACTCAATACATTGTTTGAATGCCTCTTGGTGCTGTCAGGAAGTTACTTAAACAAAAAACAAACAAAAGAGTCTGACGTAAAAGGAGTTTCTTGTGCTTAATATAGCCCAGGCATGCTTAATCTAAGCGCCGCTACGATGACAGCTAGCACGTCACAACTGGCTGACTTCCAGTCAGCTGGAATTGCACAAAACAAACAATGCAATCTCCACTAAATGCAGCTGCTGTCATATATGACGTACATGACCGTTGCTTTAAAGGCCTTTCTGAACTGTGGCTTTTATGGAAGCCAAACACTAGCCAATAAATGTTTTATAGTGAAGCTTTCTAGGTCAACACTGGATGCCCTCATACCTTCTAAGAATGCTTGAACTGCCTTGTCAACGCAGTTCTCAAAATGCTGCAACACCAGAACAATCTCATTGTTGCTTTTGTTGGGCACAACTGCCCTGACGGCGCTGATCTGCAACACATGGAAAAACAGATATCATACAACAAGTGACACATATCAGCTGGAGCGGGTTTAAACATTAACTACAATAAAGCACTGCATCAAAACATGAGGCTGGCAGAGTTTTACATCCGCCATAAATGTAGCCGAGTGCCAACAAGCTAAACCAAAACAGTAGTGTTTTACAATAATATTTGCCTGTGGCTAACAAGCAAAGCATGTAGAGTCCCTGCTGCCAAAATGGGCTCATGTATCTGCACAGGTTTCAGAAACTCACAAGTAGACTTAATTTTTTTGTGTGCTGTGCACTTTAGCAACCCCTGACAAGACAAAAGTTACAACAAAAGTCATACAAAAAAACAGTCTTAAAGTGTTTAAATTTGCACATCAGTCACAACAGTGTCAAGTCAAAGTGCAGAAAGAAATTATTGCCTGCGCTGCAGCCGCTGCACGACATTTGAAACCATGTTGATATACACATTATTTTAAAATACACTTTTTGTCCCTCCCTCACTGTCTGGAATGAACTCAGACTAAACCTTTTCTGTTTGGGGTCAATTAGGATTACTAAAATTATTTGTATTTGCTAAATGCCAAAATAATGAGAGAATTATATTTATTTTTGCTTTAGAAAATGCTTACTATCTTCAATGTTACAAGCTGACCTAAAAAAAAATTGAAACAATTTGGGAAACACCAGAGGATGGTAAGATGTCTTTTGAAGCTTATGGCAGGTTTATTGACAGCATACGCTGTAAGAGGCACACCTGTGGATGTACAATACAGGTCAAAGGTTTGGACACAGCTTCTCACGCAATGCATTTTCTTTATTTTCATGACTATTTACATTGTAGATTCTCACTGAAGGCATCAAAACGATGACTGAACACGTGGCGCTAAGTACTTTCAAAAAAGGGTGCAATAATTAAAAACATGTTTTATATTCTAGTTTCTTCAAAATAGTTACTCTTTGCTCTGATGATTTTTTTTTTTGCACACTCTTGGCATTGCCTCGATGAGCTTCAAGAGTAGTCACCTGAAATGGCTTTTCGACAGTACTGAAGGAGTTCCCAGAGGTGAGAATGCCAAGAGTGTGCAAAAAAGTAACCAGAGCAAAGGGTGGCTATTTTTGAAGAAACTAAAATCTAAAACGTGTTTTCAGTTATTTCACCTTTTTTTGTCAAGTATATAACTCCACGTGTTCATTCTTAGTTTTGATGCCTTCAGTGAGAATCTACAATGTAAATAGTCATGAGCATAAAGCAAACACATTGAATGAGATGTGTGTGAGTCCAAACTTTTGGCCAGTACCGTATTTGAATGCACACCTTAAACACATGTTAAAAAAAAATAATAATAATTAAATCTCCCAAGATATCGGGATGAGAATTGTGGACTTGCACAACAAGTCTGGCTCAACCTTGGGTGCAATTCCCAGATGCCTTAAGGCACCCGACGTTCATCTGTCTTTTATTATTTTTATTTTTTATTTTATTATTATTATTGTACTTCTAGACTCTAGAAGTACAATAATCAATAACTAATAAATGATCAAATGAATCAATAATTATTTTGCTAACTGATGAAAATATGATGGGTGTTTTGAAAGGGTGACTATTATATGTTATTATAAGCCATTTTTACCAACAATACTTTAACAGAGTTTTCCAAAAAAGCACAATCTTAAAATATGATTTTAACAACCACAAAAAAATACAATTAAAAAAAAAATATATATATATATTTTTATATATATATATATATATATATAAAAATACAATTGCCGGGTTTTTCCTGAGTACAAAATTCAGAGGCGGCCACCTCCATCTAATTTGCTCACCACATTCAGCCGGAGCCACTGATCTCAATCAACACAGCGCTGCGGCTGTGTTGATTGAGCTCGGCAGGAACGTATTTTAACTGCAGTTGCAGGGTTGCGCCATTAGGGAGGCGCTATATCAACAGCAGTGCACCGGAAAGACCTGAAGCAACACCCGAAGAAGAAACAGCTTTCTTTTTTTAAGTTTAATGTACCGAAGACGAAACGAATCATAATTAGGACATATCTATCACACTGAGGAGTGCGCACGGAAGACGATAGACAAAATGAAACGTCAATTATGATTATCGCCACAGCAGGGTCCAAATCTCGACCTTTGGCCATATTCAATACTACGCACGCTACAGGTCATGTAAATGTTGTTGTAAACAAGTGATACGTATAGCTTGGCAGGGGAGCAAGAAAAATCTGGTCAGGCAGATAAAGCACTGGCGGGAACCCTGCAAACCACTAAATGTCCATGTTGGTGACTGATGCGCAACTTTGACACACGTCAAGACTTAAACATAATAGAAGAAAACAGCTTTTCAACAGTTGCATCTTAAAATATGTGAACACAACGTTAAAAAACAGCATGTTGCTCACATCTTAAAAATCTGTCTTGGTAAAAAAAATGTAAAAAAAATGCTCAGGCTTCTGGCGCAATAAAAACACTTGAGGTGCAATTCCATAAAACGTCTTATCAAAGCAGACTTCCCTGAAAGGCCTTCGGGTTAAGTGAGGTGTAGAACATTAAACAAACAATAATGGTCCTCCAAAGTACAAATGGTAGGGAAGCGTGTGTGTGTGTGTGTTAAAACAAACTCCTCGGCATTGCTCGCGTACACACGTCTTACCTTTTCCTTCATCCTCTCCGGCGGTCCTCCCTGGGACATGACCATCTTTGAGCGTGTGTCAAACACAACGCCCGAAGTGTCTGAAATGAGCAGAAAAAGAAGGAAAAAAATGAGAGCGACAGAAGACGCTTCAAAATCAGTGTGCACGAGTTGTGTTACATCAATTTTTAATGGAGCTACATTTAAAATCTTCCCAAGAAATGTCTGGTCAATTCCTATGCTGGCTTGTTTGTGTCAAACAAGACAAAGTGGCTTTTAAGGAATATTTCCCCTTAAATGTAGAGGAGGGAAATTTGCACACAGCTGAGTAGGACAGTGAGCGGGAAGTCCAAAGTTAAACAGATCCATCAGTGATAGGAAAAGAGGTTAAAGTGACAGTAAACATACACGGCCAGGTCACTCTGCTACTTGTTACGCCATGCAGCCAGCCAGCCACGACCTCGCCTCGCCGCGCCGCACGTCAGCCGGGCGTGTTCATCTCAGCACACACTTACCCTTTTGGTTCTTCTTTGCCATGTTGTCAGCCACAAGTTGCACAATGATGAGTCTGCAACTTGCTCAAGACGATGACTTCAAAGTGCGCTGCACTATCGCTCACAAGTGAAGGATCCGAAGGTTTTGCTCCTTTTCTCAAGAGTTTGTGCTGTGATGGAGGAAGTTGTCGAGGCTCACGCCTGGGCCGGAAGGTCGGAAGGGGGAGATTCAGACCAAACCTCCACCATCAGCTCAGCTAAAGACACGATTTCTCTTCCTGGTGAGGAGAAAGTAGGGAGAAAAAGTTGTCATTCATTTGGTTACTTTTGTCTATTTAAAACAGAAACGGCGATGGTGGGAGTCCCCCACTAGTCTAAACACAGTATTCTGATTAATATTGTGTGTGTGTGTGTGTGTGGCAAAAAAAAAATAAAAAATTCTCATAAGAATCGCGATTCTCATTTAGTATGATTCAGAATAGATTTTAAATGTCCCGAAATCGATTCTATTCAAACTATTTTATACTGTCTTGCCTTTGTCTGTGTGTGCCTTTATTTGGAACGCTGTTCATGTTGTACCCGGTTTGGCCACAGAGGGGCAGTGTGGTTCCACGCAGTCTAATACACTGTTATGTTGTAGCCAAAATAGAGAGTAGAAGGAAAAAGTCACGATCAAGTTATTCCCCAAAAAGTTTTTTTCTTTCAGCGTGGAGGCGTTCTTTTGAGTGATAGAAGTGCCGCGAGTAGCGCGCTAGTTAGCATTAGCGAGTCAGACTGGAGTAGATCATTACTATTCCTTGCACATCTATAGATTGAAGCAAAAATCATTGTCAATCAAATCATTTCGAATTAAAAAAAAAGAATCGCTCTTAATCGATAATCGATTCTGAACCGAATCGCAGACCCAAAAATCGGAATCCAATCAATAGTATACAGTATGAATAAAGCATCAAAATTCACCCATTTTTATCCATCTCTGCCACTGAAAATGACATCACAGATGCTCGGGGCTCAACTAACATCCAATCATGGGTCACCTGATTTCTGAACCTGAGCCGTGATTGGTCGTTACCTGAGCAGATATAATTTACAGTTGACAGCAAGTGGCAAAATGGCCGCCCACTGAGAGAGATAAAAACAGGTGGATTTTGTTGCTTTGCTCATATTCCACAAGCACAATATCAAACAATGTGGTGTTTAGACTAATGGGGGGCACATACAACATTTTTGGGTTGACGTGCCATTTTAACTTTAGGCGTCTTACGAGGGATAATTTTCCCCCATGGATCCTCTTATAGTCCGAACACCAATCTAGCATAACACACAAAAAACAACAAGGCTGCAAATAGAAGTGCTAGGTTACAAATGCAGCCATTGTTGCAACTTATATATAGCAACTCTTCTGACCACACTATTATTAAAAAAAACAACTAGCAACATCACACAATCATTTTCACATAGATTTCGAGATCTTCATCTTTTGCAAAAACTCAATAGAAGCACATGCAGGCACATATTAATGGCCACTAACAAGTTAAAATATAAAAAATATAAAAAGGCAGATTTCAATCAATTGCTGCCTCCTGTCTGGAAAACAAACCTTCATTTTCAGATAGTCCTAATCTTTGACACGCTTGTCGTGTAAGAATCTCACTGTCGAGTTGACCTAGAAATGACCGAGTTTGTTTTGGAGCACTTTCAAGGTTGTTTCGCAAATGTCAGCTCAAATGGAAGAGACACGCTTGTGGCTTCGTGACCAAGCATTACTTCATTCATGTCATGCCAATTATATAGAGAGAGTTCCCCCAAACAAGTATCTGTACTTGTATTAAGAAAAAACTGCAACCCTAGTACAAACTAAGTGTGAGTATTTTGGCCAAGTGTCAGAAACTGTGATAAACTTATTAGTCGCTTGTACTCGCAACATAGCAAAGGTCCACCTATTTATCAAACATTATTCGATCTTTAATTTATTTTTTCCCATGTTTTCCTTGAAGCAAGAAGCAGAACTGATTGCTTCTTCTCGGGAAATGGACAGCTAAAAGCTTTCGGTCTATCGATGACAGTTTCAACCACACCTGTGTATGCGCATGACAGTCACCGGTGCGATAGTGCAGCCAGGCGTGCAGACAAGAAGAAAGCAAGCACGTTCACTACCTGTATTGAGTTTAGGATTATTTGGCTTTTGGTGAACTTCCACAATGAAACTGAAATGTAAATAGAATTTTATCATCCCTAAACATTTTTGTGATGCACAATTTGTTGTTCTCTAACAAACCGCTGAATGGCAACAACAAAAAACATGAAAAAATAAAAATAAGTCCCTCAAACAAGGTCGGATTTAAAGCCTCATGATGTCAAAATATGAACTGCTTGATGAAGATGATTGTTGGTTTAAATAGCATTTCCAACTGAACCAGGAAGTTTACAGGTTAATTAATGTTCACCTGTTATGAATTCTGCCGTTCACTTACTTGTTTGGAAACAGCAAGGGACTTAAACACACTCAATACAAAGGACGTGAAACACTGAACATGACGTCAAATTGATTTTTCTGTTCATCCCGAAATTTGCCCCGGAAAGCTGATGATCCCAAACTTTTTGATAGTGGTGTATGTGCTGCATCCTTGTGTTTGTTGATCAAGTGGGTTGCTGCTACTTGAGTCGTCAAGAGAGCCAGCAGGATTCGGGCTGCCTGCTGCAGGATGAGGAGCAGGAGGAGGAGGAGGAGGGGGGTTAAGTGAGAGCCACTCTCAACTTTAAAACTAAACACATTTACACACGCACTGACGTATGCAAGTCAATGGGCTTATCGGACCACGCCAAGAAACCGGCCTGAATAACTGGAAAGCGAAACTAGTGGAAAACTTCACCGTCGATAAGTTAACGTTCATCAGGCACATTTTGGAACACTACACGAAATCCCTCAAAAGAAAAATGTTCGTTTCTCCACTTACACGAACATTTCAATAGCAATTTATGACAACCAAGCCGCAATACATTGCATGTACTGTCTTTGTATGACAAGACAGGTTGTAGCCGCCACAAGGCTGTAAAATGTAGCACACAATAAGCTTGCTTGCTCGCTCGTTTCACATCATCAGCCCAACTCCGGAGCTAAGGTTAGCTTGCTATCGTTACCTAACGCCGCGTAAGCTTTGCACAGCTACGCGTTAAGGACCGCAATTATTAGCCTCCGGTGTAACATTTCCAGCAACACATCGGCGATGATTTGCAACATGAACACGGTAGCTACCCAATTTTTTTCCCCCATCAAAAATGAAAATCGGTATGAAGGTTTCGGTAGCTTGCAGCTAGCTTGCAGTTATTATGGTTTTAAAAAAATAAATAAATTTGCTCATCAGCTACCCATTTATCCGTTCTACGCCAATTTAAGCAGCTCGCTTAGAAGCTTCATAATAACAAAGCTGAACATGCTACGCTAGTAGGTAAATAATAGTTACGTACTTGGTGATGCAAAAGGAGAGAATAATTCGGGCACTAGTGACCGCAGATCCCAAAGGCAGCAGACTTGTGAGGTAAGCGACAAGACAAGAGTCTGTGTTCTACTGCTCGGCCGCTCTGTGTTCTGCTGTAGTTCGCTTCAGGTTCCTCCAGGGTTGCCAGGTTGGAACGTCACAAACACGCCTTTATTAACCATTCACGGCACACGGGAAACATTTGACAAAGCTCGATTTTTTTCTTCTTCATTTTGCTCATTAGTGTATTCAATTTTTTTACTGACATATCAGCAAAATTAGTCCTAATAGTTTGAAAATATCAGTTATTTTTACTTTTTTTTCTGGGAGTCGAAGCAAATTTTTCCATAATGAAAATTCACACAAAGCCTTAATGTGTTTTAGCTGGAACTGAAAACTAAATGAATGAATGGATGGATGGACGAATGAATGAAAAATTGACAAACGGGAAAAGTTTGGAATAGTAACATGAGTAGATTATCCTCAGTAGGGTTGTGGGTATGCAATGCATGGATGGCGCTACACCAGGAATAGGATGTGCTATGGACAATTCCGAACATCTGGGCACATATGATATATTTTCGCAATGCCCCTTATACACGGTGAAAACAAATGGTATATATAGAGAGAGAGAGAGAGAGAGAGAGAGAGAGAGAGAGAGAGAGAGAGAGAGAGAGAGAGAAAGAGAGAGAGAGAAAGAGAGAGAGAGAAAGAGAAAGAGAAAGAGAGAGAGAGAGAGAGAGAGAGAGAGAGAGAGAGAGAGAGAGAGAGAGAGAGAGAGAGAAAACAGGTTTTATATTATATATTCTTCAAAATAGCCATCCTTTGCTCTGGTTACTTTTTTGCATACTCTTAGCATTCTTACCTCTGGGAACACCTTAAAGACTGTTGGAAAACCCTTTCAGGTTAATACCTTTTGACCAAGTATGTGCAAAAAAAGTAATCAGAAAAAAGGGTGGCTATTTATTTATGTATTTATTTTATTATTTTCACCCTTTAAAAAAAAAAAGTACATGACTCTAAATGTGTAAGGGTTGTCATTGTTGTTGTTATAGTTTTGATGCCTTCAGTGAGGATCAACTATGTACATTACATTTTCATGAAAATAAAGCAAATGTATTGAATGAGAAGGTGTATTGCTTTTGCATGTGACTAGCATACAAAGCTCTCAGAAAATCAGGCATAAAAGAGGTCGGTTGGATGTTCCAACCATATTGTTATGGAAACTAAATTATCGTTCCATGTTTTTTTCCATGGACCCAGAACGTTGGACAAAATGTGTACAAGCAGTGAAAGAGAGGGGTAACTAAATACAAAAAGGCAAAACATCAGTCTAATCGTCCAAATCGCTTAATTCAGCTGAAAGTATTGATGCAAATGTCCTACTCTTTGTATAGAATATTAAAGAGTACTAGACTGGCTGCCCTAACTCAACCTGAGATCAAACCACCACAGCTCCGTGCTAGCTATCGTACCATTTGATAGTCTTTTGACATTATAATGTAAAGCTATAGCTTGCATATCACACTATGGAACAGTTTTTACATTATTGTTATAATGTACAATATTCAGATGACCTAAGACCTAAATATTATACATACTTGGTTTTGATTCTTTCATTATTAATAATGTAATAAATGTACAAGTGCCTCTTGGCTGTTTGTAAGTCTAATGTTAGACCATTTTAGATCTATTCACCGAGTAAGACCGCCATTTTGGCTTGTGCTGTAAGATCAGTTTTATTTAAACAAAAAATAATAATAATAATAACAAAATAAAAATATATTTATAAATCATTTTCTCACCCCTACTATAAATTAGTCAAGCCTCGCTTTAGCCCCAGCAGAGAGAAAAAAAAGCTGAGTGCTGACAGCAGCTGTCAGAAAGTAGCATCTGAATCTAGAGTCACTGAAGGAGCTGTGCAGCTGTCTGTCCATACTGTTCAACTCCAACATCTTTGACTTATGTGGCAGTTGCGTTTACAAAGCCTGCAACGATTTTTGTGTGTGACCATGTCCATTGAATGGACAGGAAAATGTCAAGAGATATAAAATACAGGTGAATTAAAATGTCTTCAAAGGTCCCGATGCCGGACTCCAGGTTAAGCGGAATGGTCGCAGTAACTATTTTTCTCCGCAGTACTTTCTTTCTTTCTTGAATTTTATTTTATTAACCGCTTCGAAGAGGCAAACCATTTGCATCGATACATGGCAACCCTAAAGTATCGTCACTTCCGTCTGGGGGGACGTTCGCTCGTTTTGTTAACTTGCACCTCCCGATAGACAAGGCTCATGATGTTCTTTTAAGACCTGCTCTGCTTTACCTCTCGTTCTCGCTTAATCGCCTGATGTTGTCATGAGAGCGACCACCTCGAGGACAACGTAATGAGATTACTACGATAACGATTTTGTAGTCTCTGCCTGTTTTGGGACGAGGAGCGTTGGGTAGGGGGGACGTTTAGGTTGACCCACGAAGGGGAACGATCAGCTCTTCAAAATGGCAACCCCCTATGTTACAGATGAATCTGGTAAGCCCTGCGCGTGTGGAACTTACAGAATTAAAATATAATGAACAAATATCAAATTAGTAAACGGTTGCTGTCGGGATTTACTATCTTACCAGCTGCTGTGTGTTTGGCTATTGCAACGTTTGCAGTGCTCGCAACGCTGCATTGTTGCCATGCAAATGTATCCCTGTTGTTGCTCGCAGGCTAGCTGCTAGTTAGCATGATACTATCACGCGTCCTCTCGTATGAGACGAACGACAAACTTGCTTTCACCTCACCTCCCTTTTGTATTGTTGCTCAAATGAAGAGAAGCAGTGGGGTGTGTTTGATTAAAAGTTACCAGTAGTGAACATCACGTTACAGTGTACTGGAGACGTGCGCCACCATAAAATTTTACATTATGTATGCACATTCATATTTGAAAGGAAAAAAAAAAAGTCTGACAAATGTCACAAAAGTTGATACAGGTTAATGTTGTATCTACTGCCATCTAGTTGTAGAGCATATAAATCTCTGGTCACTACCTGTAGCAGGCATGGTTTCAACAAAGATCCATTTATGTAGTGAATATATCAGCCCACATTAGTGAAATTGTTTAACTTAATGTGGCAAACTTGATCTCTTACTGGTTGGATTCATTGCTGTGCAGAGCTATTTTGTTGTTGTTGCCATGTTCATTTCTCTTGAAGTCCATTCTACTTAATTAACAGTAAAGCATAAAGCAATGAGGTGCAACACACTTCCAAGCAAGCTGTGCTCTTTGTGGCTTCATGTTTATTGTTATCCACAACTCATATTATTGGTGTTTTTATAGCCAAAAACAACAACAATCTGCGATTTACACTATTCCCAACCGTTACTGTTGCAGAACTGACAAAACATGTTGCACTTTACTAAAAGGAAGATTTAAGGTTTTTCCATTTTATATGTCGTGGAAGCAGTGTTGAAATGATTTTGTTTGGTTTATTTTTTGTTTAACCTCACAAAAATCTGGCATTTGAATGGGTGTCTGGGCTTTTTATATCCACTGTATTTGGTGGGACAAATGTAAGCTTTATAATTGTATATGTGTATTTGACAGTTCCCTTCTATGTTATTATTGTTTGTCAGGAAAATACATTGCTGCCACACAGCGACCGGACGGCACGTGGAGAAAACCACGGCGGGTGAAAGAAGGCTATGTCCCCCAAGAAGAGGTCCCGGTGTAAGTGAACTCTGTCACAACTGCTTCATGAGAAAAGAGGTGATTGTTTTTTTAATGTTCGAATTCCCTCTTTTGTCTTTCAGATATGAAAACAAATATGTGAAGTTCTTCAAAAGCAAACCAGGTCTTCCGCCAGGCCTGAGTGCATCTGACACTGAGTCCCCAAAACAGCAGCACAAGATCCCGGGATATCCGGACGGCGATGCCGCCAGTCTCTCCAAGTCGGCCAAACGCAACCTGAAACGTAAAGAAAAGCGAAAACAGCAACAGCACGAACCGGAGGAGAGCGAGGCTGACGTGGCGTCTCTCTCCGACGCCGTCGAGAATGTGACCATCTCAGCGGGTGGTGAGCACTTGCACAAAGCAACGGCAGCAGCGACGGGAGTAGATGATACCCCTGCAGCGGAAAAAGCGAAGAAGATTAAGAATTTGAGAAAGAAGCTGCGTCAGGTGGAGGAGCTGCAGCAGAAGGTGGACTCAGGGGAAATAAAGCAGCCAACACAGGATCAGTTGGAAAAGTTGGCCAGGGCGAAGACTCTGCGAGACGAGTTGGAGCAGCTGGAGAGCCACTCGTGAGAACGGATGAAATTGGTCAACTTGGTCCTCTGTGATTCCGGCCTCCATTTTAACCTCTTCATGATGAACATTGAGTAGCGGCTCATGCCAAGTCTGCCCATTCATTGACATTTCACACTCAGCTTGGCCCTGGTGTTCGTTTTTTAAACATTTTTTAAACAGAACAAAATCAACTTATGTTCCTTTTTTTTTTTTTGCTCCACTTTGTACCTTTAAAAAATTAATTAAGTGATTTGTTGACGTGTGTGCTTTTTAAATGATTTCATCAAAAGCACTATATTTAATTAAATATACATACATACTACATACTACAATAAAATGATCTAATTTGGATTTTTGGGGGAGAGTTTGCAAGCAACAGCTGTTCACGGAGGATAGAGATTGAGTCCGACTGCCAATACGTCAGCGATTTGTCAAGATCTGATCTGTCATTCAATCGGCATTTTTTGGTTTGACCTTCAAGCAAAAATTTGGGATACAAGCACCAGATGGTGGCAGTGGACTCAACTCATTTCACAACAAGCAGCAGTTTGGCAGATAAAAGTACAAGTAAAGAGCAATTCTTTAAAAAGAAAAAAAGACTTCAAACTGTTTATTGCAACCCAAGCAGAGAATTAGGCTACGTTCACACTGCAGGTCTTAATGCGTAATTCCGATTTTTGGGTGAAATCAGATTTGTTTTTGTTTTTAGTAAGCGTTCACATTACCAATGGGGTAGATGCCACGGAATTTCGGGTTTCACATCAGCGCCGCGCCATAACACGGCAAAGTCGGCGATTTGATTAACTTGGTAAAAAACAGCAGGCAACAGAAGGTAAAGGGCTGTTTTCAAACTAGCGATCTCCAACTTAAGTAAATATCGCGCTCTATGAGTCCCGACTAAATGTGCAACTTCGACTCACAGGCGACGTTCGGTTGAAGTAGTAGATTCCATTGCTCGATGGGCAATAACTTTAAATTTGTATAATAACAGTCACTAAGTCGCTCCGGGTCACGTCCACTTCCATTCAACAATCATTTCTTTCCGCCGTCCGTCATAGGGTAGTCACGTGACGTCGGTGCAAATGGTCAATACTCTTCTGTACTTATTTTATGGTTCAATAAAGCTGATAAAAAAATAGCGTCCAAATATGGTGTTTTTCCTGTCACCCATTGTGGCATCCTAGCGATGCCACACCATATTTGGACGCTGAATGGAAGTAACGTAGGGTGCCTCGCCAATTATTTCTAGAGCACTTCAAAAATGTAGCCTACATGGAGTAAAAACCAAACATATAAAAACAAAAAATTTAACATTAAATTAATAACATACAAAAGGTAAACACTATCAGATACCAGACCAATGTCGACATTCGTGTCAAGCTAAAAGCCAGCAATAAAATGTGTTTATTACTCCGATTACGGGGTTGACTGCGTGCCCCCGCCCCCCAGTGCAAGTCCGTGAAAATAATTAAGTACTTTTTTTTTTTTAAACACGCAGTTCGTAAACACATACGAACGAAAAAAATAATCCGTTCATAAACGCACACGATGCCGTGGAATGAGTAATGGGAGCAGCACCAAGTTGAATGGAGTCGCGACATCTCACGAGATAAAGAAGAAAGGCAAAGGCAGTTGCTGATGCCGCGGCATAAGCAGAGGTGACGTAGCTGATGCCGTGGCATACGTCGAAGTGAAGTCGCTGGTGCCGCAGCATAAGGGGAAGTGACGTCGCTGATGCCACGACACATGCCGCTGCCGCTAAATGCGCTAGCCCTTACTGAAAATTTTAACAAAACCCTCCTTCTCTCCCCCAGTAAAATCCCAATCTGTTTTTAGCAATTAACGCAACTTCATTACCCAAGACATCCACATGGGAAGATTCACTTTGACACAGCGGCTGATGTATGAGCATGACAAAGGGGTAAGCAGTCAATGTTCAAAAAAAAAAAAGGAAAAAAACGAAACGGAAAGGAGCTGTCGTCCTCCGCGCCACACGGGGCGCTGTTAGTTGGACCCTGACGTTCGTAGTCGTTGAAACAGGACGGTATCGACGAAGAAGTGAAGATGGCTGCAACCATAAAGGCAAGTGGCGTAAAATGGATTTAAAATAACTATTAGTTGTCCATCACACTTTATTCCGCTGTGGTATAGAGTTTGTGTAGTTTGTCTATGAAACTGTCGGTGGTAAAAGACAGCTTGCCCGATGTTTTTAAGTCGTGGTCACACCCTCATCTAGTTCAGAGCAGCATGTGCAACCTCGCCATTCATATCTGTGATATTATTCAGCAAATTGATCTTTTTGGATAGCTTGATTAATATTGATTACTTTTGGTGAAGTTGTTGCTCTCCGTTTTTAAACAGATAGTCAAATTAACAAAACGACAAAACGTTACGCCCGAGTTTTACTGTATTTGTCGTCAAGGTTAGCCTTTCATAGCAGTCGTGTTCAATCTAGTTTGATTTTGTATCCAGGCGGGTTGATTATCATCCGGGTATCTGTAATTTTGTGGCTTTTGCAGAAAAGAGTGCGTAAAACCATGCCCATCTCGTTTGAATTCATGAATGGCTGATATATGTGAACGATAAGAGAGCGATTGCGTAGCTTATACAAGGTGCTGCGTTGTAAACACATTTCACACCTGCAGGGGGTCGAGGATGTCAACGTCACTTTCGAAGACCAGCAGAAGATCAACAAGTTCGCTAGGAGCACAAATCGAATGACGGAGCTAAAAAAAGAAATCGAGTCAAAGAAGGTGAGCAGTGTGGGAATAAGCGTCATCATGTTTTTGTTGGTGTCATATTTTGCAACTTTTTGTTTACTGATGCGCTCTCCTGCCTTGTAGAAGTCACTGCAGAACTTGCAGGACGCCGGCGACGACCTAATGATGTTTGACGACGACTCACTGTTGATCCCCTATCAGATTGGTGACGTCTTCATTAGTCACACGCAAGAAGAGACGCAAGAGATGCTGGAGGCTGCCAAGGTAGGTTCACTGCAGATCTACTATCAACACACAATTAATGCATATCATGCAAACAATTCCATTGATGGGATTTAGTTGTGATTGCTGATTTAATGTGTTTGGGTTTATGTTTTAGTTTTTCTGCGCATGCAAAGCAGCATAACAAATGGTTAGTTTAATCAAAATGGGCACTACAGACTTCACTACATCAATACGGTTGATAGTTGAGTCATTTGACGCACTCTATTTGCAGTATCGTAACACAAAGTAAATCGGTACTGTTATCGATTAGCAGACTCATACAAGGACAACACAAGCAGCAGAGCCCAATTAATGTCTCTTTATCATGACTAGCATTCGCCGGTTACATTTTATTCTTTCGTTGTCACAACATACTGTTTCTGTCTGGTTGTTTTGGTGTCTTTCGGTCCAAATCTGAAAGTAGGGCCATGTTTGGTGACTTAAAGAGGAAGTCACCCTTAAACGTTTCTTCACAATAATATATGTGACTTCACTGATTAATATTACATTTGTGCAATATGGGTTATGAAGCAAAATCCAGCCGTTTTTATCCAACTCACGGCGGCCATTTTGCCACTTGCTGTCAACTGAAGATGACATCACAGCTCACCTGGTTTCTGAAGCTGATCTGTGATTGGTTGTTACCTGAGACCTGAGCAACTGTGATGTCATTTTCACTTGACAGCAATTGGCAAAATGGCCGCCTTCTTATACTGATAGAAAAAAACCTGCATATTCCACTAACGCAATGTTCAACAAAATACTGTATTTAGTAGGGGTGTGCTAAAAAATCGATTCTCATAAGAAAAGCGACTAAATTACTCATTTAGTACGATTCAGAATCAATTTTAAATGTCCCAAAATCTATTTTATTTAAATTATTTTTATACTGTCTATCCTTTGTTTGTGTGTGCCTTTTATTGGGAGCGCTGTACCCAATTTGGCCACTTAGGGGCAGTGTGGTTCCACGCGGTCTGATACACTGTGAAGTTGTAGCCACATTAGAGCGTAGAAGGGAAAAGTCCCGATCAAGTTATTCCAATAATTTTTTTATTTATTTTTTTTTTTTTGCGGCGTGGAGCCATTCTTTTGAATGATAAAAGTGCCGTGAGTAGAGCACTAATTAGCATTAGCGAGTCAGACTGGAGTAGATCATTACGATTCCTTGAACATCTATACATTGAAGCAAAAGTCATTGTCAATCAAAAATTTTGAATCAAAAATCGTTCTTAATTGCACACCCAAAAATCAGAATCGATTCGTGAGACATTCAAAGATTCCCACCCCTAGTATTTAGGCTAGTGGGGCTGCATAGAACATTATGGACAAGACATTCTTGGTGGGTTGACTTCTGTTTGCCTTATTCTCTGAGCAGGAAGCATTGCAGCAAGAGGTCAAAGAGCTCGACGAGCGAGTGTCATCCATCCAGCAGCTTTTGTCGGACCTGAAGGTGCAGCTCTACGCCAAGTTTGGTAACAACATCAACTTGGAGGCGGACGAAAGCTGAGATGGGGCTTAATCTGCAGCCCCAGTAAGGACTTTGACAGAACATTTGACACACAAACAGGAAATCCAGTTGGACCTGACCCGTGACCGCAGAGAACCACAAGGACAACAATAGGGGGGAAGCAGTGAATAAATGAGAGCTTTTCAAATGTATATTACTGTCTGTTTTTTTAATGCTTAATTGTGGTAATCTTCATTTAAAACATTTTAACATAATTAGCGAGTACTAAGCCTACGACGTTATAAAAACTTGCATGTTGATGCGATACAACAATGGCATAAATTAATAAATAGGCTATGTATTTGTAATGAGTACATATTAGCCTGATTGGCAACAATGTTCACTACACAGCACATTAAGAACTTTCAGCAGACCTGATTGACTTATTGCAATTTAAGACAATTCAGAATCTTTATTCACAATTATTGAATTAGAATGATAAAGATATTGTCATCTTATCCTTGCTGATATCAATGCTTGTTTAACACTTAAGTGATTATAACACGTACTTTCATTCATAAACTAAATCATTTAACCACTTATAACTGCCTCCGCAAAATTTAATTTGGAAATTAATGTTTGTGGTGTTTTTATCATGTCCTTGATATTTAAGAATTTATGTTCCATAACTAATCAATATCGGATTGAATTGAAGTGAATTGGGGGGTGTTAAAAACCGAATTGAACTGAAGACTTGTGAATCAAATAGATACCCAGCCCTAGAAATTACCTTTAATTATGTTACTATTAATAATAAATGCTATATTAATCTATATGAAGACTGATTATAATAAGAACCCATCACAATATTTATCAACAATAATTTGACAAGGTAAGAAACAGTCATACCAAGAAGAAGAAGATTGCTCCCTGGTTCACATTTGTCCAAATTACAGCACTTCCGAAATAAATTTCTGCTCTCATCAGCGGACAAAAATGACATTATTAAAAAGAATGCAAAGAAATTGAACAGTTGTTGCCACTTTTGTTGTTTTAATTCAATCGAGAGTGTGCTGTCTTGGCCACCTGGGGGCAGTATAATACCAATATAGAGCCAGTCAAAACTCCTCAGCAAACAACAGTAATATTAGTATTCTTAACAGAGGATAAAGAAGATATAATTTGGATATGGTTATTTCCCATCACTGATTATGACTATCTTGGTTGACTTGTGCGCAACTCAACAACTCTGGGATATCAAAGTTTTATGTCCAGCTGCACAATCATTAATGTTCATACAATTTGAAACATTTAAGGGGATTTAATTTGGTCAGTGTCTGCAGAATCCAGGCTACCATTGCTGCAACCATGTGAAAATTGAGGAGGCAGTGTAGTCCATAATTATGGACTAAATGACTCCAAACAGGTTTTGGAAAGAAGAGAAGACCTCTTTATGACAGTCATTTGTTTTCAGCACATGAATTGGCCAGCAAGAAAAGTTGTCATTTTTCTAAACAGAAACCACACACATGAATGTATACTGTAAATACTTGGCAACAATCCAAAAAATCAATCACGTTGAATTTCATGCCGTGAGCTCACACGAAGATGGAGGCAGCAATGATTGGAATGTGGAATTTGGCTTGCGCAGATTTCAACACATAAAGCACATCTGCATGCAGACACTTGCCACCGTGTGCGTGCATGTGCGCCTCTAATCCTTGTAAAGGCTGCCAGCCACTGCCCCCCCCCAACAAAAATCGGATGCCCCCCCCCCCTCCAACCAAGCAGTTCCCAGACACTCCCCTTTCTCACAGCTCCACTCGGCTTCAAGCGAGTCACCCTTTCTCGCCCTTTTGTTTTTTCAAGTGTGGTCGGTCCCGGGTTATTTCGCTCTCTTGCGTCACCTTGGGAGGGCGGAAGATAACTCCGAAAGTCAGGTTTCTGCTCTTCACATTTCCCCCGCGACACACATGCCCTCGAGCCTTGGGGCATTTGTGAAAGTATGCAATGTTTGACCTTGGATACTAAAAGCAGCATAGGAAGAAAAATGTACTTCAGCAACCTTTTTCTCTTTCTTTTTTTTTTAATCGGAGGAAGGACACCATCAGAATGATGTAAAGCAGAAACCGTGAACAGACAGCGAAAGTATTAGCGGGCAATAAAAAGGCACTTAAGAGCCGCATTCATCACCATTTGCTCCACTGAGGTGAGCGCACGCAAATAAAAGTCTGCCATGGAGAAAGAAAAGAATGTGGAGTAGAAAAAATAAATAGTTGACACTAAATGTATATATCCCTGAAAGAGCCCGATGGCATAAATGATAGCCTGGAGGGGGAAAAGGGAAAAAGAGCGTGCCAGTATAACCAGTGAAAATGCATAAATCATCCCTCAGATTCTTGGCTCCGCCCACAAGCAACAAGCTTTCCACTCTTGTATTCTTTTGCATTTACTCCACCAGGACGTCTGCCTGCAGCGCCTCGACACTTCTGCTCACATGAGCGCTGAAACTCACGTTGCCCTTTGTCACCATCTCCATGTTTTTTTTTTTTTGATTGAAAGGATTTGGAATTCTCTCTTCCTTTTTTTCTGATGCTTTTATGTCAGGATTTTAAGAGCTTTGCCCTGAAGGTTTCTTGGGCAAGAGGCGGATAATCTTGAGTAGGACACAGAGGGAGGGAAAAGCGCAGCTGCTGCGTGAGGAGCAAAGAAAAATAAGAGATAAAGAAGGCGAGGAGGTGTGCAAGTGTGAAGGGCGAGGAGGACGCCGAGGACAAAAAACAAACAAAACAAAAGCGGGTTTTTTTGCTCATCCGACGTCCACCTGAACGCGAACGGCGGGAATGCGGCGAGACTTGACGTCACACGCCCATCCTGAATGAGCCACGCTGAGCCGGAGTTCGAGCACTTTCCTCATCATGCTCGATTCAGCTGCTTTCCCACATTCCAAGTACAACCTGCGCCGGAAGAGCAACTTCGTCCCCGGGTAGAATGACGAAAGGACACCTCTGAGCTTGTGACAACCCTCCTCCTCTCTTCTTCTCCCTCATCACCTTCCTCTGTCCTTGCCTTCACTTCAACTCGACTCTCTCCTCCTCACTATGTTGATACCAGCTGTGCTCCTATGGATTCTTAATGTCAGCAAACTGTGCTCAGGACAAGACTACATGGACTACTACGCAGCTGAAGACACGGGAACCCAGGTGAGAGCTCATCGTTACTTCTGACCAGGGTTAGGGAGTAATGAATTACATCATGTAACGTGATTATGTAACCTCGTTGCAAAAATCTAACTAATTACTAGGAGAATATATGCACGGACATTTTGTTGATTACAATTCTAGTGTTATTTGAACTATCGCCGCAAAAACTCAAGTTTTTTTCCTTCTGCCTTTGCCCCATCTAAAGCCGACACTTGGTTGTGATTGGCCGTCTCTGGTCACGTGCCAGTATGCCGCTGTAGTCAATTGACTTTTTTTTTTTTTTTTATTGGTACAGCAGTCAGATAGTTTGCAATGTCGCAGGTGCACAAGACTTGCCCGAGTTGAAAGGCGTTAAGAACCTGAGACTACGACTAAAATCATCTAATTTATGACTTTTTAAGCGGTCACAAGGACAACTTCGTGAGATTTTACCAAACACAACAGCTTCAATGTGTCTTCATGTAAAGCAGGTTACATGATGACAAAATCAGCTTCAGTATAATAACACTTTTAATGCAAGAACAGTGTTATGAAGTCAGGTTATCTTATGTAGTTTTATTTTTAGTTTGACAGTAAACTTCCCCTGGGAGAACCAATACACAGCTAGAAGTCACTATTACGAATTTCTGCCCTCTACAAAAAAAAAGAAAAAAAGAAAAGAACGACATCACATATCACAACAGGTCATCTTACTTTGATCTCAGGGCACCACTGTATTTGGAAGGTCAGTGACAGAATATTTTATGATTTAATTCCTTCATACACCACCACCAGGGTTGGGGAAATCCACGTCCAGAGAGAACAAACCCTGAAACAGTTTGACTTAAGTCACTGGTGATTCTACTCAACAGGTGCTTCTACGAGCTTGTTTACCAGACAGTTAAGTAGAAGCACCTGTGGCTAAAGCCAATCTGTGGCAGGGTATTTACTTTCTGGACCTGGATTTTGCAACCTTGACCACCACTGTGTATTTGAAGGGGTAAAAAAAAAAAAACCTGATTGAAGAATTGCCAAAACGAAGTCTCACTGTATCGCTGATTTTAAAATGCTGCATATCTTACTTTTATCTTGTGGATTTTTCGCTATGATAACTTTTCTGCAATTGCATAAAACTGCGTACAAGGTAGAGAATGTCCAAAGTTTGAGATCAATTCACACTTACAAAAAAAAAATAAAGATACACTTAGTACACAACTGCACGTCTACAGTACATTGTTAGCTAATTTAATACAGTTTACAAAAGATAGAACAAACGGTAATCCCTCCACATGTTAGAAATTCAGAATTTATATTACGTTTACATTGGGCTGCAGTTATCAAGTCCAATAACATCTTGCAAGTGTAGGAGGCCATCATTGTGCTAAAAGACAACAAATCTATTATGAGTGATTGCGAAAAAATGCTGAGGCCGCATAAACAATTTGGCGCCTTGAGATACTGGTGACAATTATTATTATTATTTTTTTTAAATATGTTGTTCAGCCAATTTTTTTAAAAATTTATTTATTTTGCTTTGACTTGCAAGCAAAATGTAATATATACGAACATTATTTGGTGGCAGTGAACTCACGTCACAAGCAGTAGTTTAGCAGATAGTGAACACGAACAGCTCTTCAAAAAAGAAGACTTCAAGCAAGCCATTTATTATGATCGTGTCTGTGCCCTACGGAAAAGGATTAGGGCCAGTGAAGAGCGGGGAAAAAGGTCGGCAGGATTCTGACTTCATTTTCAGCATTCTGATTTTAAAGTCAGAATTCTGACCCACAATTTATAGCTCTATGTCACAAAGTCAGAATTCTGGGATTAAAGTCAGAATTCAAACTTTAAAGTCAAGTCAGAATTCTCACTAGTCAAAATTCTGGGATCAAAGTCAGAATTCAAACTTTAAAGTCAAATCAGAATTCTCCCTTTATTCTCAGAATTCTCACTTTAAAGTCAAAATTCTGACTTTATTCTCAGAATTCTTTCCCCCACAATTTATAGCTCTACGTCACTAAGTCAGAATTCTCACTAGTCGGAATTCTGGGATCAAAGTCGGAATTCAAACTTTAAAGTCCGAATTTTGAGAATAAAGTGAGAATCCTGCCAACCCCCCCCCCCCCCTTCACTGGCCCTATTCCTCTTCCGTAGTGCCCCCCACGAGTCATTGTGATTTATAGTGCGTTTGTGGAACGAGTCAAATAGCAAATTCCAGTATTGCAATAGTCATAATCATATCAATTAATTTATTGTAGTTTATTGAGTCACTTAGAGTAGTTGTGAAATTCTTCTTTGATTGTGTCTGCATGTCTGTATTATATTGCCCCCAGTGGCCATGCTGTGCATACCAGAATACATTCATTGAGTGCAATTTTCTTAAGGAAAAAAACGACAAAAGATAGCACACAAAGATTGCCTTGGTAAAAATGTACAATCTTATGAATATAAAAACAAAAAAAGATTCTTTGGACTGAACCTTGGTCAACTCGTATCAGAACGATGACATACGACAAACATAACGCAACATGAGGTCCAACATGATGGAGGCTGTGTGATATATCGGACCACAGTGTCCTCTGCTCACATTCAGCCAAACGCTACAAAGCCGATAGGACTCAACTTGACAGTGAAAATTGATACCCTGACCTCAGATATACTGTGAAAGCAACGGAGTACTTTTGAAGGCAAATCAACGGAATATTGCTCAATGGGCAAATCACCGGTCTGATCTCAAGGCAAAACTTGCTGAAGACTAAAGTATAGGCAGTCAGAAGAGAACCACAAACAACGGCCTGGCAAAGCTTCTCAGGCAAGAGATCTCAGAATGTTGTGATGTCGACTGCAAAGGACTTTTTATACAAGTATTAAAATGTACGACTACGACAAATGTCCAAATAATATTGAGCTTTGGAAAATAAATGGACGTATTTTACACAAAATGTCTGGTAAATCTCATATTTTAGTGGTACCTCTTAAATTGATGCTAACAGTCTACACTCAATCATCAACCACCAACAATTCTGGTCGTCTATAAAAGCTAAATCATAGTTTTGGACCTATACTTCCCTACAAAACATTGGAAAAGTAATGCTAATTCCTGGGTTTGACATTTAAAGATGAATGAGACAGATGACCATTTCAGCTTTGATTTCCAGGTATTTACATCTGCAACTGATACACAACTTGGCACCTTTTCTTTGAACCCACCCATTTTTTCCCCATGTGAGCTAATGTTTGAAGCTGTGAATCAAAGGTGTGTCCCAAGTGCTACATTTGTTATTCAAATGATAAAATAGCACACTTAACGTCTACTCTTGGTTTCAGAGTTAACCAACATGAAAATCAGAGATATGTGAAGATGAGAGAAAATGGGTCACAGCTTGATGCGGCAAAGGATTAGCAACTCAATATTCAAAAAGACGTTAGTGAAAAAGACTTAAGTTCAACTACTCTAAAAAAAATTAAAAAAAAACCCCTCAAAACTCATCTCTAATCTTTCATCATTGAAATGAATGGAGATGCCGATAATCTGTTCCCGCACCCGCAAAAAAAGAAGAAAAGTTTGGAATGTGTTTTTTGATAAGAAAAATAACATTGTATATTATTTGCCTTTTTAAAAAAAATATATACAGTAATAACATAATCAAGTCAACCATTTTGCTTCAATGGACATTGTGCTAGTCCTTTCGGTGTGCATTTTATAATTTATACTGTACACGGAGCCGGTCTCAGCTCCTGAGTAAGCCGTAGTAAGTACGGTATGTAATATATGCCTGAAGCTGTGAGTATTTTTATATCATCTTATTGTTGAGGGTTCAACCTCTGGACTGGTTATTTAGGATTGATTAACCATCAGAGGGCGCTCCGGTAAGAGAGAATGAAAGTCTTTCAGTTGAACTCAACTCAACCATTTAATCAACTGAAAATGCATACTTATTTGCATGTGCAGATTTACAGTATCTGGAGAAATAAAGGAAAGAAAACAATTACATTTAAAGCAGCTATCTGAGTGCTTTTATCATTGAAAAGCAAATTACACTCCTAATGCAAATAAACTTAAATACGTAAATGTTTACAGGTTGTTTTATATGGAAACGTACCGTATTGTAGGTCTACATCGCTCATATTAGCAAGTTGCTAACACCCACACACTATCAGTTAGCTAGCAACTACTGCTAATAAGTACAAACCTCAGCCAAAACGAACATATAAAATACATAAAGACTCACATTTTCTTACTAAACACAGATAAGAACGTATCAGCATGAATTAGAATTGGAACAATTTACAAATCAGAATGGACACTCACTTCGTCATTTACTACTGCACGCTGCGAGCGGAATGATGAACGAGGACTGCAGACAGGAAACGGGAATACGGAGCGGCCTTTCAAACCAAAAGCATACATTTCAAAATAAGATAAGTGAACCTCGCAGACAAAACAACTTGAAGAATTCTTAACACTTATATTACCTGGCTATATGCGTCACTCGATTGTTTATGTTCAGGTATCTAATCCTTAGAAGGTTATCACACCGTGTCTTCGATGCTATTCGTTAGCACGTCCATGGTGTTTTCAATTTCCCATGTGTTAGCATTAGGCTAGCAGAATTTAAGGAAAATGTTTTCATTCGAATACTCAACATTTAAGCTCTTTTTTTTTGGTTTATTCGACAGTAAAGTTCAACTGGGAGTGGCAATAAAAAGCCAGAACCTTTTTTTTTTTTTTGGAAGAAGAATAACAACTGTTAACTGCCAAATTTCCACAGGGCATTGACGAGATCGCTATTGCACGATTCTGGTTGCTTATCTGCTGAAATGATGCTTGTTGTGATGTGAGTTGAGTTCACTGCTACTATACAGCTGTCACATGTAAAAAAAAATATTTAAAAAAAAATCACTGCTGCCCTGGTAGACCATGTCACATAGCTGGGACAAATAAGAAATCCAACAAATTGTGACAAAATCCAGTAAGAGCAGATCTAAGTTTCAGATTGCAGGTTCTTCAAATGATGTTGCAAGAGTTGGCGTCAGTTTGCCGGCAGAATAATGATTTGCCTTTCATGAGAATGAAAAGAAAAAAAGCCTTTGAAGTAATTGAATACTGCTGCAGCTGGAGTAATGAAACAGCCATGAATATTATTCTTCCATATTCCTAGAAGTGGACACACCCCAGAGCACTGGACCGGTCATTGCTCTATCATGACCTCACAGTCCCACGGCAATGACTTCATGTCCCAATCGCAGAGAACAAAGTTCGGCTTTTTGGTGTAAAGTGGGGGGAGGAGAACAATTTGGTGCACAACACCGCACGCATGTTTTTACAAACAATTCCATTATTACGATGATGATGATCATGTTATGACATCATATCCGATGTGGGACTATGATAAGAATGTTATGTTTGTCTTCCTTCCAGGCTCCAGTGTTGTCAGACGACCAGGTCAGTTTACAGAGCGTGGTGAGCGTGGATCAGCTGCTGCAGCTTCTCTATCCTGAATACAATCTGCTTCAGCAGTGCCTGAGGAAGAAGTCATGGCACGCCTCTTCCTCCTCTTTTCCCACCTCCTCGGCCAGCCCGACGGTCCATTCGGACCGCGACGATCTCTGGGGGCATCTGAGGAAGGAGGCGCTTTACAAAGTGGACAGCACTCTCGGAGGTAAACGCGGCGGCGGCGGCGTGCTTTGACGCTCACAAAGCGCCCTTGGGCCGAACGGCCGACTAATGCAATCAAATGTGGTCAGTCATCCTAGAGGAGATCCAGCGCACCTCATGTCAGCCCAGGGAGGTGTGCATCGAGGTGACTAAAGAATACCCAGAATCCACCAGTCAGTTCTACCTCCCCCGCTGCGTGGCGCTGCACCGCTGCGGTGGATGCTGCCCCAACGAAGCCTTTTACTGCACCAACACGAGTCACGCGCTCGTCAACAAGACGGTGAATATGAGCACATCCGCAGCACGCCTCGCTATGATCTGACGCAAGCACCGTTTCACAACCTTTTTCAAGCCAAGGCACGGACGGGCGCGTGAAAGCGGCAGAGAATGCCGGGAAAGTGCGTTCGACTCTAACGGGGCGTTACTTTCAACGGGAACATTTGTAGCTTTTGTTAGAAATTGATCTTTTGTGGCACCGATCCAGGATCTTTTTTTTGATGCGTCACAGCACACCACCAAAACAAAAACGTCAACAAACGTATATACAGTGGTACCTTAAGTTGACTTACTAATTTTCTGAGCCATTCCTTGGTTCATTTTGTGTAGTAAGCCAGAATTTGAGGCACATGTGAGCTTCATTTA
Organism: Vanacampus margaritifer; assembly: GCF_051991255.1. Lineage (NCBI taxonomy): Eukaryota > Metazoa > Chordata > Actinopteri > Syngnathiformes > Syngnathidae > Vanacampus > Vanacampus margaritifer. The sequence continues at coordinate 13,688,379 of NC_135432.1, forward strand.
GTTAGATTTAGGAATCCCTTCATTTGAATAGATTACAATAGAAAGCCTTTATTGTCACTTCAAGGTGCCGATACAACAACATTCCAATGACAAGTATTTAAAAAAGCAAAACTATCTATCCATCCATTTTCTTAACCTCTTGTCCTCTCAAGGGTCACGGGGGTCGTTGGAGCCTATCCCAGCTGGCTTCGGGCAGTCAACTATTCTAAACTAATCAAATTTTGAAAAAGCTAAGAACTGGAAAAGTATACAAAAAAATACTTATTATTGCAGTCAATAAGTAACAGATAGCAAGTAAGTAGCAGAGGACAACATTTTAAAATGTCCAAAAATATAAAATAATACTTCAGTGTTATGCAGGCTTGTGGGCAGAAGCCGTCCCTGAGCCTAGACCTGCTAGATGACCCTTTTTTTCCCTGACAGTTTAATGATCTAGCTCAGGGGTGGCCAAGTTCGGTCCTCGAGAGCCACTATCCAGCCTGTTTTCCATGTCTCCCTCCTTCAACGCAGCTGAATCTAATGATCAGCTCATCAGCAAGCTTTGCAGAAGCCTGATAACGATCCCGATCATGAATCAGGTGTGTTAGTGGGGAGAAACATGGAAAACAGGCTGGATAGTGGCTCTCGAGGACCGAACTTGGCCACCCCTGATCTAGCTGCTAGATCATTAAACTGTCAGAAAAAAAAAAAGGGTCAATTTTTGTTCTCCAAGGTTTAAGGATTGGCGTATCCTGCAGGACTCACAATTCTCTGTTTATGATTAGAAAAGATACATAATTAGTCCAAACTGGAAAAGCGACCACGTCTGTACGTTTTTGTTTACACACGTGATGTCTTTCGAAAGAGCCCACTGTTGTATGGTATGCAGTATAAATTGAAGAAATAAACAGTAGTAGTGGCAGACCAAGGGTGAGAAACTTAATGCACTTTAAACAAACTGTCAACGGTTCTTTTTCAAGGAAAAAAAAAAAAAAGTGTTTCTTACTGTACTTTTCTGCCAGTTTGGTTCCTAGTATGTATTGGAAACCTTTTCCATCATAAGGTTAACCATTATTGTTTAGGTGTGTTTAAACTTCAAATGAAGATGAAGAAAGCTATTACTTGTGGCGAATACATTATTTGACCCACCAATGAAGTGAAATGAGCTCATTTCACATGTGTAGTGGTTGGGAATCACTGACTCAAAAGCACAACTCTCACCCTCCTCCATCCTTCCAGCTAATGGAGCTATCGCCACCCAGGATGGAGCGCTCCGTTGTCGTGGTAACCTTTGTCAATCACACGGCGTGCGAGTGCCTCCCGAAGCGGCCACTTCACTCCATCATCAGAAGAGCCGCAACGGATCACCTGTGAGTGACATTGAAGCAGGCGTGTGTCATGCACAGACATTGGCAGCATCTTTACATTGATCATTTTACACAACATTAAGGACAACCTCCAAAAATAAAAATGTGCAATTTGCTTTAGTTTATCATCTGTACATTTATTTTTATTTTTTTAAAGCATTGCATTAAAGGGGATGTCAACCCTGGAGAAAAAAAATCTTGCCAAGCAGTCATGCGTCCCCACTAGTCTACTAAATATGCTACTCTGGTTAATATTGCGTTAGTGGAATATGAATTAAGCAGCAGAGAAAAAAAAATGAATTAAGCAGCAAAATCCAGCAATTTTGATCAATATCGGAAGGCGGCTATTTTGCCACTTGCTGTCGAGTCAAAATGACATCACAGTTGCTCAGGTCTTAGATAACAACCAATCAAAACTTATCTTCAGAAAACAGGTGAGCTGTGATTGGTTGTTGCTTGAGCCCTGAGCAACAGATGTCCTCTTCGGTCGACAGTAAGTGGCAAAATGGCCGCCCCCTGAGATGGATAAAAGGGCTGGATTTTGCTTCATAATTCATATTCCACAAATGTAATATTAATCAGAATGTTATGTTTAGACTCGTGGGGTCACATATAATATGTTGTCAGGAAATGTTTAACTCATTCACTGCCACTGACGGCTATAGACGTCAAAAATTCATTTGAACTATTTCTATTAATTTCTCCTTTTTTTCCCCACTTTTGTTAACAAGAGTATGAAAACCTAGAAAAAAATTGTACATTTAGTAGAACAGATATAAAATATGTGATTAATCTTGAGTTAACTAGTGAAGTCATTTGATTAATTACAATTACAAATTTTAATCGCCTGATGCCCCTAATTAAAAAAAGAAACAAAAGATTATAAATAAATAGGGGCGTCAGACGATTAAATATTTTAATTGTAATTAATCACATGACTTCAATAGTTAACTCACGATTAATCACAAATTTGATATCTGTTCTAAATGTACAAAAAAAAAATATTTTTAAGTTTTCAGTCTTTTTAAAAAAGCAAAAAAAAAAATTGAATAATCTTTTTTTTTTTTTTTAAGAAAAGATTATTAAAAAATTAGGGGCGCCAGGCGATTACAATTTTTAATCGTTATTAATCGCATGACTTCACCAAAAAAAAATCAAGCCATACAATAAAAAAAATTCTAGGTTTTCACACTCGTTAAAAAAAAGTGGGGAAAAAATGTGAAACTAATAGAAATAGTTCAAATGAATTCTTGACGTCTATAGCCAATAATGTCAGTGAATGAGTTAAAGTTGACTTCCCCTTTAAAAATAGGATTCCCCCAAACTGTTTGTGGTGAAATCCAATCAAAAGTCAGGACTCGGATCACGGCCTGACAAAAAAAATCGGAAATGATAAAAGTCTTAACACAAAACATAACCGGATTGAACTGTTTTGTTTGACATTCCTGGTCTATGTCCTTATTCTAAGAGTGTGTGTGTGTGTGTGTGTGTTTATGTGTATAGCTGTTCCCCTCCCACGGTCCCCTGTGCTCCAGCGTTCTTGTGGGATCCCGTGAACTGCATGTGTGTGCCAATAGATGCCATTAATTACTCTGAAAAAGAGACAGGTGAGACCCTTTTTCGTTGTTGATCATGAACCTCTACACTTTGGAATGGACATAAATTTAGACGGCTAACTCATCCCGCGAGGGAAACCAAACTGTCACAGCAGCAATATTCAAACATGATTGAAACACGCTTGATTTGATAGCTAATGTAGAAAACAAAAGCAATGTTGAGGAGGAATTGGAATAAATTGACATTTAAATCTAAGCAAAACAAAAATGAAAGTGAAGATATTACCTACACACAGTAAGTAATAAATGTCCGAATTCATTCTGCTGCTACCAATCACAGATGAGCTTGTGTTATAGATCATAGGCAGGTTTTTTTTTTTTTCTCCATACTTTGGCCTTTCCATCATTTTGGTAGAGCTTAATAAAACTTTGTTCCAAAACTTTTGTGGCTCATCCCTGTAATTCTTTGCGAAATCCAATCTGGCCTTCAGATTCTTTTTGCGGATGAGCGGTTTGAATGTTGTGGTATGGCCTGTATATTTCTTCATTCCGAGTCTTTATTGATGATATAACTCAAGATGGTCACAGCAGAATGAATTCTGACGTTTGCAAAAACATTTCTGGATAACGCATCCAAACTAATCTCAACGCTTTATCATGCAACAAGATAATGACCGAGAAAAAAAAAATGCTAACACAACAAATTACTGGGGGGGGTAAAAGTCACTAATAGATGGTACATTTTACCTCCTGACAATGAAACAAATAAGAACTGAAAGGCGCTACAGTGAAGGCCAAGAAAATAATTTCAAAAGTTTTGTCTCATTTTCATCTTTCGACCTAGAACCCAAACAAACATCTTCAGTATACAACAAAAACAGAAGAATTGACCTTGCCGTTCCAATACTTTTGGAGGCGGCTGTATATCTGTAAATGTTATTTTACCATCAAAAGCTCAGTCTTGTTTTTGTTGTGTTGTAGCTTTAGATGTTTACAAAAGCAGGAAAAATATGAGCACCAAAGTCACTGTTCTGCTTGACGTGTTTCTTTTCACAAAACTCATTTCCTCCACTTATTGGTCACAAACAAGTGCTTTTGGTGAAACTAGCCCATGTTCCACAGCGGCCTCCTAAAGAAACAAAAAAGCTAGGACCCCCCCCCCCCCCCCCCTGTAAAAGATGAGCTTCTACTTTTTCTTTTGGTAGGTTGAGTGCTTATAATGTTAAAGAACACCATATTGTGGGTCTTGAAAAATGCTCTAAAATGGCTGGCAGTGAATGAATCCACAGCCAACTGTAAGCGTATTAACTAATTTTGAAAGCAGATACATTGCATAATATTGTGTCATTAGAAAACGACATCCTCCATGAAATAGTTGTCTCCCGTTCTTGCGAAAAGAAATCAAGCGCAGGCTTACAGCAGCTCAGTTGTATTTACTTAACAAGGCCTGGATTTTGCAACTAACCGCTGGTGCTATTCCAACAACCTCTCTTTATCTCTGTGGCTTCCAGAGGCTTTGGACTCGGGGCTGCTGGCTCTCTGCGGACCCAACAGGGTTCTGAAGGAGCCCAGCTGCGAATGCGTCTGTCGAAACGGGCTCACTGAGGCCAGCTGCGGTCTGGGCTGGAAACTGGACCACAACACATGTAAGGGGTGTTTTTAAGATATGTTGACAGAAATACAATACACGCAGATACACAAAATGGGGACTGAGCCCTGCCACGCAAAAAAAATGGAGAAATATTTATAACCGTGCATGGCGGTGGTTCTCATTTTCCACAAAAGCACCACAGAAAAAATACTTTGCTCTCCGAGTGCCGCCATCATGGCCTGAGACAGATTTTAATCCTAAAAAGTATGTTTAATATCACGGTATAAGACACTGTAACATTACATTTTGAGCATTAACTCTGGGCTTAAATATAAAAAAATGACTTCCTCTCTTTCATGATGTAATGTTAATGGTTGAACGTTTTTGGAGTCTCCTGAAAAGTACATTTTGGAAATTCAAGGTTTGGAAGATATGGGAAAAAAAATGAAAAAGGTACCTAAACACATGTATGTCTCCCATTGTTATGAGCCAATTGTGTGCATGGAACCTTGGACTAAATAGACTATAAAGGAGTCTATACGACAAAATATTAATCAAGAACACTTACAGATGACTTGGGAAAAAATGCACCCAAAGTACTAATATAGCAAACTCATACATGCGGCTCTCGCTAACCTCCATTTACAACCGAGGTTAAACTTAACTCCTCCCAATTGTAGACATATCTTAGTCTCAGTTGAGATGCATCTCTTCATCATACATACGTGACATCAATCACTAATTTCCTATTAGCCAGGGCTTCAACGCCATCTTGTGGTAACTTAAGGCGTTACAGGGGAAAACCAGCCCCTCCCAAAAAAAACACCACGCAAATCTGTGACTTTTGAGCTATTAGCTGGGGATGGGCAGTAATAGATCAATACCTTAGCAGACTGTTTCCTGTAGGTGAATGTCAGTGCGAAGGTCAAGGCGAGGGCAAGTGGTGCCCCGTCGGCCAGCGCTGGGACGAGGAGCTGTGCGGCTGCGTGTGCGCTGCCCAGTGCCCCGGGAATCAGCCCCTCAACCCGGACACCTGCTTGTGTCAGTGCAGAGAGAGTCCACAGTCGTGCCTAAGGCAAGGCAAGAGGTTCAACCCCAATACCTGCAGGTGAGCCTAAAAAAAAAAGAAGATAGATGTAGATCGTATTCATCTGTATTTGTGATTTTATTGTATTTTTTAACCTGCTGGCTTAGCTGGAGTTGCATTTTTAGTTCTTAATTTCCACTGAGGTCAAGTCAACTGTGATTGGTTGAGATCATGAGCCCTTGTAAGGCATGGAGGGGAAAACAAGATGGAGAAAAAGGAACCAGGGAGCATTCAAATAAATCAGAGATTCAAGATATTCAAGAAAATTATTTGAAGAAGAATGATTCATGGCTATAATGCGTCGTCTCTAGTGCCAGCCTGCTTCGGTTTTGTTTTGTTTTGAAAAATCCCAGTCTAAAGAAAAAAGACATACATGGAAATGTATTTTCCAGTTGTAGTCATTAGCCAATTTAGCATTGTTTTTATTACTGAGCGTTGACTTTAGCGAAGCTATGGGAACATGTTTTGATAGCACAAAAGTCGAGCCAACACTAGCTCGCTCTTAAACATGTGACATGTATTTTTTTTTCTCAGTACGAGGACTACGTTAGCTAATAAAGAGGGACACTATTTTCAAAAGTTTATTTTGTTGGACCAAGTTAGCAAAATGGCTATTGAAATAGACAGTAAAAATGCATTTGTATACAGTAAATTCTGTAGAGTAAATTTGACTATTTATATAGAGTGGGACCAATTACCAAATACTCAGTTTTAGAGTAATATTTACACTTGAAAAAGAGTAAAATAAATATTTGTTAAAAAATAAATACATAAATAAAAGTCAAGGGTTGAGGAACAAACTCACGACCTTCAGCTTGGGAAATAGCCAATCCCTGAGCCATGCAGCTCCTTGCTCGCGTCAGATGGAATCTTCCTAACTCTCCTCTTGGAGATAAACAAACAGTAGGAGGGGCATATCTCAGGTGGTCTCCCAAGCTGAAGGTCGCGAGTTCGTTCCTCAGGGCTCCAGGTGGCGGAGTGGTACCGTCACTTGCCTGCGATGCAGGTTGGCGTGACCATGCGTGTTTGTGTGAGTGAGTGCAAAAAAAAAAGAAACGAAAAAAAGTTAGTTCCTCAACCCTGGAGTAATTTTATTAATTTTTGTCAATTCTTTATTTTACTCTCTTCCAAGTGTAAATATTAGCCTACTCTACTCTCTTGCCAGTCTGTTTACAATTGATTTATTCCACATTTTTTCCAGACCGATACCGATACTCAACTCTTGAGATACAGATACCAAATTCCCCCCAAAAATGATCTAGATCATTTTAAAGAAAGACTTATATATTCCAATATAGTATTTTTCCTTAAAAAATAGATAAATGTCAATTTTCTATTCCTGTAAAAAAAAAAAAGTTCGTTTCTGATCATAAAACTGCCACAAGAGGGCTGCCGACACTGGTATCGGCCACCTTCTGTAATGAAACCCTAAAATAAGGCTGGCATTGCTACTCGCCCATCCCTAATTATATAAAATATTTTTTTTTTACTGCTAAATTAAAGAAGAAATAAATACAATTACACCTTGCGTATTTACCACTTAACTTAGCCTTTCACTCCACCATCTTTAAAGCTTATATCATTACGTCACTATAGCCCTGCAAGCCAGTGGTCCCCAAACACAGTCCAGTCTCTTCAAATGAAGAAGATATTCTAGACCTGCGTCCTATATAGCATGCCCTGACACTACTATATAAAAAAAAAATTAATAATAATAAAAAAACTCCTGAATCATCTTTATTATGGTTGTGTTGCTCTATGACAACCATTTATTCCTTAATAAATTCGAGCAAGCAAAATCTAAATCTGATACATTCATTGCCGATTTGCAACCTTGTCCATTCACTGTTGATCCGACGCTTCCTTTTATGGACACAAGACGTCCTCAGCAACCAACCGCGTTCTTAGCTGCGAGCGTGTTGCGGTTCCCACAGCTCGCACGCGAGAGGCCTCTGACCCAAGAGGCCTGAGCATGCTGACAGTGAGCAGAGCACAGCAGCCATCAGGCCGCCGAGCAGCCGCAGAGATGGATGGAGTGACAGGACCCAAAGAAAAACATACAAGGGGACGGGAGCTGAGCCATGAGGGGAAGTTCAGATGTGCAAGTCATTTGTCACGGTGCACATTCTCAGGCGTTTTGTGAGGGACCACAAAAAGATGGATTTGTGACAAAAAACAGTTTAACATGACTTTGTAGTTTTCGTTACGCATGGGACTTTTTTTTAATAAAATTTTAATAAAAATTAAAAATTGAAGGTTGGCTCTTAAAGGGGAACTTAAAATAGAGCTGAGCAAAAATATATGTTAGCATAATCTTGACTAAATTAAGTTAATTTAATGCAAGTAGAGTAATACCTTGACTTGTGAGCGTAACAAGCTATTGGCTTTTTTTGTTGCTTTGTGTTTAAAGCATGCTTTGACACTCAAGTTAATTTAGAAACTAAAAAAAAGCATTTAAGCGCTTTGTGACAGCTAAGGCTGTTTGAAAGCGCTATATAAATAAAAATGACTTGACTTAAGGTACTGTATTGTGATGCCCTTTCATGCGGGCAAGGAGAGCAGTCTATTGTCATGGATGTCTACTTATGGAATAAATAATGTTTTGGGCCATTTCAATGAATTAATTTGAATCCCTGTAACTGTACAATACCCCCCCCCCCCCCACCACCACCATTACTCAAAGTATCCTGCATATTAATCAGATTGCCTAATTTAAATCCTTTAGAAATATTGTAGTTTACTCCTTATCTAAAAGAAAAACGTTATCTAAAAGAAAAACATTTTAATTCACACTTTTGACCCAAACACGTCACCCCCTCTGAAAAATGTGGAATATTTTCCAAGTCACATGGTCCACAGAAAGTTGCATTTCTCAGATCCTCTCCAGGCCATGGGAAGTATGTAAGTCCCTTATTAGTATTATTATTAATAGCTTCCACTTCAACTTTGATGGGGGGAGAGTCCTGCTCTGTAAATAATTTTTGGGGGGTTTAATGTTTATTTGCCACTGCACTGCACTTAGTGTCAACAGTCTACAAATGTCACATGGCTATTTTCATTTGCTAATTCAATGCTAAAAAGTCAACTCCTGATACTTCAGTCCTTTTACTCAATTAGGGAGTTTCAGTCGGTCCACAATAAAAACATAACATGAAAAAATTTATTGTCCTAGATGAAGCAATACATTTTGAGCAGTTCAATGTGAGTTAGCAGATTTAGTTAAAAAAACAAACAAATTGAAGTACATTTTGAGAGTGTTTCAAAAGGCAAATGGTATTAATTTGGTGCAACGGCGTGAATAAGATACCTTACCATTAAATTAACCTCACTTGCCTTGTCAGCTTTTCAATTTCCATAACATTTACCACACACTTTTCAGCTATTTTCCACCTCTTGGGAACCCAAGTTGGGATTGAGTAATTGATGATGAAATGTTTTCTCCTCTTCCACCTTTCCCTAGTTGTTACAGGTTACCGTGCAGAAGCCCCAAACGTGCCTGTCTGTCCGACTTTTACTACAGCCACCAAGTCTGCCAATGCATCCCCAACTATATGAGGCCACCGTGGAATTAGCCAATCACAGAGGAACAGATGCAAACCGAGGATGCCTTTAAAACCTCGGGAAACTTGTGGCCTGACACTACAAAAGAGACCAGCATGTGGAACAAAACAACAGCTATTGGATTACAACAGACCTAATCATGATTCCAGGCACTAACACTTTGTCCCAAGGGTGGATGCAGTAACAGAAGAGGAAATGAGATATATGTGACTCACGGGTGTCCGTGTGTGGGCTCTCATCCAATCGCACCTGGAGAAATGTCAGAAAGCCGGATCGGATCGATCTGCTTCCGGGCCAGATTTGAGACCTGCGCCGCAACATGTTGGAGCAAGCACGCCGACACTTTCCTTGAAATGGAAAGTGGAAGAAGATAATGACAGAGTAGACTAAAGATGAAATAAGCTCAAGGCTACTTTGCTGCTGGCTGTGAGGTGGAAGCGTTCAGCCGAGCAGAGAGGCCGCAGCAGCATGAGTATGAACATGACACCAACATTCAATCTTTTCCAACTAAACGTTTGCATACCTACCAGAGGGCACAGACGGGTCCGTCTTGTAATTCCTACACACTACTTGGTGTCTTTAAAAAAATTTTTTTTTTTTTTTAAGTCATTCGCTTCAAAAAGGTACAGTTCCTGCTGCAGTGCTGATCTAGAGCTTTTACTCTTAATTTAAATGATCCGAGGCAATGTTAAAATGTAAATAGTTGATTTATTCGTATTTAAATATTGGTCATATGTAGTTGTGAAATACTGTATTTAAGGCAAACCATTCTCCCAAAGTCAATGTTTTGATTGGTATTGATGCCAATAGTGCTAAAAGAATGACTCCAAATATTTTACGGCTCAAATCCAACACTACATAATAGAGAGAGAAAAAAAGAGTGAAGTGTTCTCAGCTTACTTTCTGAAGTACTACCCCCCCCCCACACACACACACACACTCAATTAAATGATCTACTGACAAATGTCTTGACATCGTTTATAATAATTAATTAAAACTTTTTTTTTTTTTTATCCATGTATGTGTGTAACACAAACAGACCTGCAGTGACATGTAGTTGGAGTGAGCCTCAGGCTACACCTGGCCATGCAGGCTCATTTAAATAACCTTCCACTGCTATGAAAGACAATTAAAAAAACAACAACTAAAAAACGTAGAAGACATTCCCTGACAATTGCATCCAAGTCTGCAGTGATTAAAAAACAGAATCAATAATGTGAATGTCTTATCTTTTATTTTCTCCAAAAACAAATATAAACTCCGCTCCAGTAAACCCTGACATAAGCAATTTAAACTCTCCTAATATTTACAATATAAAAAATAAAATAAATAGAACCTGTTGCAGCTTTCTGCAAACAGTTAAAACTGTGGTTCTGCATTGTCTTATTTGTAGAAGTAAGCCTGAAAGAAAACAGGGCAATGTTTATAGCAGAAACAGGCCTGTTCAATGACAATGAAATAACCTGTGCAGCGAAGCAAAACTGCAAACAAGAAGTGAACTTATTAAGTTAGGGCAAGAAAGAATGCAGCAACTTCAGAAATTTTAGTACATGCTGACCCCTACTGGCAGCACCAAAATTAGATATGAGATTCATTCATTCAAGAGCTGGAGCCTACCCCAGCTGTTACAAATTGAAACTGCATTTCATTGTCCGATGTTAATAGCATGAGCTTGTAGATTATGACAAGAGTGCAAAATGCAAACAAAGCATCCTTTTTATGGCTTACTGATGGGGAACGAGTATCCTTGCGGCAGTTCTGTCCATGTTTTAAGAGTGTGTGGTACAGACTCCAGTGAAGCAGGAAACGTGTGGATCCAGGGCAGGCACTTCAGTACAAACTGACTGAGCTTCTGTAGGTATTTTAACTCACTGGCGAGCTCCCAGGCTTTATTAACAAATATTGCCATTGTGGCGCTTTTGGTCTGTACATCTATTAAGTCCTGAGGAGGTCCTGTGGACCTTCATCAACCCCACAGGTTCCACAGGCCAGTCAGTTCTGCATCCACAAGGTCCACTCACTTGGATTCAAGTCAGGTAGTTCAACTATTCCCTGCAACACAACGAATAGAGACACTAAGTTTAGTCACAATAGCAGAGGTTCTCAGGATATTTCACTATGATGTCATATGTACTCCCAGGCAGCAAAAGCCTGAGCTTTCGCTGATGAAATGAATACTTAACAAAACTTGTCCGTCATTTGAACCAGGCGGGGTGATTGAGAAAACAAGGTGAAGGGCTTGAAGGATTATGTCAGCTTTCTTCTCTACCGCAGCCTGTAATTTAATTAAAAGTGTTCGTCGAAAGGAAGATGATACCTGAGGTAAATTGCTTTCAAAAGTAGCGCTAATTAACATTTCAACAGTCAAGTTGATTCAAAGCTAAACATAGTGGAAATTCAGACATAAATAACCATCATTGAAGGACTTTACTGCTGCTCGGATTTATGGCACAAGGCACGCTCTTTTGATGGCTAAATGGATAGTGCATTGTAGATATCAGGCTAGCCATGACGTTTTGCTAAATTACAAACACAACACCACCAAACATTTTTCCATAACTGTGTGAAACTGCCTTCCACAAACCCGATGATAGAGGTTTTGGTTCTCAGTCTGACGCTTTACAAGTGGCTTACTATGCCGCCAGACAGTTTTGTGATCTTTTCTGTAATGGTCCAGCTATCTATTTTCTTTATAATTTATTATGAAGGTGTCTGATTTTTGATGGGATGAGTAGGTTTTTTTTTGGGGGGGGGGGGTAGTGGAAGGAGAAAGAAGCCAGAGCCACACCATTGTCTATCTTTTCAATGTTACATGAAGGTGTTTGGTGAATGGCTGATGGCCATGAGTCTGTATGCCATCCTCACCTAAAGTGGTGCGCAATCAGCACTGACTTACCGCTGACATCATCCTGCGACACGAGATCTGGTCCGGTTTTGGTTGAGACGAAAAGTAGTCCGGCAAGTTGGCTGGGGTTTTTCTTCTAAAAACTATTTGTGTTCAAAAGAGTGATAAAGTTGCATCACAAAACTGCACATTAGAAAAAAGTCAGATTCCATTACCGGCAGGCACTATTTTTCTGTTTGTATCACTGCGCGGCGCACTGCATCCAGCTGACAGACGTGCACAAACAAAGTTGTTTGGAAGTGTTTACCTGATGTGAGAGAGCAAGAGCCATTAGTAAATAACGTTACGATTGTATAAACTTAATAAGCTTGTATAACTAAGGTGTGTTGTGTGTTCCTGTGTTGCACAATCTGTTTTGTATTCTTGTGTCCGAGTCTTTGTGAACACATTGCACGTCTCGCGGTGGGAAGGGCCTCATCCATTCATTGTTGGTAACGTGTGCCAATTCGGCCTGCGAGTAAAGTTTCTTGTGTTCGTCGTTGGCTGCGGCCAACAGTAGCCAATTGTGTGAAGACAAATAAAAAGGTGAGATTACCAACGACGTCTGCTGGCAGCATTCTTGTGACACGTCACACTGTATTATATTGTTCTGTATGTAAACATGATGCGGACGCGTGATTTCCCGTGCTGTACCAATTAAAATTTCCCTGAATCTCCGCACACTTTTCACCGCTTTCTGAGCACTTTAAACAAATGCACCTCATTTGTCAGTGAGATTCATCAGCTCTCTCAAGGCTATGTACCACTTCTCTATCCCTCCTCCCTCTCGCACTCTCTTTCTGCCCGTTCTAATTCCATCTGACGAATATCGGCATCAGTATATTCGGGTTCATAAAGATACCCCCTTGGCTCAGTGCTTAAAGACATTGTCGTCGTAGTCAGACATGTTATCGTGAGTTTTCAAAGTTATAATTACGGTGGAAAGCGCGTTTGTCAGCTGGATATGCAGCACGCCGCGCAGTGATACGAACAGAAAAATAGTGCCCGGCGGTAATGGAGTCTGAGTTTTTCCTAATGTGCAGTTTTGTAATGCAAATTTATCACTCTTTTGAACACAAATTGTTTTTACAAGAAAAACGCTTCATTTCCGTGACCCCAGCCAACTTGCCGGACTGCTCGACCAAAACCGGACCGGATCTCGGGTCAGAGAACGCTGTCAGCTGTAAGTCAGTACTGATGGCACACCACTTTAGATGAAGACGCCATAGATTCATGTCCAAAAACCCCGAACTATTCCTTTAAGGATGATCGTCAGCAGATGCCTTTTCAGATGGGCATGTATAGCAATTGTACATTAGTTACCATTATAGTCTTTTATTTATTAATTGAAATATTGCAACATGCTTGAGGCACCGTTGCTAACTTGCTGTGCAAACCCACAACCTGTTGATTTCAGCAAGGCGTCCATGTTGACAAAAATCGTGCAACAACCCCAAGCTAGAACCGTCATTGAGCATTGGGAAAGTCGATACGTGATCTAGTCCGTCTGTCGTCATCTTTTTTTCTGTACAACCATTTACAACATGCATTCTATTTATCCTCCCCACCTACAGGTTCCGCTGGATTAATTCATAAAAAATAAAACTTAGGGGTATTTCTAATTCCGCAACACCAAACAAGTTTGTGTCAGCATTTCAGCAGTTGTCACTCACTCCTATGTCACCTGGAAGTACCCTGGCACCCATTATTTACAAATATTCTGAAATGGTCTCGACTCACCCTCTTCATCCGAGTCAAAGCCAAAGAGGTTGGAGCAGCGCTGAATATGGCGGTGACTCTGCAGCTCTTTTGCGCTGTTGAACGTCATGAAGCAATTGGCACACCGTTGTCTCTGTGGAGCGGCAGTGACGGGAGCCTCCTGAGGCCGAAAGTCAGACGTCGCCACCTTCCTTTTTTTAGGCATGGCGGTGTACTTCTCGTCGAGGTAAGCCGTGGGAGGCGCACGCATGTGCTTCTTTCCATACTCGGCCAGAGTGTCGATGCAAAATGTGGGTCTCTCATACTCTTTTACGAACCCTGATTTCAGCAAGTAACCACAACTGTCTTCTGCACACACAGGTGTTAGGTTTTCTTCTACCTTTTCTCCAGCCTTCACTTCACTGTCCTTTGAAGCTTCAGTTTTAGACTCAGTTGCTTCTTTAGCAGTACGTTGGACTGGATGTGGTATTTTCTTGCGTGTCTTTATTTCACCTTTTTTAATTCCCTTGGCAGCTTTGTTTCTCCTAACCTGCACATCCTTTGACCTTGAAGTAGGCTTGTGTGCTGTGTGTTCATCTTGAACAGTTGACATTGTTGAACTGGATTCAATATTCGTCACATTTATAGGATCTTCCTTTGACTTTCTATTCAACTTGGACATGTTGGAACCGGAGCACTCACTAGTCACATTTGAAGATTTTTTCTTGGAATTTCTCTTCAGATTGGACGTGGTGGAACTAGAGCCATCACTAGTGACTTTTGAATGTTCTTCCTTGGACTTTATTTTATCACTTGTCACATTTGAAGCTTCTTCTATTGATTTTCTCTCCAAATTGGTTGTGGTGGAACTGGAGCCATCACTCATCACATGTGAAGGGTCTTCTATTGATTTTCTCTTCAAACAGGTTGTGGTGGAACTGGAGCCATCACTCATCACATCTAAAGGGTCTTCCACAGACTTTAGCTTCAAAGTGACCGTGGTGGAACTGGAGGCAGCACTTGTCACATTTGACGTTTCTTCAATTGATTTTCTTTCCAAACTGGCCGTGGTGGAACCGGAGCCATCACTCGTCACATCTGAAGTTTCATCCACAGACTTTTGCTTCAAACTGACCATGGTGGAACCGGAGGCATCACTTGTCACATTTGAAGCTTCTTCTGTTGATTTTCTTTCCAAACTGGCCGTGGTGGAACCGGAGCCATCACTCGTCACATCTGAAGTTTCATCCACAGACTTTTGCTTCAAACTGACCATGGTGGAACCGGAGGCATCACTTGTCACATTTGAAGCTTCTTCTGTTGATTTTCTTTCCAAACTGGCCGTGGTGGAACTGGAGTCATCACTCGTCACATCTGAAGTTTCATTCACAGACTTTTGCTTCAAATTGACCATGGTGGAACTGGAGGCATCACTCGTCACATCTGAAGGTTCTTTTTTAGACTTTCCCTTCAAATTGGCTGTGGTGGAACTGGAGACTTCACTTGTCACATGTGAAGGTTCCTCCTTTGTCTTTCTATTCAAATTGAACATGGTAGGACTGGAGCTATCACTTTTAGGTTCTTTCTGGGACTCTGTTTCCAAACTGGGTAAGATTGTAACATCAAATTTCTTTTTACCACCAACCTTCCAATGACGTGTGTTGTCTGATGTCTTCTTTTCAGTTACAGTCTTCTTCATGTTCATAGGAGTGACAGCAGGAGCGCCATCATTAGGGCTACCTTTGGAAGAATGCGTTTTCGCTACCTTTCCATCACCAGACTCCTGGGCTACATCAATAAATGTTGACTTTGCAGGCTCCCTTGAAGTAGCTGGCAATCGAGACTCTGTGCGGGGACTTTTTCTTAGTGTAACCCTTCTCGTCTTTGCCGTACTGGCTCCTAAAGACACACTGTCTTTTGAAGCACAGCGCTTCCTCAAATTAAGAACTCTTAATTTATGTGCATGGATCATTGAACTCCGAGATGCCATAGTTAGAAGGGAGCTTCTGTCCAAGGAAATCTTTCGTTCAACACGACTGCTCCTGGTGTTCACTCTCACACTTTTTTTGGACTTTGATTTCTGGTGTATCATTTCAGTCATCCTGCCAGCATTGTTGACTTGCTTGTGCGTTGCTTTAATGTCTAACTTGTTGCTAACCGTTGAAGACACTGTTGTCTCAGGACCGTCTGGGATTTCGCTCTTTAGACTTATACTGTTTTGGCTCTTGGTCGTGTTATCGTCATGCGTTGTTCTTTTTAACTTTCGTGGACGGCCTCTTTTTCTTTTAGGGACTATTTCAGTTTGGTTGACATTGACCTGAATTTTCTTGAAGTTCTGCCTCAATTTGCTCTTGTGTTCAATGAAGGGTAATTCCAGACTTTTGGTAGCCACCAGATTAACCTTTGATGTTTGACCTTTTCTTAACCTCAGATTCAAACTATGACTACTGGACTGTGTGGTGGTGTCCTTGTTGGAGAGATTCTTTAAAATTGAATGCTTGGACTCATTTCTCGTTTTCAGCTCTTCTTCCACCACGGATGATTTTACAGCGGGAGGAAGAACACTGACACATTTTGCCATTGTGTCATAAGACGCGTGTTCCCTTAAATTACGAGGCGAACAGCTCAAAGTCCCTTTCATAGCAGAGGTTACAGCTTTTACCTGCATGCAGTTAGGTTTATTGTCGGTCTGCATGTCCACAGTCTTTACTGGCTTGGTGGGTTTGGAAGCATAGTGCTCTTTTTCATGAAGGTTCAGTGCCCAGAGACAAATAAATAGTTCAGAACAACCAGGTAAGCAGCACACTGCCTGTAGTGGACTGTGTTTTCTGGCATGGCGTCTCATTTCATTTCCGGTTTTGAATCTGGCGGTGCAACCAAGGTGAAGGCAAGGATGCCGAGGACTGAGCCGATGTCTTTCCACATGATGCTGAAAATGCTCAAAACTCCATAAAACTCTCTTGCAAATACTGCATTGGTTGTTTGCAACTTTAAATGACAGCTCTAAAGGTTTGATGTCACCGTAGTGATGCTCCATAGCATGGTAAAGGAGAGCAACACGGTTTTTAGAAAGGTCTATAGACCAAGTGCATCCATCTGCTGGACAGTCAACTTTTTCTGAACACTCTACCATTTTCTCTTGAATGACCTTGTCCTTGCTTACATCATCCTTAAAACATTCAATGTGTTTCCTCTTCTGAACCAATGATGCAAAGGACTCACAAGATTTGGGCATCACGTGATTCACTTGGCAGTTGCCTGCTTTGTCTTTAGAACCGTGCGTTGGAGGTGTCTGCCCGTCTTCAGCTTTTGAGTTGGTCCGTTTCATTTGGTCAAACTCATTCTTTTTGCCAATAAGTCCATTTACCTTGCGGTCGGGAAATTTGCTGTCATTTCTCTCATTTTGTTTGTTTGTTTGTACAAATTGATTATCGAGTGGCTGGTCATTTGATCGCAAATTTCTTGATTCTAATAGTAAGTGTGCTTCTGGATGGCTAACAGATTTATTACAGACAGAGGACCGCCTCAGCCTCATACTAATGTGATGGCCAGACAGCCTGTTGGGAACATTAGGTTTGGCAGAGGTCTTGGGTTGGGAGAAATCTTTGGTCTCTGACACCCCGGTTTGTTGAGCTTTGTTACTGGCTAACTCCTTGCTTCTTTTGAGCTTCTCAATATGATCAGATAAGTGCATCATAGCCAGGAGGTCATCTTTGAACTTGGTCCCACAAAACATACATTCATCCTTACGGAAATGGAACATAGCGTGTATTACTACACGCCTGCCTTTAAAATCTTTCTGACAAAAAGTACAGCGGTACTCCAACCTGGATTCCTCTGTTTCTACTGTTTCATCATCCTCAAAGTCATCATCACCGTCACCGTCAGCTGACCTTGCTTGATCATTTCCTTGTATATTAGCAGTGGTTGATGGTTCTGGTACTGTATGACTGAAGGCGTTTACAACATTGCTTGTATTTTGAAGCAATGATTCCTTGGATTCAGTGCCTGTCGATTGCTTGCAATCCTCCATGTCTTGAGGAAGTTCAACAGGAGGAAGCTGAGTGACTATTTTTGTTACTAAGGCTGAAATGTCATCAACATGGTTAGATTGTTCGTGTTGTGAATCTTCCGTGACATCTTTGTCATTGTCAATACATGTTTCGCCATTTTCGGAATGAGGGAGAAGTGTCTTTGGATTATTTTGTTCTTCATCTATGTTCACAGAAGCTTGTTTATCTTCAAGAGATATGTGAGATGGAGAGTCTGAATTTAGAATAGTTAACGAGCTGGAGGCTGATGAGGTGTATTCAGTATCTTCCATTTCACTGCTTTGTGTATTAAAGGTCTGAGAAACCTCAGTGGAAGCTGTGGTTGTCTGTTGTCTGACTTTCCCCACTGGAGGGCTTTGTGAAGCAAAAGTCACCTTCATCTCAACAGAAGGTTCATCACTCAATTCTATGGATGTGGTATGAACTTTGTCTGTGTTTGGAGAGTGAGCAGTTTTACCTAAAATATGAGTTTCTGTTCTTTTCAATATATTTAATTTGTCAGAAGAAACCCCTTTTTTCATCTCTGTGTTTTCTAAGAGTTCTTTTGCTTGCGACTGTATAACTGGGCTTGGTGGTTTTGGATGTTGAGTTGCATCTGCATCCTCCGAGCTCAAACAAACCCTTGTCTCAGCATTAGGTTTTTCACAAAGCCCTCTCTGTGGTTCTTTAAGGGGATTTGCATGCGTAGAAGACCGTGTGATTGTTGATACGGATCCATGAATATTTGACCCGTTACCCTTTCCTTTGGGCCTGCGAGCATAACAGTGTAAGAGCTGCACAAGCATAGTTGCATCCCTTGCTCGAAGGATGACCTCTTTTCCACTCAGTAGCTTCACAGGATGGGAGGGGTCAGGAAGTTTTAGTGTTTGTTTATAAAAGAGCATCGGAGGACAGCTTTTCTGTCTGTTGCAATCTTCAGTGAAATTTCCCATCAGCTCATTGTCTGGCAGTGACAGCTCCAGAATTATTTGTGGAGCAGAAACTGGTTCAACAGAGCTCAGTGGAAATCCGCTCTCATGCTTGGTGCAAAAGCTTTCAGACACCTTAGGGTGGTGGGTGCTGTTTTTGGGCTGCCCATTTTCAGACCTCTTTAGGGCAGACGACCGATGGACCCTTTGATGTCTCAAACTATGTTTCTTCCGCCTTGACTCTTGTAGATTGCCAGAATCTTCCAGTAGCCATTTAGGTTTTTGAATCCTTCGTTTTGGAGGATTTTTTTCGGATAGTCGGGTAGCTCGTCTTAGCTGCCCAGACCGTATGTCATGTACCCTGTCAAGCTGCCAAAATGAACGCCTCAAAGGCTGAGATGATGTTTCCTTTGTAAATCGTGACCTGTAGTTAGCCTTCTTTTTCACAGCATTACTATCATTCAGTCCTGTTTTGCCTTGGCCCAACTTGAGTTTCTTGGGTGCCTCTGCAGGGATAATTTCTTTATGTCTGCCATCATTATGATCAGGCTTTTTTACTATTCTATTATCAGTGCTTTCTGTTGATGTGCTTTCGACAAAAGAAAACTCTTTGGCACAGAAATTTGGGACCCATGTTTCCTCCATGAGTTCTTCAACCACTTTCTCATTCATCAGTTTCAAACAATTGGCACGCAAAGCAATAAGGTTCCAAAACTCTGGATCAAAGTAAAGGTCCTTCTTCAAGACCTGCCAACAAACAGCAAGAAAAAAGAAAACATACATTGACACATTACTACATTGCACAGATACTAGGGCCCGAACGATTAATCAACCTGCCGATTAACATCAAAAAACATTGGCAATCTGTCCTCTGTTGAACGATTGTTTTTCGCCTTATGTACCCTAACAACCTACAATGATGAACATATAGAATCATGATCTAAACTATTACTACACAGAAAACTATCATAATGTTGATTTCTTCAGTATGTGTACTTATATCAATGGGTGATTCTGTCAATTTGACAAGTCATACTTTTTTTTTTATGAAAGCACGCTTGGGTGAGCGTTACAACTCATGGAGAAATTGAGCTATTCATTTGATTATATGACACATTATTTCTTCTTTCATAGTTATGCAGCATTACCTTTTCAATCTTTGTATCTATCCCCCCCCATTTATTTTCCTTTCCTCTGTATTTGTTCATCTTTATCTTAAATGGCTGTTCTATTTGTATTTGTTATACTTGATCTTTATGTTTGATGAATGTTTGTAAAAAGAAAGGACAAGACAAACACAAAATTTGAATAAAATGGTTCCTGTTACAAGATGACAAACTTCTGTTGCTAAAACTGATTAGATGGTAATATTTCTAAATATTACTTGAAGCATCGGCCTCAAAAAATCCACATCGGCCGGGCCCTAATAAATACTGTATATGGTGATAGTGCAGTTTACCTGCAGTGTTTCAAATCGGATTTGATTTCTGATGGGACTGTGCTCGGCATAGTAGTCCTGGTCTGGAAGCATATAGAGCAAATACACCATCTTGTAGGCTTCCACGGTGCGTTCCAAGAAGAACACTAGGAGCGCACACGCCCGACACACTTCCAGATCGTTGGGGAGGAGGCCAGCAATAGTTTTATAGATCAGCGACTTGGTGATAATGTCACATGGGAGACAAGATTTCAAGGCATCCGTGCAAAGCTCCACGCAAAACTGGACCCCGTCTTCACCCAGCTGACAAGACAGAAACACAAAGAACTGTAAAATAGTCAGATGCATGAAAGGATCAGAACTTGTGATTTGGATAAATAACCAATACATTTAGATCTGTACTATTCCCACCTCTTGTATTACAACTCTGACAAACGGGAAGACTGAGTTGACATTGGTGGCAGACAGCATTAGCTGACGGCTTTCCTCAAGAAAAGCTTGTTTAGAAGTATTCAGCCGATTGTGAAGTTGGCTCCACACAAAAACAAGTTCCCTGCACAGAAGCACAAGGAGGGGATGTTTATACACCATTACAACATAAAACTGAATTTTAATTTACCCACCATAAATAGTACATGTCTCCCCTGCAGAGTTGTTGGGAGAGGAACACCTGGCAGAGGGCTAACAGCATCTCGTTTGTTTCTTCATACTCTAAACTGCAGATGATGTGCACTGCATCTTTACCAGTGAGGTCAGCAACCTGAAAGAAACATTTCAGATTAGTGCTATAAGACAAAATGATCCAGGTAGTTAATGGCAGCAGGGAGCCATTAACAATCAACTGCCCGCCTCCTTTCCACCTACCTCTTTAAGCAGCTGATTGTATTGCTGTTTGTAAAGCCATGTGAGGTAGACCTGGAGGAAGAACAAGTGTTTCCCTGCCGTCGGATGACGAATACAACACTTAGCCAGGGCTAAAGCCTCACTGACGCGCTCACGGCAAAGAAGGTAGCGCAACCGAAGCTCCAAGAACACTGGCAACTCAGAACTGAGGAACCTGTCCACTGAGAAAAAGAAAAATCACAAGGTTTCCCAGTTATATATACGCCAGTTCTTTGCTATGAATACATTTGGGTAATTAACTGTAAGGGTGTTTAACAAGCTTTTGTTTGTTCACCAGCGATATTTAGAGTGAGCAAAAAATTCATTTGATTAAGATGCCAGACAATGCATGGTGGCAAAAAAACAACAGTATTTGCAGAGTGCATTTTGTATCAGCAAAATAAGAATTCAATTAACATGGGGAAAGCAACCTGGGCTAATGATGTGACAACAAATATCATCTACCTTCATTCTGAGGTACACTGGAATCGCTGAGTATTTGCTTCAAGGTTGTATTGGACCAAGCGCCTCCTGCACGAAGCAAAGGCTCAACCTGAAGTAGGTGAACATTCTGGTGCCTTAAAAGGGCAACATGGCATTCCTACAAAAAAAACACCAAGACAGATTAATAATAGGTTATCTGTTAATTGTTTATAGCATGGAGGTCAAACTCCGGTCCTTGAGGGCCGCAGTCCTGCAGGTTTTGGAGGTTTCCCTCTTCCAACAAATCAGCAGGATCGTTAGGCTTTTGCAGAGCTTGCTGATGAGCTGATCATATAACAGCTGTGTTGGAGAAAGGAAAAACAACCAAAACCTGCAGGACTGCGGCCCTCCAGGACCGGAGTTTGACACCTATGGTTTATAGTAATGTACAGTGTTAAGATAAAATAGATAATGTCTTTGTGGCCAGGCCACTCTTGGAAATTACATTATTAATCTAAATGAGTTTCTTACCTGGTTAAATAAAGGAAATGAAAAGATGACAGTCACAACACATTTCTGTAAGATAGAGCTTTTGCACCGACGCCACATGATCACGTGACTACCTATGATGGACGGCGGAAGGAAACGACTGTTGAATGGAAGTGGACGTAACCCGGAGCGACTTAGTGACTGTTATTTTACTAATTAAAAGTTCTTATTGCCCATCAAGCCATGGAATCTACTGCTTCAACTGAAGTTCGCTCGTCAGTCGCAGTGACACATTTAGTCGGGACTCATAGAGCGCAATATTTACTTAAGTTGGAGATCGCTAGTTTGAAAACAACCCCTTACCCTCTGTCGCCTGCTGTTTTTACCAAGTTAATCAAATCGCCGACTTTGCTGGATTTCACTGCGCACGACCGATATCATTATGTAGTCAATGTCATATGTCCTCCTTACACCGGGGCAGATTTAAAAGCTTGTCGCTGGCGGTCTCTGGGACGAGATGCTACGCTCACACCTGGGGGACAATATACCTCGTAATGCAAAGGTAAAACTTGTTTATCATGCTAACTGACTTATTTTTAAATTGTCCGTTCTATATTGAAGCACTATGATGATATGTTATGCTATGTTGATTAGCATGGAACAAATGACTATTGTAGTGGCAAGCTATGCAGTAATTTCATGATTATGACTCCGAAGTATTGAGCTCCAGAGTGGGAAAAACTCCAAGCACTAAGACCAAATTCCCCATTATTAAAAAGTCAAATGCACTGAATAGTTTTGAAGAAGGTACACTTTAAACAAAGCTGTTAGTACGTGGAGTTGGAGTGGACGCTAACTATCTGACTCGTTAATGTGATTTTAAGCACGTAATTCAACACCTCTGTTACAATCTTTGTCAGAGTGTATGTTTGCTAGTAAAATATATGAACATTTATCTACTAACCTCGTAAAAGATGATCGCTGCAAATCCGTAAATACTTTTGAGGGCTGCCTGGAGTCTTGCTGCTACCATCGACGTCTTTTATCTTCATCAGTAGGTATGCGATAAAAAGCTACGTTTGGTTTACACCCTTTCTTGTCTATTAGTACAATCGACCATTTTACAAGATAATCGATTAGATACAGGACTAAACACTGTATGAGATTCAATGGATCTGTACGAGGCAAATGATTAATTTGCCGTCCACCGTCCGGGAGGGGGCGTTCCTATGAGGGCTGTGGCGTCACGTGCAAAAGGTCTATAACAGTATACACACCCTTCTAATAGTATTGGAACCGTGATGCCTATTCTTTTATTCTTTGCTGTAGACTGAATTTATGAGTTTGACAAAAGATTAATCAGAGACATGAGATTAACATTTCAGTTTTCATTTTCATTTAAGAAAAACCCACAATAATAACTGAAGGAATCTGAAACTGTGAAGAAATGACTGAAAACCAGGCATTGCTTCAGTTGCGATAACTGAATTATCTTGAAAATCAATCTTTGATTCATGTCTATCAAACTTTATCCCAGAACTTTTTTTGTTTGTATTTTTTTTTTGTCAAATTGCAGCCTGGCCTTCCTATTCTTCTTGGTAATGATTGGTTTGCATATTGTGGTGTATATTTTGCCAGCGTCGGGCGAAATCCTTGTAACTCCAAAATCATCACTTTTTAGAGGACCAAAAACCAGCACGATATTTTAATCATTTATATTGGATTGCCAAACAGAGCAAGCCCCTTCAACACTTTTGTTTGGTCAATAATTCGTAAAAATAAATAAAAACACACACGAACTAACCCAATAATAACATTGATGTATGAAACCAAACAAACTGACCAAATGTTGACTTAATTTTCAGCCTGAGCTCAGCAATATTCTTTTGCCCGTATTGTTTTTTGTTGTTGCAAACAGTAGATTGTAATCCCTTTCACTCTTGCTCTACGGAGCTTCTTGATGCTACTAACAGTAGTTTGGTCTTTCTTGACAGCTCTCAAAATGGTGGCCTTCAATGGCTGTTGTTTTCCATGATCACAATGACTTGTCTTTGTTTGAGCCATATGAAATTTTAATTTTGCAAAGACTGCATTGCACCATTCCCCCAAATTATTATTACATTAAAATGGGTTCAAGTTTGACTTTGCCGTGTACCAGATCGAGATGGAAGTATTTGGAAACAATAGCTGAAATGATTTTTGCTTGTCTCGTTTATCTCTTCATCAAACCAAAATGTTTTCAGTCCACAGCAAACAACAGAACCGATTATTTGAATGGTGTGTATGTTCAAATTTCAGTCAGGAAGAGCAAATATTATTCACCTGGAATTTAACAGAGAAGTGTTTCAATGGCTCTTCGTGGAAATCTTGCTCGTCAAAGAAAAGCAGCAACTCAAAAACACTCCTGTGTGAAGACCAAAGAGAAAAATGGGACAGTCAAGAATGTTTTCTACACAACAATGTTTATGTTTTAAATGAATCAGAATATCAGGGGTATCACTGAAGCTAAATTACGCCTGAAGTTCTACAGCACAAATTTAACCAAATAAGGGAAAATAGCCTGTGTACCTGGTACTGGTGCTGTATCTATTTTTATCTAGTTTTATCATCTGTGGTGAACACTTAATTGTATCTTTTTTTCTTCTTTTTTTTTTTTACATTTGTACAACAATAAAACCAAAATGTTAAATGTTTTTTCAATGCCGACTGAAAACAGTTGTATCCAGTGGTGTCCAAACTCAGTCCGGAGTCCTGCAGGTTTTGGATGTTTCTCTGCTCCAGGATCGTTATCAGGCTTATGCAGAGCTTGCTGAAGAGCTTCAGGTGTGTTGGAGAAGAGAAACATCCAAAACCTGTAAGACTGCGGCCCTTGGGGACCACCTTTGGACACCACTGGTCTAATCCTATTTCTAAAATCTCTTGCAAACCTGAAAAAAATGAAGGTTGCGGGCCTTTTTTGTATACCACCAGAGAGGTTTCTATGGAACATCTTCAGTTGGGAAGCCAAAGTTCACATTAAAGCAATGGAATGGAGTCAAGTTTATATGTAAAGAAAGGCACCGTGTTTGAGTATACTTACAAGGCCAAACTACTGAGCGTGCGGAGCACATGATCGCAGCTTGACGTGAAGGAGGATGAGGCCCGAGTGAAGTGGCACAGGGCCGTCTCGAGGATCCTGAGCCGAGGGAGTGGCGTCTGCCAGCGAGAGGCGTACTCTTCCACCAGCTGCATGAACATACAGACAAAAACAGATGTGATTTAGTCCAGTGATTCCCAACAATGGTGCTGTGGCAACCGAATCTGGCATGACAGTTCATCAAAGATGCTGCAGGAAATTTTACAATTTCACTTAATTTGTCTAAAAATTATCATATTTTGAGCGTGTCTCAGTGGTAGAGTGGTCGTCCCGCAACCCAGAGGTTGTGGGTTCGATCCCATTCCATTGTGACCACGAGCAAGATACTGTGAACCCCCAGTTGCTCCTGATTCTGCGTCATCAGTAGGTGAATGAGTAGTTAAATGTAAAGCACTTTGAGGGCCTTGTAAGGTGGAAAAGCGCTATATAAATGAAGTACCATTTACCATATTTTTCAGACTATAAGCAGGGTTTTTCCTGTGTACAAAACTCAGAGGCGGCCACCTCCACCTTACTTGCTCACCACCTCCAGCCTGAAAGACTGATAATGAATGAATGCTTTAACCTGATAATAAGTGATATTCGTATTGGAACTATTATTCTTGTTATTGAAACATGGAATTACTGTATGTTGCATGTAAAAAATGAAAGCAAGTCAGTTGAATTTACAGAACGCATGCACGTCATGGCGCATGGTCAGGATTAGGAATGTTCGATACCACTTTTTTCCCAACCGATAGGCAACACTTGAGTAGTCACCGCTACTGATACCAAATACCGATACCACTAGTAAATAAAATTCCCCACCCATAAATGACAGATTATGTTAAAGAACGAAAGAAAGACCAATATATCTCCATATATATGATTTTTCCTTAAAAATGCATGAAGTTAATGGCAACTTTGTATTCATATAATTTCTAGTCCCTTATAGTAAAACGGCAGCAGGAGGCCGATAATGGTATTGGTCACCGCCGTGAGTACCGATACCTTAAAATTAGACTGGTATTGGCACCGATACCAATACGTGGTATTGGTGGTCACCCATCATAGTCAGGATGATACCACCTCTGCCTCAATTTGAGCCAGGAAAAACCCTGATAAGTCACACTTTCCCCCCCCCAAGTTTGGCTGGTCCTGCGACTTATACTCTGGTGGTATCTATCTATCTATCTATATATATATATATATATATATATATATATATATATATATATATATATATATCTATCTCTATATATCTCTATCTATCTATATCTATATACGTATATATATATAATGCTTTATTTACTAACTAACTAACTAAATACAATCCTATGCCGCATTGTGGCCAACAATAGAATCCTGCTTGGCTACTGCGCATTTTAGTGCTCTAAATAGTAAATTCCTTTGCCCCACATTCTTTCTGCATGGCAGTAATGCATGACTACTACAACATTGTCTTCAAATTATTTTTATTAATTTGGCCATTGGCAAATATGTTTGGTGCATGGCGGTAAATGCAAGAAGTCATATAACAATTAATAATATGTGACGTATCGCTAGTTTAGCATGCGGCTTTCGCCACGACAAGGATTTACTATTTACAGCACTAAAAGAGGCAATTACTGACGAGTGAAACTCAAAATATGTTATAGCCTTGAAGTGTACTTTGCTGTGTCAATTTGCCTGAATTCCCCAACAATTATTATTGTGACTGTGCCAAAATGTGAGTTTAACAACTTCATGTAAAGCACTAGTGTACTGTGAATATTTGTTTGCCCTTGAGTCATATCAGTTTGTGCTAGCGCATCATTCAGGCCAGTATGCTAGCAAATACTCTTGTTAAGTCTCTAGACTCCGTAAAAAGCTGAAGTCACTTAGGAGCCAGTATAGGAAGACAAATGAGGAGGAGAAGGCCGCCCTGGCAGAACTTCGGGATGCGGTGAAGAAGAGGCTAATCACCCATCGGCGTGCGGAGTGGCATAGGAGGAGGGGAAAGGAGAGGACCCGTAGGCGCAGTGCTTTCATTGCAAACCCTTACGGGTTTACGAAGAAGCTGCTGGGAGAGAAACGCAGCGGTCAACTCTCATGTCCTGAGGAGGACATCAATCGCTACATCAGCAACACCTATAGCGACGGCATGAGGGAGCAAGATCTTGGACACTGTGCGGCCCTCATATGTCCACCCAAACCCAGCACCCTCTTTAACATCAATGAACCCACCCTTAAGGATGTCAAAGAGATCATCAAATATGCCAGAACATCATCAGCACCAGGCCCGAGTAGAGTTCCATACAAGGTTTTCAAACATTGCCCCCAGCTTCTGGAACGTCTTTGGAAGACCCTGAGAACCATCTGGAGAAGAGGGATTGTATCTCAGCAGTTTGGATTCCCAAGGAGGCGAATGCAAGCAACATCGAGCAGTTCAGGACAATTTCACTCCTCATCGTTGAGTGTAAAATCTTTTTCAAAATTGTTCCCAATCTGCCTCAGTGCAGAAGGGAGGAGTCCCAAGGTGCATAGAACACACAGGGGTGGGTAACACAGCTGTTTAGGGAGGCACAAGAGAGCAAAGGAGACCCAGTAAAAAAAGTCCACACTGGCGACTGCCATGATGCATCTTCTGTCAACACAAGGTCCGTTGTGGGCATTATGACGTCACAAATATGCGACACAAAAAAAACAAAAAACAAATATGCGACACTCACACTACCATAAGAGAGGGGAGGGGTTGAGGAGTTGGACACAACTTGAGCCAAAACCACAACAGATGGACCAACGCGGTAAGTTTATTATTATTGGTGGACTTCTGTATTATCAGGTCTATCTGTGTGATGTCAAATTGGTTGATAATTGCTGATATTTATCGGCCACCGATATTATCGTGCATCCCTAGTAGAGAATCACCAATTCCTCCAATGTTGCGCAAAAAAGATAGTGGACAAATATCAGAAAGGTGTTTACCAGCGAAAAATTGCAAAAAGGTTGAAGTAATCATCATCTACAGTGCATAATATCATCCAAAGAGTCAGAGAATCTGGAACAATCTCTGTGTGTAAGGGTCAAGGCCGAAAAATCGTACTGGAGGCCAATGCAGAAAGGTATATACAGATTGGAGAACAACATATGCTCCCATCCAGGCATCATCACTTTCAGAGAAGATCTTGCATTCCTCAACACAATAATGCCAGACCACATGCAGCACCAATTACAACATCATGGCTGCGTAGGAAAAGGATTCGGGTATTGAAATGGCCAGCCTGCAGTCCACTTCTTTCACTTCTAGACCACATTTGGCGCATCATAAAAGGGGAAGGTGCAACAAAGAAAGCCCAAGACAGTTGAACAGTTAGAGAGACAAGAATGGGACAGCATCCTATTTCTAAACTTGAGAAACTTGTCTCCTCGATCCCCAGATGTTTGCAGACTGTTGTAAGAAGAAGAGAGGATCCCTCACAGTGGTGAAAATGGCCTTGTCCCAACTTTTTGGAGATTTGTTGACACCATGGAATTTAAAATCAACATAGTTTTCCCTTAAAACATTTTCTCAGTTTAAACTTTTAACCTGTTCTCTATGTTCTATTCTGAACAAAATATTAAAATGTGGCACTTCCACATACATGTAATTGCATTCCATTTTTTTCCCCACAATCTGTATACTGTCCCAACTTCTGGGGAATTGGGTTTGTACTAACTCTAAGGGTTGATGGTGTATTTTGACTGGAGAAGATTTTGTCTAGTTATGTATGATTGCATTATTATTATTTTATTGGTGTTGTGTGTACATATTTTGTGTTCTGTTTTCTGTAAATGCTGTTATTTGTATTTGCCTTTATTTGGCCTTGTTTTATTCTGCTGCCTGCAAAAATGTTGGCATTGCAAATGAGAATTTGTTCTCAATTGCCTTATCTGGATTAAAATAAAGGTAAAAAAACGTTAAAAATAAATAAATAGGGCTGCAATAATCAATTATTTTAGTAATCGATTGTGTCAATTATTTTGTCGATTAATTGTAAATTGCTTTGATAAAATGTTTAAATTTCCATTCCTTTATTCCAAACCAGGACATTACTCTATTTCAAATTGACAGCGCAGACAATGCACAGACAAAAATTTATTATGATTCAGTTACTGGTTTGGAATATGTATGAAAATAGGCAAAAAGTTTGATCATTGTTTTCCAAAGTAAAAGTACATCTTTTTAAAAAATAATCCACTTTTCATGAACGACCACAGAAATAGGAAATTTACTGTTGAGAAGCTGAAATTCCAAGCACTTTGACAAAATCAAATTGAAAAGGTATCTAAATGATTAATCAATTATCAAAAAAGATCAATTAATTTGATAACAAATATTTGTTCCCCCCCCAAAAAAAATCACTGCATCTGTAAATACAATGAAAACGTAAGCCCCCCCCCCAACATTAACATTTTAATTTTGTTTGAAACATTTGTCTCAGCCAAAACAAACACCCACCACCAGAAATACACCAAACACTAATATTTTTTATATCACTGTTGATAGCATGTATTTTATATGTATACATCATATTTTCTTCGAATAGTTTCACAAAACGACAAACTTTTTTTCAGATGACATATTACGTATATGATGACATATGACACATATGATGTTTCAAATATAAACATGTGTGTTTGCTCAGTCAATAAACGTTTAGAAAGTTATACTGTTATAGAGAATTTATAGCAAAACGAATCAATCTATGGATTCTCTCCACCCCCTAAATGAAATCGAATGATCTGTTATCTAAACAGATTACAATTTAGTTTAGCTAATTGATAACTATTTGAGAAATGTATCGACAACCAAGACTGGGGATGCAGTAAATATGTGAATGCCAAGTGCAAACCACTGCCAATTCCTGAACCAAGTAAACATTTGGCGAAGTTTGTTAGTAAATTCGTGCTCGCTTGCTCAGGTGTAATAGTAGCAGGCTAGCCGTACAAAACAGACATCGCCAGAATAACACTTGAATTGGCGTTTCTTTTATATCTTTATTGTAGAGACTAACATTTGTTACGAAACCATGTCTGTGATTTAAATGGCATCGACTCGTTGCTACTTGCAAACGCTCACAATTATAGCGGCTAAAAGCTAGCCGTCCAGTTCTGGGGGAGGGGAGTAAGCTAACATACATGCTAATGCCTTCGACAACAAATATGTCAATGACGCGGACTACCTACCTTACAATAGTCCGAACAGAACGTTTTGCTGTCTACCTGCAGGTCGTCACTTGAATAAGAACTTAACAGTGACTGTAATTGTTTTTCTAGCCCCTCCAACTCCAGCAAACTGCCCTCCTCCGCCATACTAGCTGCTTAGGCTCGCTCGTAACTGCCCAGCCAGCAGCCTGAGCCACTCAACACGGGCACGCATCGCCGGGCGCTCATTGGCTAACTGCAACGTAAACTAGAGCGCTTGATAAGGTCGTCTGGCGTGCGCCGACGTTAGCTCGTCAGCGCGGATTTAAGGCTCGCACGCCGAAAACGTAGTGCGGGTGAAACTACGTTACCATTTTTTTCTATTCGAGTGTCCCCAATGTATAGCTGTCTGCTAACACAGAGTACAATGGTCCCCCGACTATTCGCGGATTGTTTTTGGAACCTATCATCGTTATTCTCTTAAAAAAATCAGATAAAACTACAGTCAGTGGCGTGCAGAGGACTGGCCGAGTGCATAATTTTGATGCCCTTTAAAAAAATTGTCAGTGCAGTGGGTTGGGGTCACTGATGTGGGTTTCGATGGAAGATTTTCAAAAAATGACTTACAATATGTCCCCTGCGATTGGTTTGCAACCAGTTCAGGGTGTAACTAAATAAGTAAATAAATGACTAAAAGTGAAAATAAAAATGGATAAAAATATAATTCAAAAATTTAATTAAATAATAAATAAAAATAACAAAAAGACATATATGCATAAATAAATAAATACAAGTAAAAAATAATTTAAAAAACGAGATTAAAAATATATATATAAATGTAAAAAATAAATGTCGAAATAAATACAAAATTATATATACAAATAGAATTAAATATCAATAAATAAATAAAAACGCTCTCCCTCACATTTATTTATTTCATGCTCCAGACGCTCTGCCAGGACGAAACGTTATTCAAATGAGAAGGCGGTCCTGAGCGTGTCTTGGGTTGGACTCCGTCGTTGCAAACTGCCTTTCTTTTGTCAAGTAAGCGGGTCGGCGAACAAGGAAGTCTCACCAGCTTCCATGGAGAGCTCCAGCAATGGACGACTATCTTGTCCACTGTCACCTCGACTTGTTGTCGAGCAACTCAAATTGCAAATTGTGGTGACAGTGGACAAGATAGTCGTCCATCGCTGGAGCTCTCCATGTAAGCCGGCGAGACTTCCTTGTTCGCAGAGCCACTCACTCGACCAATGAAAGGCAGTTTACAATGGCGGAGTTCAACCCAAGACACGCTTAGGACCGCCCCCTCATTTGAATAACATTTTGTCCTGGCAGAGCGTCTGCAGCATGAAATAAATAAATGTGAGAGCAGAGCGTTTTTATTTATTGATTGATATTTAATTATATTTTTATATTAATGTTTTTATTTATTTCATTATGTATATATATATATATATATATATATATATATATATATATATATATATATATTATCCGTTTTTATTTTCACTTTTAGTCATCTGTTTATTTATTTAGTCATTTATTTATTTGGAAATTTGGCACTTTTGATCCTCCATATGCACTGACCAAGGCTGATTAGATGGTATTTTTGTGTGTGTGTGTGTGTGTGTGTGTGTGTGTGTGTGTGTGTTGGAGGGGGTTACATCGGCTGGGCTCATCAAACTCACACGTCATCCAACTAATTTGAATTAATAAGCAAAGTGCGCGTTACGTTTGCGCATGCGTGAAAAAAAGCGAGGCTTCCAACTAACCTTCATTTGAATGGCGGAGATTAGAGTGGTGACAGACTTTGCGTAACTTTACGCCTTAAAGCTTGCAAATCAACCCCCAAAGTCAGTAAACCACATGCTATGCATGTTTAAAATACATTAAATAAAAAACAGCAACTTTCCAAGGGTTGAAATGTTAGAAATCAGAGCTCATTGCATTGGATCCAATTCATTTTCAATGACCGTATGGTAGTTTAGCCTACCCACAATGCACCACGCTGCTACCCATAATGCACCGTGCAGTCGAGATGCGCATTTTGCTTATTACCGAGAACTCTAAGACGCTGTGGAAACACATATTATAAATTCCCTGCGGAACTTTTACTACCAATAACTCCCTTTACCCAGAACTCAAAGATGCTGGGCTTGTTGGTGGAAAAGCAGCTAATGATAATATGAAGAACCCCCTCGAGTGAATCACAATTATCAATTTGGCTTGCGAAGTTTGGGTGGGGCCAAGGAGGCAGTGAGATTGAGAATCTTGGGAAAACTTCCATCCACAACCCCAAATAATGCCAAAATAGGGAACTAGTTTCAAATTAGGGTTAGGGTTTCAAATTAAGGTTTTAAACTTGGGTCAGAGTTTCAGAGTATGTTTCCAAATTACATTTAGCGTATTAAACTAGGGTTTCAGGAGGACTTAAACTAGGGTTTGTTTCAAATTAAGATTCTAAACATGAGATTAAATTTAGAGTTTTAAACTGCAGTAAATAGAGATTAAAGTTGTTTTTAGGGTTTCAAATTAAGTTTTCAATATGGGAGACATCCACCGGAGGAGGGATACCCCCCCTCCCCCATTTGTTCATTTGCAGTGTAAATATAGCAAGCACACTGCATCCCCTTCATAATTAACGCAAAGGTGTATACATCTAATCATATCGGAACAGTATTGTATTACAGCAGTAATTTTTTTAAATTCATATGCGATAAATGCAGCAGAGCCATCGTAGCCTGAGCTTTTAGTCAGACTTAGACAATCAAAAGTATTTTTTATTTCTTCAACCTATGAGATCCAACTTGAGTTTAGAAAATTTGCAGCCAACAAAATGTATTAACTCCAATTAAATTACTGAATAAATGAGACATCTTCATCAATCGCTCAACTATGCCACATACAATATGTCGGCAAAGGTGATGTACGATTCAACGGACACACGGTATTATAGTTCTATGGGTAGAGAGATTGGCTAAAGCGATTGATGTGACCGAGTTCAACCAACCGTCTCCTACGGAGGAACTCGAACTGGGTCAGTTTGTCAAGTTCCCGTCTACTGGAGCGACCCGATCCTCCCTTTATTTCAGGTAAAGTACTATCAAGCGAGGGAGATATAAAATCCACGTTTCACGTTCTTGGCTAAGCGTCTTGCAATGGAAAAGCTGCTACAGTTTAACTACAATATACGTGTTGTTGATTAACATTTATAGATATTTTATATAATGCGCTGGTTCTAGGTCAGCAATAACTGTCTGCACGCCAGTTCTTCAAATACAGTCTGTGTGTGTGTGTTTTGTTTTTTACAAAATAAAGAATAATCAAAATATAGTAAACAACAGTGAACACAATCCTATAGGAGTACACTAACAGTATCTTGCAAAAAAAAGTGAGCACACCTGTGGACATTTTCGCAACAATGCTGCAACAGATTTGTAGAAGCAAGCCATCTATGGTCTTTGAGATTTATTTGTTTAATATTTTCGTTTACAACGATTCATGGCGAACATGTCTTATGTCAGCCTAAAAACAACAACGAGTTTTATGTGGAAAAACAGGTAAGGAACGTTTTTCAGTTATAGTATTAGTTAATCTAACGTGTTTTGTTAAAACCTTAGCCAATGCTAGTTATAGCTTCTGTTTTAAAGAAATATATATTAAACGTGCCATTAAATAGATGGTTATTCTACATAATAGACCGTAGTGTTTTTCTTTTTTAACGTTTTCTTAAAAAAGCGTACAACAGTTGAATCAGTACTTCTACTTTAGCATCTGTATCATAGAGTACTTTTTTTGCCGCCTCTACCTGAATTATAGAGAGCAATACAGAATACGAATAATTTTGGTGTCTGTGTAATGTTTTGTCACTTCAGAAATCGCCTTTCCCGAATCATGGCTCGAGTCTTCGTCTACGGCACTCTGAAGAGAGGGCAGCCGAACCACTTCCGCATGTTGAACGAGAGCG
Organism: Vanacampus margaritifer; assembly: GCF_051991255.1. Lineage (NCBI taxonomy): Eukaryota > Metazoa > Chordata > Actinopteri > Syngnathiformes > Syngnathidae > Vanacampus > Vanacampus margaritifer. The sequence goes on from NC_135432.1 coordinate 13,722,545, forward strand.
TTGGAGCTGCGCGTTTGCTTGCCTCCGCCGTCACGACTGAACGGTTCCCCCTAGTGATCGCTGGCGAGTACAACATCCCATTCCTCCTCAACCTCCCCGGTCAGGGTCACAAGGTTCACGGCGAGCTGTACAGAGTGGACGAGCGCTTGCTAAATTTCCTGGATGGCTTTGAACAAACTCCCACCATGTATCAGCGAACTCTGGTGACGCTGACGGTGAAGGAGTGGCTGGGGCAGGCCGACGACGAGGAGAGGTCTGCGGCGGGGGATGTCACTGAGGCCTTTGTGTACAGCACGACGACGTACCAGCCGGACTGGCCTTCGTTGCCTCACTACGAGGACTACAACTCCCATGGCAATCACGGGCTTGTGTACATACGCCGCTAAAGCTGATGACATTTGTCCCACTGTGCTTTGAGTTTATTCACTATTGCAGTTTCCCCAACCTTTATTGATTGAGCAAAGGTGCTTATTGTACATTGTTTACATTATGCATATGTAATTATAGCCATTTTATATAATTATTATTACATATATAATATTTGGTACAATTGTACTCTGCTTATTATGGTTATTTTCTGTACTGTATTGTAGTGAACACAAAACATTTTCTTTTGAATACAAACAGATTGTTGTCTTTATTTAGAATAGAAAAATGTCAGGATTGTAAAAGAAAAACAAAATCCTCTGGAAGGTCGTCCTTGTAAATGAGACACAAAAATGTGGCAAAGTAATAAATCGCAGAATCAAGCAAAGCAGATGGTTTCACAGTGTATCAAAGTACTGTACAAAAAGAGGGAGATTCAAAGTGGCACTGCAGTCATGTATAGAATGTCATAGAAAAAACAACTATTTACTGATATATAAATTTTCATCATTGATTTCAGACCAGTACGATGCAGACAAACACTTGTGGCAGATGTCAAACAGTTCAGTCAGGGTTGTGATGAGTGTGCACGTGTGCAAAAAAAAAAAAAAAAAAAAATTACCAGGAGGAAAACAAGAAAATATCATTATGAATATAAACAAGCTGTGCAGAAAGTGAATGATGGCAGTGAAGAACCTCCCAAGAATGTGTGTAGAAAGTGGAAGTGAAAAGACAAATTGCAGATATTAATTAGTGCAAAGTGGCATGATTTGGTGCATATTTAAAGTCTTTCTTGCTTGAAAGCAGCTGAGAATCCAGATCTTCACCTGGGGGGGTTATAAATAAAGGTCTTTCCTGGTGCTTGGCAGGGAACGGCTAGCGGAGCACGTGGCACTGCGGATCACCTCCATCCACCTGGTCAAATACATTTCATGTAATTGACTCGCTGCCACAAAATATCTGATGATGTTCATTTTGACAATGACATTTCAGTGTGAACCAAAAAGGCACTATGACCTTAACTCAATCACTCCCAGCCATTTTCACTGAAGCAACCCCCTTCACTCCCGGCTGTTTTACTGGATTTTGACTGATTTTGCAAGGCCCACAGAATATTGTGTTCTATTGCTATAAAAACATGGAACCTACCAAAAGAAAGATTAGAGTCTCTCCTCTCATCAGAAAAAAAGTATATTTCTATCTGTTTCCGTTTTACAGTAATTAGCATTAGAATATAGCTAAGTTTCATCATTATTCACAAATCGGTAAATTAGCTTGTTTGCAACATGGCCCTGGTTGATCTCTTCTACTCTGCTGCCACCTGCTGGCCGTTGTTCAGAGGCTGCATCAAAGCCTTCTGTATGCTCTAGCATTAAAAAACATAAAAAACGTATAAATACGTCTTTGGGACACTTAAACATTTAAAATAGAACATATAGATATATTACAAATGAGTTAAAAGGGGAACTGACTGCAAACTTCTTAACTTTTGAATGTTTCGTGTTTCATTTAAAAAAAATGTCAATTGAACACGTGTATGTATACATGTATTAGTAAGCGACCGTTTACCGTTCAAATGTGTACTCGCTCTCCGATCTGAAATAGTAGACGTGGGACTTGAAGTGAAGTTTGAAGACGTAGTCCTTGTGGATGTTCTCCGACTCGGACGGGATGGTAACGGCGTAGCCTAGCAGAGGAAGGCTGGCCAGAGGGTAGTCATCCTGTCAGGAGATCGCAGTTGTCACATGTATTCAGTGTTATCGCATGCCAGAGGTGCTACGTCGCAAGTTGCTGTGGCAAAAGTCAAGCAATTCAAGTCCCTACTAAATCGTCAAGCCAATCAAGTCATTGCTTGGGTTAAAGGGATACTTGACTCATTGGGCCATTTTCAACAGTAAGAAGAAAATATTTTGCCTATAATTACACTGCAAAAACTAAAATCTTCAGTAAGATATCATTTCTTAAATTTAACCTAAATTTGCTTATTTTGATTTGACTAGTTGTTTTTACTTAAAATGAAATTGTCAGGCAAGATCATTGTGCTTATTTTAAGATACTTATTACTTAATTATCTTATTTGATCAAGCATTCTTGGCATTGAGTTTTAACAGCCAGTTTTAAGTACTGTGAGGATTAAAACAAGCATTTCCCACATTTTAAGATGACAAATAACCAACATCAAAGGCCCTGAACTAGGGTTTCATAAGTTTTCTTATTTCAAGATTTTGCATAAAAATCTGAAAAAACAGAAAAAATACAAGTATGAAAACAGATGAGTGCAATATGCTTCATTTCACTATATTTACTAAGCTAATTTTTCCTTGTTTCAGTACCAGCTTAGTGGTCTAGTGGTAGAGTCCCTACCCTCAGACTTGGAGGTTGTGGGTTCAATTCCTAATAAGGTCATGACAAAGAAAATGGGACCTGTTGTCTCTCTGCTTGACATTCACGCTAAATTATCTAAGCGTAAAAAAAAATACTCATGTATTTTAAGAAAATACAGTGGAACCTCGGAGTTTGAACGTCTCGGAACTCGTACAAATCGGACTTCAACCAAAAAATCGGAGTAAAAAATGCCTCGGAGTTTGAAAGCGAGCTAAGTCGAACGTACCTTAAAAACGGGTACCCGAGTGAAGCCGAGCAATGCCGAATGCTCACGTTGCGACAGTTGAGACGACGCACTGCTCATTTCCAGTCAGATCGTGAATACCCCCGAAGGTGCTCCATACTCGCGAGTGCATTTAGATTTTTCCACGACAATTTTCTTCGCCATGGGCCCAAAGAAAGACAACAGTACCGGTGGCAGCAAAGAAAAACATACCGTGCTACAAACCACAGTGGAATTAGGAAGGAGATTATCGTGCAGTTGTAACTACCGTGACTACTTCTGTAAATACTAGCACGGGGACCCCCACCCCTTAGCTGTTCAACAACGTGCCTGACGTTAAACAACGCACGCAAGGACCGCTTAGTAGTCTAACAATATGCCCAATGTAAAATACACAAACTTAGCACTGAACTAAAGCTAGCATTAAAATAGCATTTATCATCCACTGATGCCGTCACACCACAACAGATAAGGTAAGGTAGTTTTATTGTTTAAATACTGTACTGTACTGTAAATATAAAAAACATAAACAGAAATTAAAATAGGAATTTTCTGTTTTTGGAGCTTGGGAACGGATTAATTGCATTTACATTATTTCTTATGGGAAAAATTGTTTCGGAGGTTGAACAATTTGAACTTTGAACACTTCACAGGAATGAATTATGTTAAAACTCTGAGGTACGACTGTAGTTCTATTTATTACAGTTTGAAAAAAGTCAACATTACTTGTTTTTAGTCTGAAAATACTGTTTTCAAGACCGCAGTGGTTGATATGGGCCTAGTATTATTATTTTTTAAATCTTACAGGTAGATTTAAGTTAACATTTCTTGTTCTGTCGGCAGATAATTTTGCTTATTTGAAGCAATAATTTTCTTATTTTACTATATTTTTTTCTTAAAATTTCTACAGTCCTTTTTGCAGTGTAATGTGATAACTAAATTACTTTTCATGAACAATTAATAACTTTAAAAACTAATTTTGCCACCTGCTGTCGACTGAAGATGACATCACCTGTGCTGAGAAAACAGGTAACGACCAATCATAGCTCAGTTTGTTGACCAAACCCAGAAAACAGGTGAGCCATGATTGGTCGCTCGTTACCCATACCCAAAAAAGAGAAAAATTATCATAAATCATTCATAAATTTGAGGCAAGAATGCCCCAGGTCCTAAAACTGGCAACTTAGGGCAGCAGCAAAAAAAAACAACAACAAACAAACTCTGAAAATAACTTGTCTTTTTCAAACCTGGTGTGACTTGTAGAAAAAGAGGCTGAAATTGGTGAAGACCACCCAGAGTTTCTGCCAACCATTACTGTTCTTGAACTTTCTTAGCAGGTTCCCTGAAAGCTGGTTCTGGAAGAAGAAGGGCAGCAGTAATGTAGATCAATCTCAAGATGAACTCATTGACGGTTATACACTTCAAAAATTCATTTTAACAATTTTTATTAGTTTAACATTTGCTTCCCACTTTTGTTGACAAGAGTTTGAAATCGTTTCTTTAAAATAAATAAATAATGATTTTAATAATCCGTCCGTCTTCAATTCCGCTTATCCGGGGGCGGGTCGCGGGGGCAGCAGCTTTAGCAGGGAAGCCCAGACTTCCCTCTCCCCAGCCACTTCACCCAGCTCCTCCGACGGGATCCCAAGGCGTCCCCAGGCCAGCCGAGAGACGTAGTCTCTCCAGCGTGTCCTAATTTTAATAATTTTTTTAATTTTTTTAAAGAAAAGGTTATTAACTCATTCACTGCCATTGACGTCTATAAACGTCAAAAATTCATTTGAACTATTTCTATTAGTTTAACATTGTTTTTTCCACTTTTGTTAACAAGAGTATGAAAACCTTTAAAAAAAAAATATTGTACATTTAGAACAGATATAACATTTGTGATTAATCGTGAGTTAACTACTGAAGTCATGCGATTAATTACGATTACAAATTTTAATCACCTGATGCCCCTAATTTTGGATAATTTTTTATTTAGTATTTTTAAATCGCATCAGGTGATTAATTTTTTTATATTAATTAACAAAAAACAATGTTAAACTAATAGAAATAGTTCAAATGAATTTTTGACGTTTATAGCCGTCAATGGCAGTGAATGAGTTAAAAATTAGGGGCATCAGGCGATTAATCGCATGACTTCACTAGTACAACTCACGATTAATCACAAATTTTTACATCTGTTCCATATGTACCCCCCCAAAAATCTAGGTTTTTATACTCTTGTTAAGAAAAAGGGGAAAAAATGTTAAATAGAAATAGTTTTGACTATTTTTTTACGTCTATAGCTGTCAATGGCAGCGAATAAGTTAAGCACCAGAAACGGGGGAAATTACGCTCAACCTAATATTTTTGCAAGTTCAATGGCACAAATCAAACATGAAAGTTTTTGAAAGTAATTGATGATTTTTAATTTTCCCACAGCCTTTATGGTACGTACATACAGTATCATAAATTAATGCATAAGTGTCATGATCCTCAGTTAAATTAACTGTCTCCATATATATTAAGTAGTTACAAATCTTTTAAAATAATATGACATAATAACTTATAGCGGATCCCCGGTGGTCAGGGTACCCCCAGGTATAGAACCGCTGGTGTAATACATGCAGCAAAGCAATATGGCGTAGCGGTAGCATAGCAGGAAATCAGCAGGAAAAAGTCACGTACCTCAACAGCAATACTGAAGTCCACCATGGACACGCTGGTGTTACGATGCCAGCACACGTGAACTGTGGTGTTACCGCGCTGAGCTTGGCGCTCCAGAGACGAGCGCGAGCCGCAGGTCTCCTCCTCGGATTCGTGGTCGGCCCCACCTTCCTCCAGAAGCTCTGGGGAACAAACAGACAAGGAATACAAATGAGTAAATATTTGTATTCAAATTTGGTATTGATAGACGAAGCACGTTGAGCTTTCTAATTCAGTCAAGTCTCGAATGTGCGCGGCGACGCGTCCTTACTATTATCAGAGGGGCTGGTGGAGAGCAGATCCATGTGAGGACCGTTGCTCTGCTCGGCCAGGTCGATGGCCATCCTGATGTCCTCCACCCATCGCTCCATCTCAGCTGCGCAGCTGGGAAGAAGCAAAGGGGTCTTTATTGAACTCTTGCAGTTAGGTCAATCCGTTTTTTGGTGTGTCAGAAAAGTTCAGAAGAATTGATAAGTGGATTGTACGACGCCGTATTAGGGCCGCGTATATTATACATATTTTTAGAGGGCGGGGTCAATATTCCGAGAAAAAAAACGTGTAAATCTTTCCACTTCATAAAGTGGTAAAATTTGCGAGTTTATAAAGTGTACTACTCGGATGTTTGTGCCAATGCTTTTCAGTTGGGTTTTCAAACAAGGAGATAGTAATTGCTTTAGCAGATATTAACCATGTCATTAAGCATTCGCTCTTTGAAATGTTGGGTATGGCCATCGACAAAGATGTTCCGCTTTGCGAAGGATCAATAAATATTTACTTGTACGTTTATGCTTCCAGAATTATTATTTACACATTCATACATTTTGGTATTTTTGTGTGTCAAAATTTGCTGCTCTCCGTCATTCACTTGCATTTACCTAAAGTATGCTAGCTTCTGATTGGTTAGTGTTTAGTCGGCTGATATGTACGGTGGCCGAGAGGTGCAAAGCACTTTTACGAAGCTGTAAACAATTTACATTTTAGTAGGCATGGGCCGATAACCGGTTTGTTGTTTTACCTTGGTTTCAATAACCGTTAATACTGTCTGTCACCGGTAATTAACTCCTTCAATTAACTTTCTTCTCCTTCTACAGCAAGTGCACATGCAGTCTTGCATGGAGAGAGGTGGGGATAAGGGGAGACGCTTGTTGTTATTAAAATAAATAAATAAATGACTAAAAAATAAGTGTACAACATTTATTTAAACTTACCATGGTACACGTTTCTTAATGTACCAAATATTCTATATTTAGTTTAAAAATTAAATAGAATGTGTTGAATGAAAAAAAAAAATGCTGTTTTTATTTACCCAAATATTTTCTTTAAAGACATTTTAGAGCTGTAAATTTTAATACCGTGATACCGCAATATTTTTTGCTCACGGTTGTCATACCGTCAAAATCTAATATTGGCCCATGCCTACATTTTTTAAAACATTTTTACAAATCAAAAAACGATAATACATTGCCGTAACAAATTTATAAGTCTTGAAACAAATTTACATTTGAGAAAACACATTTACAAGATGTGAAACGCTTTTACAAACGGCGACACAAATATACAAGTGACGAAACACTTTTACAAGCTGCCAAAACAAATTTACAAGTAACTTTTTCAACCGGAAAGGGCGGACCAGTAGAACCGGAAGTGATACGGAGTTCGTGATGATTCAAGATGGACGTCGGGGAAGCGGTGTTTTGACCATTTTTCGGCAAACACATGAGCCGATTGACTGACGTCCGGCGTGCGTGGTCCTTCCGTCTGGGCTGCGACATTAAAAAACTCCAAACAAAAAACTCCACACAAAAAACAGAATTGAGTCAATCGGCTCAAGTCAAAACGAGCCAAACACCGCTTGCCAGCCGTCCATCTTGAATCACCATGAAATCCTTATCACTTCCGGTTCTACTGGACCGTCCTTTCCGGTTGAAAAAGTTACTTAAATACGTAAATTTGTTTTGGTTGCTTGTAAAAGTGTTTTGTCACTTGTATATTTGTGTAAAAGTGTTTCACGTCTTGTAAATGTGTTTTCTCGAATGTAAATATTGTTTCAGGACTTGCACATTTGTTATGGCAATGTAATTGTGTCTTTTTTGATTTGTAAAAATGTTTTCTAAAATGTAAATTAGTCTCCAGCTTTGTAAAAGTGTTTCTCGTATTGTAAAAGTGTTTTGCACCTCCCGGCCACCGTAGATGGGGGATCAGGAAGTGTATGCTGCCGTGTATGACGAGTAAAGTTTACATTAAGAATGAATCCGTTTCCATCCTGCTTTTTCATTTTATAAACATTAGCCACCAACGAATCCTCACATTAGACTATAGCTACGCTACGTGTATTTTTCGTAAGTTTCAAATTTGCGATTTATTAAAGTGGCAAATTAGCGAGTTTCTTTCTCGGAATATTGCCCCCGCCCACTAAAAATGTTCTTTATTCGTGGCCCTAATAAACCGTCGTAGAATTGGACACTTAAGAAAAATATAAAAATAACAAAGTTGTGTAAATGTTTGTTGCAGAGTACCTGGCTGCCACCACCACTGACTGCTGTTGGCCAAACAAGGTAAAAGAATGAGGGACGCCCCACTCCTCTTCACTCTCTGTAATCTGCACATACAAGCAAGCGCACAAACACAGAAAAGGTTTTGCCCGGCAACACGTTGAACAGATATTTTTTCTGGATTTGCAAATGCCCAAAAATCTAAACAGATAAGCCTCTATTTTGAAATAAAGGTCCATTCCATCAATATTATTTTCAGCCCTAGGGTGGAATACCGTCATTCCAAAGAGGGGTAGCTGGCCATGGACTTTGAACTGGTTGGATGGACTCATCCCTCGACTAGTGTACACCAAGGAATCGCTGAACTAGAGAAAAAAAGGCAGGAAAAAAAGTGGAATTATTAATTTTGCCACCACATGCATTAAAGCTCATTTTCAAGCATTTTGACGTCATACCAGGAAAAACATTCTCTGTTGCAGGCCTTTCCCCGAGAGCTTACTGAGGCATCCGAGTCGGATGAACTCCTGTCAGCCCAACACAAACACGCTTTTACCATTGAGAACAACAGACGACATTTATCTTCTATCAACCAAAGTGTCTTACCCTGCCGGGGATGGCCAGATTGTCGATGCCGGTCAGATCTTTCTTTAGCTCAAGAAGCTTTTGAAAGTTCTCCATCTTCATCATGGTGCCTTGCAGCTGCAGCATCAACTCCGTGATGTCTGCTAGGGCCGCTGCAGCAGGCAGACAAGAAGCGGGGATAACATTTGGATGAAGTTCACGCAAAAGTAGAAAATGCAATTGATTTAGAAATTGCATGTTAACGCTGAAGAGCTGATGCTGAACGGGAATGTGGTGGGATTCATTGAATGGTTGAAAAGTAGGACGGTGGAAGGAGAATTGTGGAAGGCGTGGTAATGTAAAACGTTTTTCGTAATGTTATAATAACTCCATACTGTATGGATGTGGTGAATAACCAGAACAGTTTTAAGTTGCAGTGGTTTGAATCGGTTGAGAAATGTGGAAGAAAGAGATCAAATATGTAAAACATCTCAATTTGGGAATTTTATTGTTATTAATAAAAATGAGGCAATTTGGGGAAGGTGAAAATATTTCCCCAGGTTGAGCTTAACCGTTTGAAGTTGGAATGTGAAATGTGTGTTGTTGTTTTTTTAAACGTCTCATTCACTTGAAAGTATTTTTTGTTTCGCTTGAAAAAAATGTAGGTTTGTAGGAAAACTGGAAATTTCTTGGGGAAAAAAAGTTTCCTCAATATCTTAATTTTGTAAAATTCTGATGTTTTAACAGTTGAGAATGTAGAAATATTTTAATTAGGGCTGAGTATGAATTCCAATGCTGCATTCGAGGATGGTCGGAAGTCGGATTTTCCCGAATTCAAACCAGGAAGTTCCACAGTCGGGAAAAAAAATGTGAAATGTGTGTGTGTGTTTTTTTTTCAAACGTCTCATTCACTTGAAAGTATTTTTTGTTTCGCTTGAAAAAAATGTAGGTTTGTAGGAAAACTGGAAATTTCTTGGGGAAAAAAAGTTTCCTCAATATCTTAATTTTGTAAAATTCTGATGTTTTAACAGTTGAGAATGTAGAAATATTTTAATTAGGGCTGAGTATGAATTCCAATGCTGCATTCGAGGATGGTCGGAAGTCGGATTTTCCCGAATTCAAACCAGGAAGTTCCACAGTCGGGAAAAAAAATGTGAAATGTGTGTGTGTGTTTTTTTTTCAAACGTCTCATTCACTTGAAAGTATTTTTTGTTTCGCTTGAAAAAAATGTAGGTTTGTAGGAAAACTGGAAATTTCTTGGGGAAAAAAAGTTTCCTCAATATCTTAATTTTGTAAAATTCTGATGTTTTAACAGTTGAGAATGTAGAAATATTTTAATTAGGGCTGAGTATGAATTCCAATGCTGCATTCGAGGATGGTCGGAAGTCGGATTTTCCCGAATTCAAACCAGGAAGTTCCACAGTCGGGAAAAAAAAAAGTACCCCGACTTCACGACGGGCTATAATGTGACGTCACTCTACAATGGCGACACCTTTTGGAAACACAGACCGTGAATGGTAAAACACAATTTACTTGAGTTATAAAACTAGCTAACTTTCTTCATTCATAAATATTCGACATAACTTCACGTAACACAACGTACGTGACAGTATGCCGCTATCTCCCTGCATGAAATTAACTAAACTGTATGAAATGCTCATGGAAAAAGATAAAAACAATAAATGAAGCAAAATTGCGAGAAGGCAAGTTTGCTGGAGGTCAAAATGAGTTTTAAAGACCAAAATAAAAAACAATTGATCACAATCCGCCATTTTCGTTGTTTACTTTCGCCTCGAACGCTTTCAGTTCGGAACTGGGAAAAACCAACTCGGATATATCCGACTACCCTCGAATGCAGCATTTCCTCAATCGATTCGATTTCGATTCAGTTTGATTCAATTTCGACATTTTCCCGATTCACTTCATTTCAATCCAATATCAATTAATTATGGCACATCAATTCTGCTTAAATATCGAGTACATGATAAAAAGGCCACAAATTTAAAATTTCAAAGTAAATTTTTACGGGGGCAGTAACTGGTCAAATGATTTAATTTATTAATGAAAGTAGCGCGTGTTATAATCACTTAAATGTTGCACAAACATTGACAATTTGACATCAGCAAGGATGAGATGAAATGATTTTCATAATCTAATTTAATAATTGTAAATATAAATTAAAAATATTCTGAATTGTCTTAAAGTGAAAAAAAGGCAGGTCTTTCATAAATCTAAGAAAATATGTTTAAATTCATGTGAACAGTAATTTCAAGAAAATTAAGATTAAAAACATTTGGCCTTTAAAATTCTATTTTCTTAAGAATTTATGGGAAAAAGATATATAAAATAATCGATTCCTGTTTTTATGAATCAATATCGGGCTTGAAAAGGAAAATCGATTTGATATTGATTATTCGATATTTTAAACCCAGCCCTAATTTTAATGTATTTATTCCTTCAGCATCCACACATGTAATCATGACGATACAGCAAAGCAGCGGCAGGACTCATTACCTCTGCAGTCCCTGAAATCTTCATGGGTGGGCGGGTAGTGCTTGCAGAGCCTCTCCAGGATGAGTTTGTAGTGCAGCAGGCGGTGGAGCGGCCGTAGGAGGAAAAGGTTAAAGGGGAGGTAGCACACCCTCTGCTGCTCCAGTTCTCCACACAGAGCCTCCGCCTTGCGACTGAACCTGAGACACACAGATAGAGGACAGACTTTTTCTTTTTTTTTTCTCATCCAAAAACAGTATGATTTGGTCGATTTTGACAATATCTTCCGAATAATTCTCGATATCAAATAAAGAATTACAGATCACACGTTTATGGCATGTATGTTTCAAAATTCTAACCAATACAGTATATTTTTTTCTTTAATTAAACACACACTGGTAAATGTAAAATATATTTTAGGTACCCAGATACCCAAAACATGCTCAGTGTACACTAATTTTGTAGTACCTGTACAAAAGAATGACAAATGTGATCATTTTTGTGTATTTTGAGTCACTTTAGGAAAAAAAATTATTTTTATTGCACTCAAATGTCAAAACTGATTAAATTGAATACAAACTGTTAAAATAGGTCAGAACATTCTTTCCGAGGGGTTGACGCACTTACCGACAGGTTCGTTCCAGCTCCACCAGGCACTCCGAATGTTTCTGCAGATGAGTCGTCAGCTGCTGCAGTTGTAGCAGAGGCGTGGAGAATGTCGAGAATCAAAAGTTTATTTCATACAAAAGCCAGGGGAAATCACTATGGTAGCAGTAGATGAAGTTCAATTACCCTGAGACTCTGAATGTTCTTCAGTAGAACGTCACCGATTCGTTGATAGTCTCCTTTGATGTGTGCATTGGATCGACCCTCCCTAAAAGTAAAAACAAAAGTCTTTTGTTTTCCTAATGGCAACTCTGCATTGAAATGCCATTCAAGAGTGTGTGCAGAATTTTTTCTGTTTGTGTCATCCATAAACGTTGGTGCGCCACTACATTTGAAATACAAAAACAACAATAACTCTTTCACATTTGAAAATAATTAACTCTTTGACTGCCAAACGTTATCCAAAAAACAACCTCTACAATGCCAGCCGATTTAGAGTATTTTAACTCATCTTTCAAGGCAAACAGAATATTGTGTGTTTTGACTACATATACATGGTGGGTACCAAATGGAAAATCGCGTTCCATTCTTTCATTAGAAAAAAAGATATGTTTCTACCTTATTCCATTCTTTAGTAATTACCATTTGAAAATAGGTAATTTGAGTGCCAGGAGAAGGAGAAAATGAGCCATTTCTGAAAAGATACATTTTCTGCACAACAGGGACTTTAAATCTAATTCACAGAGCGTCACTAAACAAAAAATATAAGTGTCAATGTGACAAAGGCTTTGATCATTCACGTCATCCTTGAAAACATTCTATTTCATCAGATTCGTCATGTTTCATTGTAATTCCATACACCGGGAGCCCATTGAAAAGAGATACAATGCTGCCATCTGCTGGCCATAGTTAGTGGCTGTTTTGGGATTTGACAACCTCAATGACAAGGCAGTGTTGCGCAAGACGTTGCACTGCTCATTTAGAGAAAAAAAAAAAGTTGACATCAATTGACGTTATTGGTGGCATTCATTAAGGATTTTAGCATACGTCATTAATCGTTTTTGGCGGTCAAAGAGTTAATAGTGACTAGCTTTGGTCACATTTCTCCAAAAAGAAATAAATGGAACATATTTACCAGGAAAATAATGATAAATAAATAAGTGCATTTCTGTACAATGGTTTTTCATTTGTTACCACAAATGCAATTTAGTTGACATGACATCACATCATTTATGGTCATTTTGGAACTGTAACGTTTCAGTGACGAAATAAATAACGCAGGCCAAACCTTGAACACAGCTAGGTACAACAGAAGTCCACAAGTCATTGTCGAATGCGATCAAGACATTTGAGAATAAGCCTTAATGTCATACCACCATCACAGGTGATATTCTACGAGATGTCAGCATATTACACCAAACATCAGTGAAGCAGGCCCCTCGAACAAGGATGAAACTTTACTGATGATTTGTCGTTGTTTTTTTTGTTTTAAATCACAGTAAGTCACCGTAAGAGCTGAAAGATATTACAACCCAAGCAAACAACAATCAAAACTATGCACACTAGTGAAAACAAATTATTAAACAAACTTTACCTTTTCCCTCATCGGAGGGGCTGCCAATACAAAATAAGGCATTCTTTGACGCTGCGCAACAAACTTTTCTAGCATACTAATACTATTAAGCTAGCTTCAGTACAAAAACACTCAACCGAAAGTGACTTCAAAATAAAAGCGAAAACTGAAGTGATGATTTACAACGCAAATTTAAAAATAAAATATCAATGTTCTGGTAAGAAAAAATAATTATGGTTATTTACAACCAGATTATGGTGTCAAAGGAATAACCCTGCAGTCTATATTCGGCTTTTCTTTGGTTTTTGAGATATTTTATGCAATGCTGATTCTCAAGGAACAGCCCCAAAAAGAGCTGTTGAGAGAACACGAAAAGAACATTTCTGCTTTTGTCATTCGTCATCAAGAATAAGAGGGACGATTTGTTTTTTTTACATCCTAAATTCAAAAGTGGCTAACAAATTTTTACACTTCATTAATGCTAACTAAAAACTTTTTTACAATTCTGGTCTTATTTTATATCAATAAAGTGAATTCCGGTCTAAATTCATGGCCCATCGCGTATTGTGGATTAAGACTCTCTTTTATTTAATAATGTTTTTACAGTATACAAGCAACTGGAAGAGGTGCAGCATTTATTAAGATTAAGAAGAAGAGGCAGAGGAGGTCCCCAACAAAGCTCCAGTAATGTTTCACACAGTGCAAAGAGAATATATGACCTGTGTTTGCCTCTATGCAGAAGATTCTAGTACAAACAAATCTGGTCAAACCAGCATCTCTGAATGGGATCGTGTTCTACTGTACTTTCAACACCTCGCATGTAATCTGACGTCGATACTGACCATTGTGCCAGTCTTTGCTCCACCTCCTTAAGGAAACTTTGGTGGAACTTGTAGATTGGATCATAATTGGCTGATATCAGGTTCCGAACAGTCACTGGGAATGCGTCTTCATCTTTCTCTGCAATACGTTGGAAAGACTGGGATGGACACAAACAAAAAGAGGGGAAAAAAAGAGGGTGAGGGAATCTACAGCGAGACACAGTTCAGACGGGCAAAGGACAGGGTGGGAGGTTTGGAGGAATTTGGAAAGCTCAGTAGTGCCAGCCAAAGAAAATATTGAAGAGTTTTAAAAAGCGCTCAGCACACGCCTTTCTCCCACATCAAAGTAGCTGGAAACCACCCTCGCGAAGCAACAGCTGACCGAGCGAAAAAAATCAGATTAGGATGCATTTTCGGCCCAAACCAATGTCAGCAGGACTTTACGGTAATTTCATCTAAGTAGGTTTACAGCGCCGCTGTCTTGAACCTTCTGTATTTGACTCATTGGTTCGTCTTTATTCACTGGACCAGCTGCATATATTCCCAGAGGGTAAATGTGCAATCCCATAATTTTTTTTTAAAAAACAGCAGCATCCAAACTGTTTTGGCTTTAATGTAAAACAATTTACAGGTTGTTGAACTTTCCTAGAGGCTCCACTTTAAAACATCTGGAACCGATTCCCCGACGATAAAGTTTTTACTCTCTTTGTTATCTATTAGCGCTCTCACCTCAGTGATGACATGCAGTTCTTTGAAGTAGGTCCGCTCGGTGGTCAACAGTTCCTTTGCGATGAAATAAGCCTTGTCTGTGGGAAACTTCTGGACACAAAAAGGTGGCACAGAATCATCTGACCAAAATGTATTATTTAAAGGGGACGTCAACTGTAAACATTTCTTGACAATAACATGTTATATGTGACCTCAATAGTCTAAACATGACATTCAACCCCTGGGCGTTATTTGACCATTTTTTGGCTTTTTGTTGGTTCTGACCAAGCCATTTCAAAATAAAATAACGCCCAGGGGTTAATATTACAATTGTGGAATATAAGTTATGAAGCAAAATCCAGCCGTTTTTATCCATCTCAGGGGGTGGCCATTTTGCCACTTGCTGTCGACTGAAGATGACATCACAGCTTGCCTGTTTTCTGAAGCTAAGCTATGATTGGTTGTCACCTGAGACCTGAGCAACTGTGATATCATTTTCACTCGACAGAAAATGGCAAAATGGCCGCCTTCTGGTACTGATAAAAATTCTGGATTTTGCATCTTAACTCATACTCCACTAACACTATAAAAGACTAGTGGGGCTGCATAGAACATATTAAGAACTTTTTGGGGGTTGACTTCCCCGTTAAAACAATCAAGATCAAACCCATTTATTGTTTTGTATGCCCACCTTCCTCCTGGCCTCATCCTCATCATCGTTCCAAACGTCACCGAGCAGAGGGCTGGTGAGAGGCGACAGCTGACTTGGGGCCACCACGCCGACGGGAATGTCTCCGTTCAAAATGCCGTTGGCGTTCACCCCCGGGTGGTGACTTTTCAGTGGGGAGGCCTCAGAGTCAGGACTTCCTGGGGGAGGAAGAGGAGGGATAAATGGAGAGGAAGATGAGGGAGGGGCAGTAAGAGTAGAAGAGTGAGGTGACGGTAAATGAAGGACACACACGTGGCGTTTGGGGGAATGTGATGCAACACAAAGTACAACTACTGTCTAGAAACTCACTGCCAACTTGTGTACATCCATGACAGCTTCTACAAATTACATCAACGGCAACACTTAAGCAACCTGGTAATGCATTTCGAGATGAGAGAAGACCCTCACAAATCAATACACGGTAAATGTGTTAGTAATGAGAACAAGGTTAGTCTGCAAGCTGAAGCGTCTAAAAGTAAACACATCTCA
Source organism: Vanacampus margaritifer (assembly GCF_051991255.1). Classification (NCBI taxonomy): domain Eukaryota; kingdom Metazoa; phylum Chordata; class Actinopteri; order Syngnathiformes; family Syngnathidae; genus Vanacampus; species Vanacampus margaritifer. The sequence goes on from NC_135432.1 coordinate 13,738,659, forward strand.
AGTCCAGCATGCTTGTTTGCTGAGGCAGGATTGCAGTCGTACGGGACGTCACTATAAAAGCTAACTACTAAACTATGATGTCATACTTGCCCGGGGTGCAACGTTGAGTCCACATGCTGGTGGAAAACCACTGAGTCCGTAATTACTTACCAGCGTGGCCAAAAACATACACAAACACAAGCAAGTCAAAACAGTGCAGGAGCCGTCGAGCAGGGCACATGCACAAAAAGGACAACCAACACCAAAACATAGCTTGTGGTTGTGGGGGTGGATGACTTTTCAGTTCGTTTGTCCAGGTGCTTAACTCATTTTCTCCCCAAAACGTATAAATACGTTCTACTTTGAATATGACCATGCTCCCATAGACTTATTTATAGTTTTTTTTTAATGTTTTTTTTTTAATGATGGAGCATACAGAAGGCTTTAATGCTGCCACTCAACTGCACAAAACGGTTGAAGCAATAGTAGTTTTACAAAAACGGCCAGCAGGTGGCAGCAGAGTATAAGAGATCGGCCAGGGCCATGTTGCAACAAGCTCTTTTTGTCAGTGTTTTCACCAGGAATGTGAATATTGATGAAACTTAGCTATATTCTAATGCTAATTGCTGCAAAACGGAAACAGATAGAAATACACTTTTTTCCTGATGAAAGAAGAGACTCTAATCTTTCTTTTGGTAGGTTCCTTGTTTTTATAGCAATTAAACACAATATTCTGTGGGCCTTGCAAAATCAGTCAAAATCCAGTAAAACAGCCAGGAGCGAAGGGGGTTGCTTCACTGAAAATGGCTGGGAGTGAATGAGTTAAGGGTAGGGCGAGGGCTGTTGGACCCAGGGACAGAGAATTCCCAACTTTTATTTTTCGGAATCATGCACATTTTCTTTATTAGAATTTTTGGGTGTTTTTATTTATGCAAGCGCAGGAAAAGAAGTTACAGTGTTAAAGACAGATGAAGGAAGAGTAAAACAAGCAGATTTGCATTTTGAGGGGAAAATAAAAAAGGTGATAAATGTGTTGAAAAGAGTTACAAGAGTGAAACCCAGAGTGTCTTCAGCCCACATATTTAGTGTGTAAGTCAAATGTTGAGGAATACACGTTCAGCAGTTCTATTGACCTTTACAAATATACTAATTAGTTAAAGTTCAGGAGAAAACAAATAAATATAAGCCTACATCTAAGTCATGTAATGTAATCCCATTACCTAAAAACAACTATATGAACATTTATATGAGCAAATTTGCCTCTGATTATCTCAAGAAAGTACAAAAATCACAATCTATCATGTCACAAGCACATATTATTATAATGACCACCATGTATGGGCTTTTTCATGAGAGGGAAGACAAAAGGACTCAACTCCAGCACGCGCATGATTGTATGTCCTTTCTCTAACAAAAAAAATCCCACACAAACAACTTCAAAACGTGCAGTGAGGTTCAAACATATGTTTGCACTTACAATATGCATTAAACTGAACTTGGCTTGTATCCGTCTGTCACCCTCCCACCCACTGGAGTTGAGGCAACTTTGTTTTGCCCCTCGTGTGCACAGTGCGGAAACATACGGCAAATGGTTCCTAAATGTTTGGAAACAAACAGCGCTGTGAAATAACAGACAAGTAATACAAATAATTAGGGGTGTGCCTAAATTTTTTTATTTAATTTAATATTTTCATAAGAATCTCGATTCTCATTTAGTACAATTCAGAATCGATTTTAAATGTCCCAAAATGTATTTTATTTGAATTATTTTATACGGTCTTGCCCTTGTTTGTGTGTGTCTTTATTGGGAGTACAGTTCATGTTGTACCCAATTTGGCCACTTAGGGGCAATGTGGATACGCTGTTAAGTTGTAGCCACATTAGAGAGTAGAAGGAAAAAGTCACAATCAAGTTATGCCCAAAAAAAGGTTGTTGTTTTTTTTGCAGCGTAGGAAGAGCATATGTTGGTGAGTAATGTTAAGATGCTTCTCTGTATACAATCCTGAAACGTTTTGTATGAATAGCCGTTCTTTTGCGTGATAAAAGTGTCGTGCGTAGTAGAGCATGACAATTCTTTGCACATGTATAAATTCAAGCAGAAATCATTGTCAATCAAATCATTTTGCATCAAAAAAAAAATTCTGAACCGAAAATCGAAATTCTGAAATGAATCGCAGACCCAAAATCGAATCGAATCGTGAGACGGTCAAAGATTCCCACCCCTACACGTAATGCTTCGCAAACATTCTGGAACCATTTAAAAGCCTTTAACAGTGAGTGACAAAGTGAGCAAAAACAGAGCTGAATGACAGAAAAGGCGTTTGTCCAGTTAACATGCATTCTGGGGAGGGGCGAGCAGGACGCCCCGAAAAAAACAGAAAACATGCTCAAAAATAGCAACATTACAAAGCATGAAGTGTTAACATTTGTATCAGAACAAGCCAAGGGGAAAATGTCAATCAGATGTAGGAATTTAGCAAGCAATTTTCTGACATTTGTCAGACTGTCACATTCGGCTCTCATTCAGAAGCATCCTTTAGAAACGCATAAACAAATAGCAGGTTGGTACACAATTCATTCATGTGGCGACATCACAATGGAAACTTAATTAAGAAGGCCCGGTAAGCTGACGCCAAGGAAAGGTCACACACACAGATAGTGTGCGTGTGTGTGTGTGCTTGCATGCCAGGAGCCAAGCCAAGCATGAATGGTCACGAGGAAATGGGTTCATGTTTGATTGGTGATTACTGTGAGTGCAAAGGTGTAACAGTGTAAAGACTGGAAAAGGCCTACAATTATCAAAAATACGCTACACAAACGTGTATATAAAAGTTATCCTAACTCCCACTAGTCTATTCAAATACATTAGTTAAGCGTCTCTAATTTTAAATATAAAATACTACAAAAGTCTCCACCACAAAAAAACATTGCAAGTATGAAAGTGCTCCAAAACGACAGGAGGTCCAAGGCAGTGAGCACAGCTACTCCTGCAACAACAGTCCCTCTTAAAAGGAGGATTATTCTCAACGGCTGCCCGCTTGAAAATAATCACAGGTGACACAGTCAGGAAAAGCACTAAAGACAAATGCCTACACTAGGAAACTAATGTATTGCACAAGACGACAAATACAACATTACAGTTTAAACCAACAACCTCGTCTCTATGCCTAAAGATGTCAAGAATAAAACAAACAAAATAGGGACTAAAAGGTGACACTTCATTTTGGTGATGAAAACTGAATTATGTATGCTACATTAGTCCTTAATGTAAATAATATAAATACAAATATATTATGGCACATTGTTTAAAAAAAAAAAAGCTTGTTGGCAGGATCACCGTCTAAACGTGATGCCAGCAAACTTTTGTTGTCAACAGCTCATAACCTTCTTAAACCCTAGTAAGCCTTCATTCAAAGTCAACATTTGTCTATTGTCATCACTATTTCTAAATTCCGTGAGTAGATTTCATGGTGATGCTACAGTTTATTACAGTCACCAAAAACAATCTGTTGTACTCACACACAGGGAATGCACACCTGCATCCCATAGTAATCACACCTTAACCTCCCTAACAACCACATTGTCTGTAATGCATACTAAATTCAAACAACTCAGACATTGCAGGAGTAATATATACAATGGAAGATTTTTTTTTTTTTATCCCGTGGTGAACTTGTAGAATATCAGCCAAAAGTTACTACATGTTAAGTGAAACAAGTATTGTAACAACTCAGTCAGAATTCTGGCTCTCATTAATTGCTTGGTGCACAAGTAGCACAAAATTAAGCACAATTACCAAAAACTCAAGGATAAAGAAAATCTTACTTCCAATTTCTGTTGCAATTTGGATATGAGGGACAAAATTGGGTCATGAATATCAGCAAAAATACTTTGTGAAAGTCTGAAAGATAACTGGTGCCGTTATTTCAAATAGTAGACGTACGTAGGGGCGGCGTGGCTCAGTGGTAGAGTCCGTCCGCGAGGTTGTGGGTTCGATCCTCACCCCTGGTTACACTGGTGTGTGAATGGGTGAATGTGATGCTACGGAAAGCGCTTTGGGCACTATAGCTAAAAAAAAGAGCTAAAATACTTCGACATGAACTTGATCTCAAGGCAGCTGTGACCTCAGTCGTTGAGAAAATAACTGGTTAAAACTGTGCCATAATGGACTAAAAGCTTAGGATGCCCGTAAGATGCCGCTCTCCAAGAAAGCCACATTTACAGGCCCGCCTAAGGTTTGCCAGTGAATATCAATGACTGAGAGTGGGCTTGTGGTCAGCTGAAACCATGTTGAGGTATTTATTATATCTCAAACATGAGAATGACCCAAACGTATTACGAACTTCAAGTGCATGGGGTGGTCGAAACCAATCTTCACACCTCAACCCAATAGCAAATCTGTGGAGGAAGCTGAAGCTTCAAAATTCAAAGGGTCAAAAAGGCCTCTCCACCAAGTACAAAACTAGTTGCTGCACAAGAATCCAATACTTAGCTCACATGGAATGTTGTTTTATGCCATTTTTACTTATCTTCTGTCTATCACCATAATCAAAAAAAGCAAGAATTGACAGCCACATCCTGCCCTCATGCAACCAACTATAAGATGCCATGGATTGGTAGCTTTATGGCCTTTAGCAGCTGAAAACGCGACCGCCTCTCTCTTCCTCGTTGAAATTGTAGCCACCTTGCGCCACCTCTCCATCATTACCGTCAACCAGCTGGAGACTCCCAAAGGAGAATTTACAGCGTGGAAGCGGAGACGCGCACACGCCGTTAGAGTTGACCGAATTCATGGAGCTGACGGCGGCGGGATTGCCGAACATCAGCGGGTGGCTGTACGCGCTGCTGCCGGTGTCCGACTCGGTGTCACTAGTGTCGCTGCCGCTGCTGGTGGAGCCGTCGATCATTTGAACCGGCTGGTTTAGATTGTTACGGTTTTTCTGAGTTGCGGGCGTGCCGCGCTGGCCGAACAAGCGCTGCACTGTATTGGAACGCGCCTGACCCGGAGCCAGGAGGTTCCCGGGATGATTACCGTTAGTTATGATCATTCTTCGCTCCAGTGGGGCTGAACACGGGGTCTGCGCATGCAGCCGGGTGTGACGTGCACTGGTTTGGTAGATGGGCGTGGACGTGAGCTGGCTGAGAATGAACGGATCAGTATCGGAGCGATTACGCATGTTGTTGTTGCACTGTTTGGCCAAATGTGCAGGCGTGCGGTTGGAGATGAAGTTGACGGGCGAGTAGCTGCCATAGTGGTTGGGCGGAGGGACAACGGGCGCCTCGACGGGCGTACCCCCGGGACGCTTACTGAAATAATGCCCGGCGTCATCCCATCGAGGGTGACCGTTTGTTACCTCGCCGTGACCGAGCGAGTTTGTGCGCTGGTGGAAGCTGCTCATCACCGGGCTCGAGCACTGGCTTTGAGTGCCCATTCCAAAGGGGCGCCCCGGTGCCGCCACCCGTTTCTCGCGACCCTGAAAGATCTCATCCAGCAGCGTGCTATGGAGCGGCAGGCGGATGTTATTATTTGACAAACTGTCATCATCGTTGAGCTCGTGGCTACCATTAACCTTGGACTGTGGCTGATCGCTACCATTTCTATCACCCAGCATACCTTGCTGTTGACCTTTTACATCCTGCTGTTGCATCAACCCCGAATGATTCGTGTGGTAGAAGCCATTAACAAGCCTGAACAGACTCCCATTCGGGCCCCCATTCGGAGCGTTACAACCCGTGTGCTTTTTGGACTCGTCATTGCTGCCGTTGGCTTGGCTACAGCCTTTGCTGCTCTTTGTGACATCGCATTCACTGTCTACGTCGCTGCAGTCTATGTAAGGAATGGAAGAACTGCTGCCTTTGTTGGCCCTGCAGGATGGACCTGGATTGAGGAGATGCTTGTCTTTGTGGGTCTGCCTGGCATCTGAGCCGGGAGCTGCGCTGTTATCACGGAAGCCGTTGGTGGCAGATATGGCCCCTGGTGGTTCTTGTGCACCGTTAGAGTCCACTTGTCCGGCCGAGTCTGGTCGATCTTCCATCGGTACAGATGTGACACTCTGCAAGACAGTTGGAGGAGAAGATTTTTTTTAATGGCCTCTGATTTTTATTTTCTGTCATATGAATGTGTTACCTCTTTTGGCACTTGCGATCTGAAGGAAGAAGACTGATGAGGCATGCTGCTAGTGGACAGAATCTTACTGTGCTTCCTGAGAAGGGTTGACATTTGGGGTCAAATCACATGCACATTTTTGGTAAAAAGTTTTAACAGTCTCACCTTTCAAATGGAACCTTTTTTAGCTCAGAATCTTTCACATAATCAATGATCTGCTTCTGGGTCCGACCACTGCAACAACAGGACACAAAGGGATGACTATAGAAGCCAAATTAAGGGTGCAATACATGGCTTTAACCTAGTTAAAACTGGAATTTTTGCTGGTGATTCCTGCAAAAATGACTGTTCTCAGAATAAATGAGTACACGCCAACAGATATGTAGGAAAGTTAGAATCGGTAGTCAGAATTCATATGGCATAATATATTACAAAATACCCCAACAAAGGTGGGCCATTGATTGCAAATGATTTTGTCATTTGACCATTTTCTTTTCTAAGCTAAAAACTGAAATCCACCCACAGTTGAATCCGTTTTGAATATTGTTGTGTTATTTCAAAATTTTTACAGTATGTGTATATGCATATGTGGCTCTACCTATTGTATCAATTGCATCTATTGTATGCATCCATCCATTTTTTGTATATATATCTACAATATCAGAGGTGGGCAGTCTCGGTCCTCAAGGGCTGGAGTCCTGCAGGTTTTGGAGGTTTCTCACTTCCAACACAAGCTGATTCCAATCAACAGGATCATTATCAGGCTTATGCAGAGCTGGCTGATGAGCTGATCATATATCAGCTGTGTTGGAGAAGGGCAACATGCAAAACCTGTAGGACTCCGGCCCTCGATGCCCACCTCTGTACTTTATTGTATCTATCTGTTCTGTATAATATCATATCTATCAATACTATTGGTGTGTAAACAATCCCTAACGACATAGTCAAATGTGTGCTTCTGGCTTTCCAGAAGTTGCTACTACCTGAAACGGAATGAGGATCCTCTGGTGAAGAGGATGGGCTTGGGTTTGGCCTTGGGTTCCTCGAAAAGTCTAAAAAAGGCGTGATACTCGACACAGATCTTCCAAAAGATTTTGCAGCAGTCCCTGCTGGCCATTGCAAACTCCAGCGTGTCATGGTGACCACTTTGCTGGAAGAAGAAGAAGAAGAAGAAGAAGAAGTGGGCATAAAGACAGATGGAGCTAAAAGCAGCCTCATAATGGAAGGTGCAAGAGAAACTTACAGCAGGGTCAGCTCTCAGCTTGATAAGAAATCGTTTGCGTTTGAAGCTGAGTTTGCGAATCTTGGACCAGTTGAAGGCATTTATTTTTGTGTATCCCTGAAAGGAAAACATATGCACAGAATGAGGTTCATGTTTGAAAAAAAAAAATCACCCATCACTGCAGACTGTAAAATAAAATCTTACTTTGGTTAGGCCAATCATTTAATTATAGTTCAAAGGGGAGTGGGAAGACGTCAAGATTGAAATGCTCTCAACTAAACTGTTCCACAGTCTCATCCCAGAGAACTAAATGCAAATTCTTGTACTGATTCCATACATTTTGAAGTTATACAGTATATCCAGCATAAGTTATAACCCCCATCTCTCTCTCTACACACAATTTTGTGGTAAAACATGAATTTTGTATGGATGTTACCTGGAACACTAGCACCCCAGTGTGGGCCACAGCCAAGCTGAGTTTGGTACCCTCGCGGTCCTTTGCCGGGTGCAGACGAACGCCGTACATTTCAAGTCGCCGGGCGATTTCCAGCAGCTGGTAGTCTGACTCTGCGGGGGTCTGTCCGCTGAAGAGGAGAGGGACCGGTCCATCATTCAGTAGTTGATCTCATGCTTATCTAGCTGATGGCTTGTTTATCAAACAGTCTGCTTTTAACATTGAAACTGTCTGAAGGTGAATATTCGATTTGCCAATATTTGGAATTAGCATCCTTTATGTTTCAGTGTTTGCATGCAGTACCCTTTAATTAGACCACAATGATGATCAAGGTGATTGACCCCCCCCCCCCCCCCCCCCCCCCCCGCCGCCCCCCCAGCATGCTTTAAAATACATGGGCGAGATCAGATGGCGGTGACAAGCTTTGTTTCCCTGCAAATCGGAAAATATCTTCCTGTTTCCTGTATACGCTGCTGAATTAGCCACTTCCTTCCTGCATCGGCTGAGGGATGGGGGAAGGGAAAGGGATCAGGGACGGGCTGCTTCGGGTTTCAGTGCTTATCTGCGACACTTTTAACACAGTGGGGAAAATATGTGGATGTTCTCGCAGGTGCATTTTAGGAGTGCCAAACAGTATGTTTGTGGATCGCTGCTCTCCACTGTGGAAATAAATGGATGCATGTTGTGGCAAAGTAAACAGTGTAAAAGTGTAGGGGAGTTGGGGCTGGAGGCAGGGTAGGATGTACTTCAAAATTTTTGTGTTGCTGATCGCTTGACAAAAGTTTATGTGTGTGTGTGTGTGTGGTGCATAGATATTATTGGTGTAGCGCAGCAAAATGAAATAAAAGCTAAGGTCATGTTTCAAGGACCAAGAGGGGTAGGGCACAGAGGGAGCAACTATTCTAAGGTGTTTTGGTAACAACACCCTCCCCTCACAAAAAAAGTGGGGGTGCTCAAACACTCAGCCCCTCATTGGTGCCACAGCGCTGCTTGTGCGTGTTTATAGGAGGGTGAGGGAAAGATAGAAATCTGCTGGAGTGTTGAGACTGTGAGATGGGTGTGTAGTGTGTGAAATAGAAATCTGGTGCAAGACCTGCTGTGGATGTCTGTGTTTATGACTCCTGACACCCTTCTGAAACTGATCCCCAGTCAGATAAGGGAAGCTCAGTGTTGTTTATGTTTAACAAGCACGCCTAACCTCAATCAGCTCTTTAACCCTGAGGCCTTATTGAGCTTTTAATGCCCTTTCATTGTTTGTGGTCTAGATTTAGACACGTACGGATGTAGTGTCTAATAATTTAAGATTTCCTAAAAAATCTTTTACTGCATCTTTATTGGGGGGGGGGGGGTAAATCTAACACTAGTTCTTGTCATGACTCAGTGTAAAATATCAAATCCTTTTTATTTTTTAACCCTTAAAAAATTAAGAATATTACCAGTACATGAATTTGATTCCCAGTCCAAAATTTGGCAAATTATCTAATCTAGTAGAGAAAAATAGAATAAAAATTTTCAAGCAACGAGTCTAGAATGAAATCCATTTTATCCCAACCATATGATTCAATTCAGTAAATAACAAGGATTTTTTTTTAAATTGTACCATAGCCAAAAGGTATAATTTGGCATACAGTATACTGTATTATTGATATATTTAAATTACAAAACCAGGGGAAAAATCTACACACTTGGTAAGTTTAAAGTGAAAGTCAACCTTAAACATTTCTTGACAATAATATGTTATATGTGACCTCACTAGTCTAAACATGACATTCGGGTTAATATTGCGTTAGTAGAATATGAGTTATGAACCAAAATCCAGCCATTTTTATCCTTCTGAGGGGGCGGCCATTTTGCCACTTGCTGTCCGTCGACTGAAGATGACATCACAGTTGCTCAGGGCTCAGGCTACGGCCAATCACAGTTCACCTGTTTTCTGAAGCTGAGCTGTGATTGGTAGCTGAGACCTGAGCAACTGTGATGTCATTTTCACTCAACAGTACGTGGCAAAATGGCCGCCTTCCAATACTGATAAAAAATGCTGGATCATATTCTACTAACGCTATTTTAACCACAATACCATATTTTGAGTTGACATCCCCTTTAATTAAATTTGCATTAACACAACTACAACAGTTCCAAAAAAGGGAAGCAAGGAGGACGTAAATGGCCAGCATAGAGTCCAGAAGCTTAAAGACCAATAATAGAGTGTTAGAACTTACACATGTTTGCGGTGGCAGTCAGTGATCTTGTCCCGGATGGCGTCTTGGTCTGGCAGGTATTTATTGTGCAGAAGATGCTGCCAGCTTTGGGTCTCATCAAAGTCTCCTATCTCCGCTGAATTTGGGGAAAGACAGGAAGATTTGTGGAGGAAGGGAGACAAATGAAGATACAGTACAGGAGTTAGGTGAGTTGAGATGGCAGGGCGGAAAAAGTACAGTGCAAGAACTCATTTAATTTCGGCCAACTCATTTAATCGGAGCAGAGTTGCAAATACAATCATTTATTTTGATTTGTGACTGCTACAGTTTGTCTACATTTGGGCTCAGTGAAACAGTGCTCCAGTTGTTCCAGCAGATGGAGCCGCACCAACGAAGCTGGAATGGAACAGTTCCACATAATTTTTCAATCAAACAAGACAGACACACTTAGGATTGTTCAGCCTTGGCAGAGGCCTGCGCTCAGCTGGTTTCTATTCTAGTTCTACATTTATTCATCCCCGCATGCAGTACTGGTGTATGGGCACAGCAATGACAGTTTCCCTAGCAACCAATACATTTTCTTCAGCCTGCTGCGCTGCATGCATCCCACTGCTGAAACCATGAATAGATTCATGTGTTCAGTGAAATAAGTTTTAAATACAAATGGTACCATTCAACCTTTAGATGCCCAATTTCAGATACAATCGCCACAGTTGTATATTTAGATGGATGATTTCAGTCTTTTGCGTTGTGACAAACTCATTGTAGTTTATGCGCTGCTTTCTGCCTATTTCGTTGAGTTTCGTGATACACCTGCCTCCACCATTCCCATCACCAACTGTGACATCAACTACTGGTAAGTGACACTCCTTTCTCTTACACTGGATAATGTGTGAGACCATCAGGGCGGCGCTCGAGTCGTTACAGATGAGATTACCGCAGGCCAGGTCGCGCTTGATCTGCAGAGCAAATAAATACCTAAAGGCAAGCAGAAGCAGATGGAAGGAGGTTACTGGCCAAGAATTGTGAATATCAGTGTAAATACTTTGCTGTGCTCATTGCATTGCAGTCATATGTAAAGCAGAATACACTTCCAATAAATATGAGAACATAAGTATATGGCCGGTTCAGTCGAATTAAACATTGATGGGAAATCGGCCTACTATGTCTCCGTCTATTTGGTCTGCATGTATCCTAATCCAGTGAGCCACACAAAATGGTCCAATTTCACAGAATTTGTCTAAAAAATATTATTTATTTACTTGAAATAATGTCTCTTTGCTCATTTAGCCATGTCGGTGACAGTGTGACATGCAGAACAATGAAATGTTCTTCTCTTTGATAGCAGAAGGGAAATAAATGTGTGTATCCGCCTGCTGCCATTCATACAAACAAATACTGGTACATTCATGTGACATTTTTGTTTGATGGTTTTTCTAATGCAAAATATGCACCTTGGCTCAAAGTTTGGGAAACATGGTCCTAATTAATGGAAATTCTGACAATAGTGATAAAGACACAAAGGGGGAAAAATGAGCAACACTTCCTGCCTGTTGCTGAAGTCAGCTAGCCTGCTCAATAACAACAGTCTAAGTGTTCAGAGAGATCAAACTAGCCAGGCTTTGTGTGCCACCAGTAAATATAGAGCAGACACAATTCAGAAATTAAACCTCCTCAGATAAGTGTGCGCATGTGTGTGAGAAAACCTACTGAGTCAGCTCCTCCATGATCTGCGTGTGGTCAGGAGGGAAGAACTTGACCACGAAACGAAGAATAGTGTTATTCGGCCCTTGAATGGGGAGGGAGGGAGGGGAACTTGTTATTAAAGAGAAAATGTTATATATTTTTTGTCATCTTATATTTTTGTGACAAATACCAACTATCAAAAGATCTCATACAAAACTTGGCGCATCATTATAATGGTAAAATGGTAGGATTTGCACTACAAGGGGATCGCCAAGGGAAAACCTTAAATGTAGCTTTTATGTTAACTTAGGTTAACTTAAAAATGACCCCAATTTTTTTTTAAAGGGAAAGTCAACCTTAAACATTTATTGACAATAATACAGTATATGTTACCTCACTAGTCTAAATATGACATTCTGATTAATATTACATTTGTGGAATATGAGTTATGAAGCAAAATCCAGCCATTTTTATCCATCTCAAGGGGCGGCCATTTTGCCACTTGCTGTCGACTGAAGATGACATCACAGTTGCTAGGCAATGACCAATTTCCTGTTTTCTGTAGCTGAGCTGTGATTGGTTGTTACATGAGACCTGAGCAACGGTGATGCTATTTTCACTCGATAGCAAGTTCTTCTGATATTGATACAAAATGCTGGATTTTCCTGCTTATCTCATAGTCCACTAACGCAATATTAACCAGAATACTGTATTTAGATTAGTGGGGCTGCATAGAACATATTATCGTCAAGAAATTTGGGGGGGGGGGGGGGGTTGACTTCCCCTTTACAGTACAATACATTTATGCAACGTACGTCGGATCTGCTTCATCGTTGGCTTTAACAGGTCCAGCCACACCTGTGTAAAGGTCAGAGTGAAACATTGAGGTCCAAGTCCCAAAAAGAGCTTTTCAAATGTGTGCATCTCACAGTCATCTTGCGTTGGTCCTGGTACTCCAGTCCAAAATAGTCTCCCTCCACCAGGTTGAGATGGACACAAATAAGGTCGAACAGCACTTTGCCGGGGGAGCGTTGCTGGAAAGAGAGATAAAATGCAGGAATTAGGTTATACTGAACTCGCGGCCTGAAGGCACAAGAGTATGATGTTGGAGATTAGGAGCTCTCTCATGCGTGTCTAATTAGATGGTTCACAGCAGAATGGGGCAGTGGACGCACCCCACCCCAAACAACTCTCTCCTAACGACAAGCGACTGATCTTTAACCTGACCAACAAGTGTAGGCTTGTAACCAACCAATAGGCCACAGGGAAAAGCTACGAGTTACTCATCCAGTGGTCTCAGCTGTGATCTGGCAAATAAGTAGTGCCAAAACACACAGAGCTGTGGAACCAAACCCTAAATTACCTAGGATATTTTTTTCACTGTTATACTGAGGCTGGGCGGTGAACCAGTAGTAGCACAGACAAACTAAAAATAAACATTTTATTGATAACATTTCTTTCAGACACTATTTTAAAAAAATCAGGTGTTTGTTTTTGGTCACAAAGTTTGAGAGCTACTATACTATATAGTATAATTTGTATACATGTTCTCTTGAAGTCCTGAAATTTGAAGTTTGATTAAACCAGAATGTTGTGCATGACATGTCAGCTAATCTTACAAGATTTTAGTTCACTGAGCATCAATTTTATTGTGAGACATCCCAACCAATGTACCAGTGGCGGCAATGAGGAAAACTATAAGACCATTGAGCAAGAAATGGTTGAATTTTAAGAACACAGTAGACATTTTCCTGTCCTTGCTGCTCAATATGGTGACGAATTCCACAGTAATGCTAAAAGAAAGGAATGTATCCTGGAAAGTGAGCTATGCTTGGTCGTTACAAGAAGCGGCTCACCCTGTAATCACATGTGGTAATCCTCTGCTGCATGTCAGTGTGTCCTATCGGTTGCCATCAAAATGTTGTGAGTAAAAACAGTTTTACTATGAACTGCTGAAAACGTGTTCAGCTTTGATTTCGATTTGATTTGGCTTGCGTGTGGTCAGCCTGAATGGACAAACACGCCCACGTGCGCTGACAGACAGGCAGACATACGCTCCTACAATAATAGTGAGCACTACCTTATTGCTGAGTCAGAATTTTTTTTTAATGTCACATTACAACCTGTGTGTGTTGGAATGACAGACAGACAGATGCCATACAAGAAGGCTGTGACTAACTCTTTATTCATTCATTCAGCCATTCATTCAGCGCTGTCATCTTGGATGAAAAGAGGTTCACTTCACACTCACTAGGACACGGCCATTCCAAGTTTAAGGACACATACTGTTCATTTTCCATGCACACACAGTAAATTCCAGGTCATTATTCACTTGGGTTAAGAATATCCTCGTAAAAATTATCGAAAAATATAAACCACAAATCTTCTCAGAATTGACACTCACAGTTAAGAAGAGACAAGGAAGCAGGAGCAAAGACGCATACCGTAGTTTAGACTGGAGCTTACTCAAACCTCAAACCAGGAATGCAAAACAATGCAAAAACATGAAAAACAGATACTTTGTAACTGCAAGATCATCTTATAATGTCCACTTCATCTACAACTATTCTTAATTTAGTCCAATCAAGAATATTCCGTTTAAATCGTTTTAATATACACATACATACACAAAAGTACTGCCTATTTTTAAGGGAAAACAGTCTCCTTAGTCTCAACTGCTGAGATTTTTCCAGGAAGCTTCAAGCATGCTTCAGGGATATATTACGTGTCACATTGGAGCGTACAAAGCAATATTTGTGAAGAATGGTGGGATTAAATATCAATAACATGGGCTTCATCAACACAGATCATGTCACCATAAACATTTGGACAAACTAAAGACCTTCACTTTAACGTTGAAACCTTTTGAGAGTCAAAACAGGCTAAGCAAATATGTCTCCAACCTTAATGTTACCACTAAAAGTCAGTCAGTGGACTCCTTTTCAAAACAATAACCCTAAAATAGTTCCATGCCTTGTGCAGCAGTACCTAAAATATATGCAAGAAGCATTTCGAATAAATGGTTTGCAGCAAACCATTTGCTCTTATTTTGGTCAATGTCCAAGTTTGAAAGGTTCACCAATTTCCAAAGGGAAACAGCAATGAAAATAGTAATACGTTATTGAAAAATAAGCTCTGTGTTACATACTATGACTGCAAAGGGAAGACTGACAGGTTGTTCATTTTAGTACTGAAACTATTAGGTGAATAAAGTTCTGTCATAGTATAAAAAGAAGAGCTGAGCCTTCCACAGTAAAATCATTCTCACACAAGACAACACATTATCCTACTTCAATAGCTATGGGCTATAAAGGGAGATATGCTCACGTGTGGCCGCCCTCACCCTTTGAGCTCAACCCCATTGAAAGCATCTTTAAAAGGGCATCATTGGGTGTAGACGGTACTATAGTCTAAGGTACGTCGTCCTGCTACCTGCTTCTTGCGTCTCCTCTAACCTCATGATCCACAAGTGAGTGACAGCGAACTAATGTTACATGCGGTATACCTGGTCGCGACACATTTTGTTTGTTTTATTTAATTTATTTTTATTACATTTTCTTGAAATCTACTTGGGTGGTGGCCAGTTTACTTGGGTGGCCTGCCCAAGTATTAACATGATGTGGGAAACACTGCGTTTGTGAATGTGCCGATTTTAAGTGCGCCTCACCTTGTGCCGCTCCAAATAGCCTACAAATGCGTCATCCGCACCGCACGTATCTATGCCCGCTGATGCAAACTACTGTACATTGACTATAAAGTGCAATTGCGCCGCCATAAAATGCTCAGTTGCTCACCCCACGTTTGGTGTTTAATGTACCATTCGCCAACATGTCTCTGATGTCTGTGGTAGACGTATGTCAATTTATATTGTGCTTTGTTAAAATGCCCATAATAAATAGGCCTAAATATTTTTTTTACAATAATAATATAATTTTAATTAATTATAATAAATGCAATGATAATTTTTAAAAAAATAGATAATTTTCTTTCTGTGTTTTGGCCAAGCATTTCTCATTTTTGTTTTTTTTATTTCGGCCCAAAAATGTCATTTCGGTGCATCCCTAATTATTATTATTATTATTATTATTATTATTATTATTATTGTTATTATTATTATTATTAAACCAGAGATCGTTAGCATCTTTAATTAACAAAATCATTGTGTACTGTTGTGTAATTTACCTCCCCTCCCCCAAAAAATAAAAACCAACTGTCATCATGGTAGTTTTGTTCAAAATCCCCATAATCACAGAAATTAGTAAAATTTTTCATGAAAAATGGCACGGTTAAAACATTTTATTATCTGCACATTGCACATACATACAGTATACCGTTTAGCATGCTACTAATGCTAGCTGCGGAGTGGGTGTGAAAACGCTAATGCTTCAAATTCTTATCCAGACTCACACACAGTCACTCCACTCAGGCTCACTCCAATACACAAGCTCCTTCATTTTTGTCATATTTTTAACCACGATTGCATACTTGTGTTGGGTGGAGGATTAACTAGATTAACCAGGATTAACCAACGATTAACCAGTGGAAGCAGGATTTCCCCCGTTCTGACTCTCAACCTGCCGAGCCGCGGTCAAGGCAGGGGTTAGGTTTCATACAAGCCGTCTGTTCAGAATCGAGACCAATACCATACCACCACAGCTCATCACATTTAGAATAATTAGAGAGCAGGAGAAGTGGCCCGGGCCTCAACAGCCGACTGTCCATCAGCAAGCCAAGTTGGAATCTGGCGACATGCCTGGAAACCATCATACAACGTCTGGCACAAAAAAAAAAAAAATCCAGATTTAGCAGCCAAAAGCTCCTCCAGACTTGGATATAACAGTCTATCCCTTTTGAAACGTTGAATTTCCTTCTAAGTCTCCTGGTGTACAAGATACAAAGTAGAAAGAGAACTCAAACGATCATTTTCCATCACAAGTCACCAATCAACAGTGGCTTTTTGCAGCTGGTGCATTTCATTTCTATGTGCTTTTCATTTAGTGACTCATGCGGGTTTTGCAGCAGACAAATTATAGTAATCCTCCTCCTCTATTCAAGGAGGCTGTATAAAATACACGTCACAATGATATGGCATCTTAAGGCAGCTTCAGCAGAGCAAGTATTTCAGACTTTTTTTTTTCTTCTTTTAACCGCGAATTAGGTTATCTTGTCAATCCTAAATCAAACTTGTTTCATACGAGATGTGTCAGAAAAGTTCCATGACGGGTGTCAGAAAAGCCATTGTTTCAAACCCAAATTACAAAGTATGTCTTCAAAGTGATCCTTTGACGTTTGTTTCATTTAGTGCGCAAGAAAGGTTGTGTCAGGACAACTATTGGCTGCTTCACCACAACCACGCTCTTTCTTACAATCTTCTGAGCATCCGGCAGTTCCTGGCTGAGACAAACCGGAGCACCCAACCTGGCCTGATGCGTTTTTTCCCCGTCCCGTTAAGACGTGGACAATCTCAAGATAGCCATGTTGACACCGCTACAGAGGATTCCAAGAGAATCCTGGGAAAGGCTGGGAAAGCGCTTTAAGACTCCAAAGGGATTACTTTGCACGGCAAAAGTTGTAGTTTGGGTTTGAACTACATCTTTTGTCACACAAGTCCTTCAACCTTACTGCCACACCTTATACACTTCAGTGCAATGCTTAACCAAAGCTGTCCCAAATTAGTAATGTGGCTCCTATCTAATATCACTCACTACTATCACTAACATCCTATAATTGCACACTTACATATATTACATATATTAAATTGATGATAAAGAACTCTTAACATTGTACCACAAAACAAAATCCCATTTAAGATGTGTGCCTGCCTGATTAATAAAATAACGTACTGTCTGACAATTGGTGAGCCAATAAAAACTGACCTGAAGTTTAGAAATGCAGCCATTAAACTTAAAACAACATTTGAGATCTAAAGCACTCCACTTGCCTTAAGTGCCTCAGCATTCACACACCTGCCCGATGTTTTCCTAAAATCTTTGATTCATTTCCAACCAGGAATCATTTTCTTTTTCCTCAAGTATTTCATGTCACGCTCCACCTCCAAGCCAAGTAAAATATTCTCACCATCTGTGCTCATACTTTTGTTTTTATGAAATATGGATGCCAGCCTGGAATTGGTCCGTTGCGACGATCACAAACATGAAAAGCGAAGGTTTTGAATATGTCATGAGGTGTTCCAGCGGCTTTCATCTGGATTTGTTGCTTTTCTTGGAAGTATTGAGCCTTTCAAAAGGCAGATTTGGAAGCATGCAATGCCCCGTGATCTGTACAACTCGGGAGGGACGAGCACAGATGCAAACCAGATGGCTAAGAGGGATGACAAAAACCCTCTGAAGAAGAGAACTAAAGAATGAAAATGCAAAACATCTCAGACGCTACTCTTCCTTTGGTAGCCTCTGCGAATTCAGAAAGGAAGATTTTCACTGCAGCTCCTTGCCAAGCACAAGAGAGCATGCTTTTTGCTTTGACTTTAAACATGGCCAGTCCAGAGGGGAAAACACTGAAAATGACGAGGAAAGGGAATAAGCTTTACCATAACTCAGCTTCAATCTGGCTATATTGCTGTTGACTGAGATGCTGTGTCCAAACTTTATCCCTTGAATCGAACTGAACATACTACAGGTCAGAACCCCGGCACAAGAAAACAAAACAAAATAAAACAAAAAATGAAATATATTTGTCCATTTAGCAAGGCAGCAGGGAGAGGGCTTCCTCGTCTGTCCACCAATCACAACCTCTCGCTCAGATTAGTCCAGAAAAACGGCTTATCCCTGCTGGCAAGACGTCAAAGTCACTTCCTCTACCACACAACTAGATCGAAAAGAACTCACACACTCCAGCATGGCGACTTACCTGCTTGCACTAACAGCAAGGCATTATAGGCAATCAATCTGGCAACATAATGAAAATGCCTACAGGTGAATGACAGTGAGGTGTGTAGCTGGTGTGTGTGCGCTTGTTATGCCTCACAGCACAATTGAGGAAAACAAATTAAGTACATGCAGAGCCCTTGTCCCATTAAAAAAAAAAAAGCAATTAGCATCCCATGCCTGTTGGCAGAGGGGTGTAGTCTGCCTCCCATAATAATGAACCCCATAAATTTCACGACTCTCAGAGAGACACACATTCATGATGCGGCAGGGAGACCATTGGGCTTGTTCTGAAAATTCAAATGATCAAGATACCAACTAACCAAACAGTCTTTATTTCGTTCATGAAACCTAAAAAGACAATTGGACAACGATCTAACCCAGGGTTATGAAAAGTATGGCTTGCGAGCCACATCGGGCCAAATCTGCTCTTTAATCAGGACCACTGAAGATTCATTTATCCATTATTGTTCCTAAAATTGGTTCCTTAATTTGTAATTATTCATTTTAAATTCATTTTCTATCTCATTAAATAGTTTGTTAATTTAATGTAAATAAAGAACAATATGTTAGTAGAATAAACATGTTTAATGACATAAAATACAATTAAAATATTTTTTTTACATAAAATACTAATTTTTTAAAATTGAATTAACCACTTTACAATTCTTTGTCTAAATAATTTGTTAATATAAATATTTTTTTACAAAGTAAAAATGTTAAAAAAAATACATTATTATCAAAACAAACTTATATTACATAAAATAGAAAAACAGTAGTATTTTATTTGTATTTTATTTTATTACATAATATAATTGATTCTTGAACAAAACAACTAAAATACACATGAATTATTTTGTTATTAAAATAAATAATTTAACAAATTATCCATATAAATGAACTTTAAAAAAAATTTGTTTTAATCCTCAACTGACTAATGACCTGCAGGCCCATCTGTCTATTAAAAAAATTCAAGTCAAAATTTAAAAAATTCCAATGTGGCTCTCGAGCTCAAGCGTTTGCCCACCCATGGTCTACTTTCTTCTTGTTTTGACTCAAAGTCCAGCTGTGCGAAATTTTTAAGCTTCAGTATGTAATCTTCCATTATGTCAGAAACGGAAATTAAAACGAAATAGACCTGAAGTGCTTCCTCACTGGGGGATATCATTCACAGCATTAACAAAAACAACAAGCATCCCATCTGCACCCATGCAGACTGGACAGAGTGTGCTGGGACCATGGTGAAACACCTCCATGGGGGACGGATGCGTGTGGTGAATACCCTCGCTATTTCAGTGAAATCGTTCTATTTCTCCATGACAGCGAGCGGAACAGAGCTCGGGCCCCTCTGCTGGGCCCCATCCTGCTCCCTTTCACTCAGAAGCGTCTCTGGCTCCCTGAGTCCTCATCTCACATTCATTGCTCTTGCCATGTCCGCCGTGCTTTTGGAGGGGACAGCTCATTCTGTTACCCTGTCTTTAAACCCAGCACGTCCCAATACTTCCACGTGGCTCTCACACATGGATAAATAGATGCTGTCACAGGCAGAATTGCTATTCCGTGCTCTGCTTTCACGGAAGTCACTGACCACAGGAATGAGGCAGGCAATGCCGTCTTGCGTAACACAGAACCGTTTGTGTGTGGGATGCTGCTTCCATGTGATCAATCGGTATGGGAATTTGCCACTGAAGGCCATTGTGGTACAGCATTGCTAAATTAATGCATTTAATGGTGACCAAAGACTTGTGCACAACCTTTTTTTTTTTTTGTCAATAAAAGCAAAACGGCAATTCTTTAGTTTGAAATGGCAGCTGCAAGTAAGAATTGCAAAACGTTTTAAATGTATAGAGAGGACTGGACCGTAGGGATAGACGTGCCGATATCGGCGTTGGCCTTTCTTTTTTTTTTTAAATCTGATGGCCGATAAAGCTGGCACCTCACTGAGCGGTGAATGCTTGCGAACATAGCCAAATTTAGTTTTTTTTTTAAAGGATTTGTAATGTTCACAGACAATTTTTGCTTGTCACAGAAAAATTTCTAGCTAAATCAGACAATTTTTCACTGTCTGCAAAGATCTTTTGAAACCTTTTAATTTCACCTTGGGAATGACCTACACTTTTTATTTTTATTTTTAAATGAAAGACAGATTTAAAATTAAGAAAAAAGTAGAAAACTTTAGGGAGCTTTTTACTTGCTTAATTTTGAATTTAGCTTGACACATGCTGATGACCCGGGAAGCTCCCTGTGATTTAAAAAGAAAAAAATATTAAACAAACCTGTAAATTCTTTATAGGTTTAAAATTTGAAGAAAAAGTTGTTGTTTTTTAATTGACGCAAAAATGTTCTCTTTTACTGCATATGAATATCAGCTTGATATCTCGGTTATCGGTCTTCTTGACTACTAATAGTCGGTATCAGTAGTAGACCGATTTGTGTATCATACGTGCATGATGCACATTAGCTGGCGACTCAAATATCTTCAGTCTTGGGGGACAGCGGCGAAGTGATGTCGCGTCTGAATCTGATACACTTCTCTCCCTTAATACTCTCCCCTGTCACTTATCATGGTTTGATCTCTTTTGCTCCGCCCACCTCACACACACAGATCATAAAGCCACAATCCAATCATGCAACAAAAACCCCACACAGTAATCTTGTTGCGCCTGAACACGCACGCCCGTCTTGGTCTTTAAAGCCGCTGGCGTCCAACAAAGACGTCAGTCAAGATGAGGACGTATTGGACAGTCTTATGAGGATTAAGGTCAAGTAAGATTGCCGGATGAGAAGAAATTATTGACTAATTAGAGACTTGTGAGGGGAAAGGATACTACAGTCTTCTTTTATGAATCAGCAGTTGTGGCTCTAAATGTGCGTTTTGACTACACACGCATCATCTAATCCAATTGGGACTCTGTGAGGTGTGTGTGTGTGGGGGGGAGGGGGTATTTCACAAAGCAATAAACGTCACTGCTCCCCGGGGAATATGAAGATGGTGCAGATGTCTGCAGAGTTGTATGTGACTGCAAATTAGCAAATGGGAATACATGTTCAATATTACTAATTACCCGGAATGTCCTGTCACTGCAAAACAGTTAAATAGGATTTCAGTGCCTCCCATAATGAATACCATGCTCCCTCATGAGCGCACATTCCCAGCTGATTTTATTAAAAGCAGAAAGATCTTTTGGGATGAATGCCTGCATGTGCAAAAGCTGGACTGTGCTGAAAGGAAAAGATAGATTCCTTCATCAGTGTGAGCTGCTTATCTTTGCATTCACACGTTAGGTGGGACAACTGCACAAACATGGCACAGGACATGATTGGGTGAGACAATGGCTCCCTTGTTTTCATAGTCAGTAATAATAAGCAGTGAAAGTGTTTCATTTGCTTCCTGTGATTGCGACGCTTTTGTCCCGCTATACTTTTAGCCACAGGCACAACCTAGCTTAGAAAAGTCAATAACTGATGCCTCCACAAATGTACAGCTCTACTCGACAGACAATAACTTGAAGTCTTCCTTCTCCAAAACTGGCACAATGCTTTCACATATGAATGACACAATTGCGTGGCGGAATTTCCTGAATATTAATAAATATCAAATGTCATCATTATACCTCCTGGCAGCCTCTCTGAGGAGCCTTTTCACTAAGCAGCATTGCATCAGATACACGCATCCTAACAAATAAAGCCTGCCAAGATTGGCTTCTTTTAACTTGATTTTTCAATACAACAGATGTGAGTAATGCTATTTATGTGGGTACGGTACACTATGTGACCACTTTGGCTATGTGGTTGTATTAAACACACAATGTGTAATTTTTCGTCTTATGCTGAATTTCACCATAAATTTCAACTGGGAAAAGTATTAAAAAGCTTAAAGCCTCTTAGGAAAAGAATTTCTAAAGCCCAATAAGAGTGAAAGTTTGCGACGCTAACGAATGTTGATTTCAGGTCAGGGTTTGTTCAAGGTTGTAATGTTTGCTAAATGTTCTTTAAACAGTTTTTAGCGGTTCTATAAACAGTCTTAATGGTCTTTCTTGAGAACATTTAAAGACCTTAAAATAGGGCTGGATATGGATTCTAATTTCCTCAATTGATTCGATTTTGATTCACAAGACTTCAGTTTGATTCAATTTCAATTTTCTTCTAATCGCTTCACTTCACTTCAGTTCAATATTGATTACTTATGGAACACCAAGTCTCCTTAAATATCAAAGACATGATAAAATCTCCACAAACATTAAATTCCAAATTAAATTTTGCGGAGGAAATAACTGGTTAAATGATTTAGTGTAATAATCACGTAAGTGTTACACAAACATTGGCATCAGCAAGAATGAGATGAAAATTATTTTTTTATATTATTTATATATATAATAATATATATTTATATATATTATAATTCAATAATTGTAAATATAAAATAAAAATATTCTGAATTGTCTTAAAGTACAATCAGTCAGTCAGGTCTTTCATAAATGCAAGAAAATACTTTTAAATTCACGTGAACAGTAAAATACCTCCCAAAAATCTTGGCCTTTAAAATTCTATTATAAATTTATGGGGAAAGGAGATATTAAAATAATCAATTCATGGTTTCATGAATCAATATCAGGCTAGAAAAGGAAAATCGATTCAATATCGATTATTCAATGTTTTAAACCCAGCTCTACCTTGAAATAACCCTGACTTAAAATCAACATAGAAGAAGGTTTAAACTAGCTCACGGTACCACAGACGTTACTCACCGATATCTGGAAGACTTCCTGTGCGTCATCCAACATCTGCACCCTGATCGAGACTTTTCTTCCTGGTGCCTGTGCAGGTGGACGAAGACCAGGCTCCAGGGTGGACACCCCAAAGCTTTCGGGAGCGCCCAGCCTGTGGCCGGCCGTGGATGGCCTGTCAGCTGGTTCAACCATGGCGGGGCTGTTGGCCGCTGCTCTCAATCTGTTCCCGTCTGCTGGAGAAACAGAAGAAGGGCTGTGATTCTTCTCCAAATGGCTGGCAGATTGTGTCTGTTTTTCCAAATTAAACCGGCTGCGACCTTTTCAGTCAGCCATTTGAGTATTTTTATATTCTGGTCTTCACATTCCACTTGGGCATTTCCGTAGACACCCAAGTTTTTACATGGGCCCTCACTCTAAATTGCACTATATATTACTGCCCTTTTGGGTGTGTACCCAATCCATCCAAAAACATATGTTTTACAATAAGCTGGAAACTGAAGGAGTGAAATGTATAATGAAAGACCCCCTTATCGTTACCCTGTATTCTATGGCTGAAAGAGAGCAAGTTAGTGTACTGAAAATGTGCAACAAATCTCATTAGTTGCTAGTTACAAAAATATGTATACAGTATATATATATTTTATTTTTTTTTTAATCACAGTGATTTTGTCCATGAGTTGGGCTGATGGCATGTGCATAAAACTGCGGTGAGACACGTGCAGGTGGGATTTACGGCATTTTCCTACAAACCGACGAGTCCAGACTTGCCAAAGCTTCACAAGTAGGGCAAATGAGACACGGTCTGAGAATACACAAAGACACAACCCCCCACAACTCATACAGCAGCACACCAACCTTTCAGCACCCCCCACCTCTACCCTGCACACGATAAACCTCCGCCTCAGACAATAAATATCCTCTCAGACGGTCTGTGACATCACGTCTGAGGAATGTTTTACAAGACAATTCTGACAACGCACATACACGCTTTAAAGCGCAAATTTTTTGAAGAAATGAAAATAGCTTTTTTTTCCACACCTTCCCACTTTAGTATACTGACCTGACAAATCAATGTGTAGTGGTGGTAAAGGGAGAACAGAACGTGCGTTTGTCATTTACATATCATGTCGATTAAAAGGTCACGAGAGGCAACCCTTCCTTTTTTTTTTTTTTTGGAAGGCAACCCTTCCAGTGTTATCATTCAACCTATACAGCCGTTCCCATGTGTATGAATAAACAGACCCTTGTAAATATTTACATTTGGTACTTTTGGAGATATCCCTTTGCTTATGCTTGCTGACATGGAAGGTCACTGGAAATGAACACAAGGAACTGGTTTGACCTTCAAGTTACATACGCAGAGAAAATTGTTGGTACCACACTCTTGATGAAAGATAAATCCACCATGATCACTAAGATAACTTGAAATTGAGCAAAGTAATGCTAATGAATAAAAATTTACCGAACGATAAATGGGCTTCACTTGCATAGCGCTCAGAGCACAGCATCAAGAGCAACTGAGAGTTCAGTTCAGTATCTTGCTCAAGGACATTTCAACATGGTCACACACTTGAGCCATAAGACGTCATGAAAAATAGCCACTGAAATAAGAAATAGTTTCATTGTGGTGGTCCATTCAAAATAGTAACATTAACTTAATATTTAATTGCACAACGTTTTGAGGAAAAACACAATTGATTTCTGTAAGTCTCAATGTGATTTTTAGCATGTCAAAGGTATTTTGCCCCTATTCATGACCAAAGTGTTACAACCTCCAGTTTGAATGGTGCCTTCTCCAAACTATGTTTTGGCTTCTTTCGGAAATGTCCAAAAGTATTTATATTAGGGCCCGACCAATTAATCGGCCGCCGATTATAATCAGACGATTATTGGCCTCCAAACATTGGCCAATTGGCCTATTATTTTCCCCTTAAAGCTTTATTAAAGAAAAGTGAAGTTTTCGACGCTGTGAAAGTGCCCTGAATGCACCAGTTTGCTTTCATAGCATTAGCAATTAGCAAGTGTGTAGCGTATGTTATTCTGGCGATTCTGTTGTCCCTAAGCGTCCTTTAAGCTGTTTAATGACACCACAGTTGGAGTTAAGAATTGCATCCACTGTATATTTAAATACAAAACATGCTTCGTTTTTAAAACATCGCTAGCCTAGCGCTAATGCTAAAAGCGAAGGGAGGATCCCATTCAAATGCTAACAGGAAGTTAGCATCGACTTCGGGAGTGTTTTTCCTTCAAATAACAAATATCCACAAACAAATCTTGTGGCAACACATACCCACAGGTGAGATAACACCACGCACATGCACAATTTCTTCACAATGTGTGAGTAACAAGTTATTTTAATAGAATTCAATCGCATTTTTTTTCTGTACTCACTTTAAGTGTTTACACTATGGATGCACGGCACCACACTGCCCCCAAGAGGCCAAAACGCACAAGAGCAGTCAGTATTCCTGTTTTTTCAGTTGATATTATTTTAGTTTATTCTATTCTTATTTAACTTCTTATTGTTTTATGTTGTCACTGTCCTTTCACGTTATATTGAAAGTTGATATTTCAAGGATTCAAATACTTTTTTTTGTCAAAATTCAAGGATGCAAACTTGCAAACATCCAATGATTTCTTTTTTTGTCTTAACACACATTTCCACATGACATGGCACGAAATACAATCCCCGTGGTCCCAGATTAGCCCATTAAATCTCAAGAATTGTGAAAATAACATAAGATAAAAATATATAAAAGAAAAGGTCAATGCTTTACAGCAGTTTTAAACAAGTAAGAATGTTTTTATTATTGACACATAAATCTATAAAATAACTTGTATACTTCATGAATTTTTTTGCTAAGGTCATACTATAGACTTGTCATTCAAAGCAGAGAATCTTAATAGCGAAAGTTTGTGCGTAAGTGACACCCATTGAAAAGGAATTGGGGAGGGGAGGAGGGCTAATTTTATTCATTATATATATTTTTAAATAATCGTGAGATTTTTTCTGCCAAAAATCTGTAAAAAGCAAAAAAAGCGTATCGGTCGGGCCCTAATTTATATCAGGACTTTCTTATTAGTCTGGTGTTTTGTATTGGCTGAGTGTTATGTGGAAGACTCATGACTTGTAACTGCGACCTTGCTTTCTGACATTGGGCAGCATATTTCGCCTCTGAATGCCTTGAAACTTGATAGTCTTGAGAATTCATCGTAACCAGAATAGATTCAAGACATCCTGTGCCGGATTTAGCAAAGCAGCACCAGAATATAATTGAGTTTCCTCGTACAGTGTTCTTTTGTTTGTATGCAAAGCACAGGTGAATTTATTGGTACCCTTTTTTTAAAGAAAGAAAAACACAGTCACATGAACATTGTCCCAGTCGAATTGTCGCCTATCTTAAAATATTTCAACAAATTCCAGTCACATCAGTTTCAAGTTATTTCAGGGTACCAACAATTTTATCCACATACTTATTACAACAACAAATCACAAGTGGTTTATAGCCCCACTTGACCAGGTGACATTTTACTCTTAACAAACATCTGCAAGTTAAACAGCACCTCTACAACACTAAGAGTTTTAACAAGCTGCATGTTAACAGATTCAGATGCAGTCAGGATCTCTATGGCGGCAATAATGATATATATATATATTTTTTTACCAATATTAAGGATGACACGCGCTTGTTGTTACTTTGACCTATTTCTCGGATCAGCGGGTTGAGTGGAGGAAACGGGGAGGTAGTCAGCGGCGAGAGGGGAATGCTGAGCAAACTAGGCACATGGGCACAAAGGAAACCACTGTGGGAGCGTCTAACAGCGACGCTTTCACTTGGAGGGACGCTCACACAGCCTTTGAACTGGTGTTTAGAGGAACATTTCCCAGGGGTTTGTGGGAGTCAAAGCCAAGCGTTGGGGTTCCCATGCAATTGTGTGAGAGAGAGGGTCGACATGGGAGCCACAAAAACAAAATGTGGAGGGCAAAGTTGCACTTGACAAGATAAAGTGGCGGCATTTCCACTAAACATATTGACAATCAAAAGGACACGCGTTCTTCATTGTGTCAGTTGAAGGACGGCAATAAAAAAAACACACACGACACACCCGCAAAGAGCTACACTCAGGACACACAACTCTTAACTTTAACAGTGAGATAAAAGAATTGAACACTTGCAGTCGTGCACTTAAAATTAGGATTTGGGGCTGTGTACAATGAACAAATTGGCAAGGCAAAGGTGTGAAGGCACATTGTGCAAAAGAGGTGTGAGATCAGAGGTGATGCCCCCCTTTGACCTCACCCTGGAGGAGGGTGTCAACAAACAACAACATAAACTCTAAAAAACTTAAAATAAGGGGGGGGGGGGGGGGTAAAATGTTTAATAAACAAGTCTGTCCAGCATGGGGTATCTAGATCAAGTTTTTTTTCTCATTATGTTTTAGCGGCCCCACATTCAGCATATACTAAAACTAACATTTGACACAAGTCTGCAACCCTACTTTAATAAAAAAATAAAAAAAAGAAGTTGGGTGGTGGTGTGTGAAAAGCGTGGGTGTCGAAAAAGTAAGGGTGCAAAGCCCCTGACAACTACTATACTATTAATACTAAACTGGGGCCTTGAGACACTTAGTTTAGTTCATTCAAGGGCGGACCGGCCATCAGGAATTTCGGCAGTTTCCCTGAGTGACGGCCGGTCCATTTTGGGTCGGTCACCCCGAATTTTATTCCCAGTTCCTGGACTACACTCATAGCTCAAAACACATTGATGCCGTTATATGAGTTGTTATTAACAGAGGATAGACAAGATATGCCCGTGAGACTAGCTAGATTTAACCTATTTACAATGTAGACACTAGACAGGCAAAATAACCATTTCACATGAAGGATAACACCGCATGTGTGTGTAAGGAAACGGTAAGCAACATTATGTGGTTGTATTATAAATAAATAATCTAACTATTTGTCTCCTTATCAGCTTTAAGACAGATGTGATGCAGCAGTTTACACAACAACAGTTATTATAATATCTATTTAAAAAAAAGCAATAGATAATTGTTTGATTGAATAAAAATTGCAATTAGCCAAAGCGGCCCTTGCATCCTTCCATTTCTCCGTATGGGGCCTTCAGAAGAAAAAGTTTAGACACCCCTCCTGCTGTACACTGTCTTTAATGCTTGTGGTTGGCAGAGTGAAAGGCCAAGATGTAGGTTAGCAGACTAATCCTTTCTTTAGGCCCTAGTAAAGATGTCAGTAGGCTAAAGATCGCTGCGTGTTAGTCAATATTGATGCTGACGTTTTGACAATGATAAGCCTATTTGGATGATTTGACTAATAGATCAACAATGGAAAGCAAATCACCAAACTCTCCTACTATCTTTTTGAGGACAAAGTTGTGAGAAAAGGATGCAAAATGTTGAAAGCACTCAACAGCTACCATTAAGCACACTCGCTGACTGTACAGGACAGCGAAATAAGATCTGCTGGTCTGGTCCTCCCTGAGCTCTGCGGATTCGTTTCATGACCAGACTTGATGCAAATTGTACTCGAAAATGCTGGGTCATCAAAAATCTCACAAGGTCTCATTCGTTTAGCCACAAGTCGTCTAAACGCGTGCAGCATGAGTCGCAGCCGAAAGCCTACGTGTAACCTGGCTTCATAATCCGGATAGAATGATTTCCTCACCTCACCCCCGCTCCTCTCTCTTTGGTGCTCCGTCGGGTTTGTCGGTATATCCCTACCGAGCGGCAGCTGGCCGGTCGGTCGGTAGCGTTCCCCGCAGTGAAGCTTTCTACTCTCAGGTGAGACGCTGGCTCTGCGTGGCAGCCATTTGGACAAATGCTGGAAAACGTGTGAAGCTATCCGAGCTTTCTTCGGGAACAATAAGTAGCAGCGCACCGCCTCCCGAAGCCGCCGGGTGGGACCCCGGCCACACCAGTGCAGCAGCAGTAGCTCCTTTACGCCATCTTCTGGAGAAAATTAATCTATGGCATCTATTGGAGTGAAAACACGTTCCAGCCAAGGATTTAGTAATTTGGCAATAGCCAGATTGATAATTGTGATTAACTCAAGGGAGTACTTCAAATTATTTGTGAACAAATACCGCGAGAATTCAGCTTGTTGGCAAGGTTACGGATTTATGATTTATTTAAAAGAAGGCTGTCTTCTGATTAATTTGCCCATTCCCTGCTCCATAATTGTTACTATATTAAGATTATAATTTTTAGGATTGGGTTTTTGTTTGTTTCTTTTGGGTTTTTTTGTATCCAACGGGAGCGATTTATGTCATTCCTGTAGTAAATTGCGAAGGCCTAAATCAACAGCTGATGATCTCCCTTGATAAATATTGAACACATTTTGCACTTTACAAAATGAATACAAAGAAGTAATGTGATGCGATCTGATGATCTTCGCGCCGCTACTCATGAAATGGCGCAATGCATCATGGGATATATTGCATTTCTTCTGCTCATGGTCAAGGTCCGTTGCCATAGTTACCACGACAGCGGGCGAGGGCGAGACTGCTCACGTGACCCAGTAAGATGGCGACCACATTGTGGAATTGATGCTAGTGTGTGAGTACTGTACTTCGTTTAATTAGCTAGCCGCTACATTGAGACACCCGGTCTATTGTTCCACAATTACCAGTCGCATTCTCCCTTAACGCAGCAACAATATCCAAGTAATTCGTTTTTGTAAATTGCAGCGAGTTGCTATTTAGCATGTCAACAGTGAAGTAATAAACCTGCTAAAGTTAGCTTACCGCTCAATCTGAGTTGCTGCTGGCTCGTATGTTGTTTAGCCGGCTGGGTGTATTGCAATTTATTCTGGTTTTTACCTGTGCTTATATTATTATTTTTGTCTTGCAGGGTTTTGAGGGCCGGAATTTGGATGTGTTTTCGCACCACTGTGCACCATAATCGTCATCTAATTACAGAATCACGATGGCCCTAAATGTGTTTGGTAAGGAGAATCAGGTTTACCATTGTAGATTCCGAGTGCTTTAATTTGTCTTGTCGTTTGTGTGCATCGCACGCCTAAACAATGCGTACATTAATTGCACCTTGAACTCGGAGGAAACCAGTAGCTTCGATTTAGAGATTTGAACATGCATGTGAAGTCACAACGTAGTACTGTATAATATAATGTAGTCAAATCGATCTGATATGGTACAGTTTCTAAAACAGACTGTTAATTAACTAATTGTAATTGATGTAGAATTGTAGCTGGTATTGCAATTTGATTGTCTGCAGAGTTTGAATCAAAAAGTGGCAATAAATGGCAACAGTTTTTGATGCTATTCTTTGTTTTAGGTTTTGAGGTATATAACAAAATGAATAACCAGGTTATTTGTATACGACAGCAAAGAACTAACTAACCCATACAGATGTTACTAGTACTGCGTCTGAGAAAAAGACGGTATAAGCCTTGTTACATGTATAGTACGATGTTTTAAAAGGAAAGTTGCAGTTTAATAATAACAAATATATGTTAAAACTGTCTCTATCACCTGACAGTGGAATATTCTTAAAATTATCTTTTGAAAAAACATCCCTCTCTGAATCAATATTTGCATATGAGGCATAGGTTGGCAGAGCGCAAAAATAGCGACAAGATGTGTTTGTCACTTAAGAGGCAGATTGTAAATGCTGAAACATTAATATGCAGGCATTTTTTTGTATTTTGATTATGTCAAGCCATAGATGGCTTGTGCGTTTATGCTGCACTCACATTTATCTGCTATATAACAGATTTTTATCCATTCAGAAGATAACTGAAAAAATTCTCTTTACATTGTTGTTATACGTATTCCAATTATGACACTTAGAATTAAATTAAATTAAATTATAATTATATCAAATGAGCCTTGCCCTATAAATTCAGTCAAAGTAAACATAAAATAATGATAGTACATTAATTTTTTTGTAAGGATTTTATTTGTTGTGTATTTGTACATACTGCGCTCTTCTCAAATGTTCTTAAAGCAAAATGCATTCATGTATTTATTACTGTCAATTTTAAGTAAAAGAGACAAAACATATTCTTTTTGTGTCCTCAGATCATGATGAATACAGGCCACCGGTCTGGAAATCCTACTGTAAGTACTAAGTCCGATTTTATTTTAGCATTAATGTTTGTGTGATGATGGCCTTTCCTGTTTTAACTCTCTAAAAAATTATATCTATCTTGTGTTTTCCGCCACAGTGTATCAGCTCCAGCAGGAGGCGCCACACCCACGGCGATTGACTTGCACTTGTGAGGTGACGTTCTGATTATGAACACCTCTTCTTTTTTCTTTTTTTCTTTCTTCTGTCTGCATTGAGATGCTTGAATGCTGGTCCTTATTCGACTTTGCCCAACTTTCAAATGTTCTTTAAAATCAACACTAATGTGATAAAAGTCAAGTTGATGTTGACTACTTGCTGATGTCGTCATTGTTATTTTTCCAGTACAGTATTATGCTTTGCATTTATCTTTAGTCACTGACACTGGACAGCTCATACAGATTTTACACAGCTGATGTACAGTATTGGTTTGACATCATATTTGTTAAGGACAACAGAACACTGTTTTTTTGCTTTTCGTTTGACTCATACGCTCTTCTCTGCTCCCACACGTACGCCAACTCACATGCTGGTCCAGAATAAAATCAGCTCACGAATAATATTAGTTTGCATCTGGGTGGAATTCTTCTGCTTAACTTTTTATGGTTGTTGAAAAATGTGTATTTCTCCTGCAGGTGGACAATCGACCCAAATACTATGGAAGAGAGTAAGTGGCTAATTTTGTAGGCGTGTCTTGTGAGAATTGTTTCATATGAACAGAAGACTTGTGTTGTGTTCAGGTACCATGGGATGATTTCCAGAGAGGAAGCCGACCAGCTCCTGAGTCAGGCCGAAGGCAGCTACCTCATTCGAGAGAGTCAGAGGCAACCAGGGACATATACATTGGCGCTGAGGTAGGCGCACTAATGTAAAAAGTAATTGTTGGCATCAGTTGTGCCATAGCAGAATGTGAATCGTCATGACAGATCTGAATGAGCTTGAGCCAAAGTGGAGCACCACTTGGTTTTGTGTTGTAATGATCTATTCATAGCCGTGTTCCACCTGCACACACCCGCTTCCATGTTTCCCCTGTGGTGATAATTACCTTCCATAAATACTACTCTGTGAATGGAAGGTTTGATTTTGGGTTAATGGTCTTAAAGTGTCGATCCACTAAGGCCTAGAAAAAATGTCCCAGTTTTGCATTTATGTGTCACACTTTTTCCCAAGCCTTATTAAAAGTTATTCAGGAGAGGGCAGATTTTGCCTAAGGGTGTCCACGCACTGCATGATGCTTGAAAATCCGACGTTTTGATTGGCTAAAGTTTTCAATTTTTGAATTGCCGCAAAACCAGCGGTGTGAAATCGTGTCGACTGTTGAATAGGTGGGGGTCCTAAGATAACTTTCCTGTCACCCCATTCAGGTTCGGAAGCCAAACGAGAAACTTCCGTCTTTACCATGATGGGAAGCACTTTGTTGGAGACAAGAGGTTCGAGTCCATCCATGACCTGGTCACAGATGGCCTCATCACACTTTACATTGAGACGAAGGTGAACACTAAGTGGGCACTAGGGATGTAACGATAACAGCAATAACGTGATATCGCGATATTAAAACTGACACAATATCGTCGTGGTCATGATATTAAAAGCAGCATATCTGTCATAAAAAGTCAGGTTGGTTTCCATTTGTGCAGTTCTAGCACCCTCTGGTGGCTAGTTTTTTAGTGCAGTTTAATTTTCACAAGGCATGTTTTGGCCCTTCTATGTTTAAAATCTACGCTAATGGTCAGATGAAGGGGAACAAAATATGCTTCAGTCAATATGTGGAACTCAATGTGTGCGTGCATTAGCTCATTCCCTGCCAATGACGGCCATAGACGTCAAAGATCAATTTTAACTGGGCTGGCAGTAAATGAGTTAGCAAGTAAGTGTTATGTACAAAAGCACAATAGTATTTTTTTTTTTAGTATGAGCTCTCCCTTTTTTCTTTTTTTTTCAATATTGTGACCCTTTTTTATATCACCAACCTCCCCACAGTATCGTGATAATTATCGTATCGTGAGCTACATACCGTGATATCGCTACATCCATAGTGGGCACCATTTTTTAACCCGTCCTTCTAACAGCCCAAAGCATTTCAAGTGTTTTCAAATTGTGACTTTCGTTTAGGCAGCGGAGTACATCGCCAAGATGACCATCAACCCTATCTATGAGCATGTGGGCTACACTACACTGAACCAGGAACCCACACTGAAGAAACACTTGCCACACAGCATGGAGGCTCCTGATGGCCCGGCTCCCATCAAAGATGACCACAACACTGAGGAGAGGGTGAGGACAATCAACATGAATTGATCCCAGCTACAGTATATACTTATCAGTTTCCCACTGCACTTAGTATATCTGCACTTTTGTATTTGTGAAGTGTCACAGACGATGCGGAATAGTGATGTAACATGCAACAAGACGGAACATTTAGTGACTGTAAGAATCACTGCGCTCTTATTGGTTCATTCTCCTCTGAATGTGACCTGTCCAATCCATCTCACGTTCGTTCCCTCTCTCACTTGTTCAGCGTAGCAGCGTATCAGCACACGCTCAGTCATGTGGATTGGAGCGTGCAGAGCGAGAGATGGTAACACCGGTCTAGTTTAGAGGCTGTGGAAGATGTTTCGGATTTATTTGCAGATCCTCAAGCAGATTTTGTGATTCTTTGGCTGACTTTTGTTGAACAGCGCCATCAGGATGCAGAAAATTTGGGCTCGCTGACCTTTAGAGGCTTGTCATTTTCACATCCAGCTTTTCTTTGGACTCTTCAACTTATTTCTGTTTGTGGTATGATTTATTGAAAGTGGGCTTTTGTCTTTAACTGTTTAGGGGCAGATATCACAAGTTTTTTCTTGTTTCTGTCCCCTTTCATTTCTTTTCTTTCAAAGAATGAAATACCTTTTTTGATTTGAATTGAATTAAACTACAGATCCCATAATGCCAAACAGTGAGGCTCATGTTGTTAGGAGAGGTAAGAAGCATTCGGACAGACGAGGGCAGAAACGCGCACGCCAAAAGAGTTCTTTGTTTGCTGCTGCTCTTGGTTTGGATGGCGGCGGCAGCGGCGGCGGCTCAGTTCTTCATCTGCCAGTTGCCGGCAGCGCCTTGGACCCCATTGTAAAGACAGAGACCCGGCTCAACCAAGGCCCGCTTGCGTCTAAACCAACTTCTCCTGTCTCCGCCTTTTGGCAGCCAATAAAATCGTTTGCCCTTTCACAGCTCACATCGCTGGTGCGGCGAGCCACGCTGCGCGAGAGTGACATGGTGCCCAAATATGAGAAGGTTCACAACTTTAAGGTGAGACTCGCGTGTGAGCGTGCGTGAATGTGTTGATTGCTTATTTATTTTTTGCCTTTGTCATCAGATTCATACATTTCGTGGCCCTCACTGGTGTGAGTACTGTGCCAACTTCATGTGGGGGCTCATTGCTCAAGGAGTCAAATGCGCAGGTAACACACGAGTGCACACACCAGAGGTGGGAGTCAGTCTTGAATATATGCAAGTCATAAATAAGTCTCAAGTGTTAGCCTTCAGGTTTCAAGCAAGGCCCAAGCTACTGTAGCAAAATCAAACAAGTCAAGTTGATTCCCTGCTAAATGTATGAGAAGTCGAATTATGTCATTACTTGGATGTGTAAGCAAGTTACAAAGGATGTCTTATTCAAATCATGTGACTCGGGTCTCCCCACCTCTGGTGCGCCCACACAAGCATGCATGCACACACACAAACATACATACATACTTGGGGTGTCAAAATGAGTGCATTAATTTAAAGTCCCTTTAACGGCACAATTTTTTTTTTTCCGTGCGATTAATGACCGCCCCTTACTTGGAAACCCTGGACTGGGGGAATTTCAGTCACAACACGACAAGACACGTCCATGTCAAAATTGAGCAGTAATAATAACCTTTTTTTTTTTTTTACTCAATTTTATGAATTATTACTGTATCAATGACTAAAAGATGCAGCCATAGTTCTATTAGGTTAACATTTTTTTTCCACTTTTATGTTAACAAGAGTATGAAAACTTTACTGTATTTTACTGCACATTCAGTACAGATATAAAATTTGTGATTAATCGTGAGTTAACTATTGAAGTCCTGCGATTAATTACGATTAAAAAAAATTAGCGCCTGACCCAAAAATCAATATATATTAGTGCTGTCAAAGTTAAAGCGTTAACTCATTGATTAATCACAAAAAAATATCGCATTAATCATTTAACGCAAATTAATCACACTATTAATTTTGACCGCAGATGATTCTTTATCTTGACAGCGGATGGTTACGTTAAACGTAGCACAGGTTGTGTTTGAGCAATAAACATAATTACATGGATTGAAGGATGGAAGGTAAAGCATTTAATACATGTTTGCGTATGACATTCAGAATATTTGTTCATGTCAAACTGTTGAGGTCATTTTATTTTTTATTTTAAACCATGCAAGTAATTAACTGATTAGAAAAAGAGGAGGATGAGTGTGTGTGCAGTGGATCAAATCATGTTGAAGACGCCCTCATAACATTAAATGTGGAAACGTTTAGCTTTTAAACACATAACAGGTGCTCTTCAAATTTGGCGGGCAAAAAATGTCGATTAAAATGCCTTTTTAATCAAGCGATGTGATTAATCTGATGTAATTTGAAAAATGATCATTTGACAGCTCTAATACATCCATACATATATGAATAAACCCCTGATATGTATCAGACTGCGGGTTGAACGTCCACAAGCAGTGCTCAAAGGTCGTGCCCAATGACTGCCAGCCAGACCTGCGTCACGTCAAGAAGGTGTACAGCTGCGACCTGACCACGTTGGTCAAAGCGCACAACACCAAAAGGCCCATGGTGGTGGACATGTGCATCCAGGAAATTGAAGCCAGAGGTGAGTGACGCCGAGAGCCGACTAACTCACCCACCGATCACTGTTTTTTTTTTAACCGTGGCCTCCCACTGCTCTCCAGGTCTCCAGTCAGAGGGTTTGTATAGAATATCTGGTTTCAGCGAGCTGGTTGAAGATGTCAAGCTGGCATTTGATAGAGGTAAGAATCACAATTCTAAAGTCAACTCTGCGACGGGCTCCTTCCCTGACACCGCACTGCATCCACAGATGGCGAGAAGGCGGACATCTCGTCAAGCGTGTATGAGGACATCAACATCATCACCGGCGCGCTCAAGCTCTACTTCCGAGAGCTGCCCATTCCCCTCATCACATACGATGCCTACCCGCGCTTCATCGAGACAGCAAGTAAGCCCCCCCCCCCCACTGACATTATATACAGGGATGTGATTTTTCCGCTAATTCGCGGAATTCCGCTTTTTTTTTTATCCCCCCCCAAAAAAAAATTTTTTTTCAGATTTTTTATTTTTATTTTATTTTATTTATTTATTTATTTTTTATAGTAGTTCATTGTGTATGCACATGACTCCGACAGATAACATCTGCTATAACAAAGACATTTGTGGTATGCTCTAATATGAGTTATTTTTCATTTGGTCATGATACAATTATTTGTTCATGAAATTTGAACTCTTCAACATTATTTATGTGTTAACTTAGTAATCACATTAGTTAGATATGATGATATTCTCAGTGATAGTTTTTAAAAGCAAAGGCAGTCCAATATTTTTGAATGTGACTGATTTTGAGTTGACTAAAACTGCCATTTCATATGGGATAGTTCAATATACATTGGAAATTTATGCTGTTGTTTTGTCTATTTCTTTGTCATGTGAGTGCATTGAAAGTACTTAAAAACACGGAAAACCCATGAGCTCTAACCCTAACCCTAACCCTAACCCTGGACCTAGCTGGGTGCCAGCGGCCCCCAGACCCCCGGCTAAATTTTCAGATAATTTCACTTTGGTCAAATCACATCCCTGTATATATGACAACATGGTTCATGTCTTGATTGGTGTTCTTCCATTTGCTCATTGTAGAGATCGCTGACCCAGAAAAACGCCTGGAATCCCTCCACGAAGCCCTGAAGCTACTTCCGCCGGCACACTGCGAGTCGTTGCGCCACCTCATGGCGCACCTCAAGAGGTACCGCCTGCCACATTTATTTTTTTTATGTAGCGCTATGAATGACTAACATTACACTAAAAATGTTACATGAAATAAATTGCTTCCAAGGGAGACTCAACACTGGCTGTAATTTAAATTTCTACAAGTATGTTGATTTAAAAATTAACAACTCAGCCATAGTTAACATGATCATTGAGGGTCTGGCTAATTGATTGACTTTTCTATTGAGCGGGCTAATGGTACACTTAAAACTTCTTGCATTATCCACTAGTTTAGATTTTTTTTCTTCTTTAATTTGGGACACTTTGTAATGGAAACAGAAAAAAAGCATCTGTACTAAACTGAACTGAACCAGACCATGGTGCTCGAGGGGAAACGGGACTAATTGAGCACTTTTCCAAAACCTAAGCTGTTTCCTCTCTTCCCTCAGGGTGACCCAGTACGAGAAGGAAAACCTCATGTCCAGCGAGAACCTTGGAATCGTCTTCGGACCCACGTTGATGAGATCGCCTGACTTGGATGCCATGACGGCACTCAATGACATCCGCTACCAAAGGCTGGTGGTCGAAATGCTCATCACCAATGAGGATGTGCTGTTCTGAGAGGCAGCAAAACAAGGACGGGAGGGCCAAAGATGTGTAACCAGTGCAAGGCAACTTGTTTCAAATGACTGCCTGTTTTTGTCAGTGCACTTGCCAGAAGCAGAAGGAAGTCATCGAGAAAAAAAAAAAAATGCTAACCCTGAGCCACATAGTGTCAGAGCAGTCAAATGAATGCTGTATTTCTGTTCTTTTTCGTGTTTGAGCTTTGTTGCAATGAACTGTGAGCTTGCCATCATGAGCCAAAATTCAAAATGTTGCAGCAGGCCTTCCATGGAAACCACAAGAACAACCATGTACTTCCTCAGTTTCCAAAAAAGAAAACATGATTGTATCTCGCTAAAACTGAACGAAGCTAATGTCATGAAGCGGTAGTGCTTGTATTATGAAGGATTTTATTTTGCAATGTTCATTTTTTTTTTAAACTGCGATAATGCCATTTGAAAAGGGCCAAGTGAAGTTGAGATGCATTTTGTTTGTGCTGCCTTATCGCACATACAGTATAAGCGAGTTCCACCCCATTTCTGTCGGGGAAAGGGGGCGATGTTCAACTCTTACTTGAACTTTTTCATGCAATAAAAGCAAAATTTAAGGTTGTAAAAAACATCAAACACTCCCATCGCTGCTGGACTGACTGATAATGTAGAGATGTAACATAATGTATCAACGTTTTCTAACAAATCAAGGTTGTTGTTTTTTGTTGTTGTGTGATTTAAAAATATATCGTGTATATTTTGTGTATTTTTAATTTTATTTCATCATGTACTAACACTACCACGATCTGCTGAACCTTGAACCACTTATGAGCCTTCCGTGATCTGTGACACGTATTCAGTATGTTCATTTCTTTTCTTATGCTGTCATGATGTTGATGTAAACTATTTTCTGTATAGTATGCATGGGGAAATTAAATTATTACACATGCCCATTAATTATGAAGTTTGATTATTTGACATCACTTTTATCTTTATTTTCTTCACAGGACTAAAAAAGTCTGTATTGTCTGCCCTTCTAGCTCCTCTATTTGTAAATTAGTGCACACGGTGACAAAGATGACGCAAGACGAGTATATTTGTCATGCATTCATCACTTTTAGGAAAACAGGTGCACATGCAAGTATTTGCCTTACAGGTTGCTGTGTATTTGCCGAGACAGATCATAAGAGGTGCTGTGATAAACGATCCGATTTTACTTAATCTGTCAAAATTAAATACAAATGCGTCTTTACTCACCTATCTATGCCAATGATTTATAGGAACAGACAGAATTATATTATCTTCCATTAGATGGCATAATAAGGTATAATAAATAATCCTGTGTGCTCTACCCACGTTTCCATTCATACGCCTGAAAAATAAGTCATGGCTTCCTGCAAATACGGTATCGTAGATTTTTTTTCAATTTACAGGCCCAGATTTCCCCACTGATTATTTTTGTCACGTGCTATAGCCTATGGCAATCATGTGGTCAGACTCAGTGGAGAGTTTACCTAAATAGAACACAGAGCAATCCGTCCGGTAACGCCTGAGTATGTATATAAAAAAAATACTTTCCTATTACATACAAGGCCTCGTTGGCGCAGTAGGCAGCGCGTCAGTCTCATAATCTGAAGGTCGTGAGTTCGAGCCTCACACGGGGCAGTATTTTTTCCCCATGAAGCTTCACGTAACTGAACAATGAACTAGTATTCGTTTTCTCGTGATAATATGCCCAAATTTGATTAGCTATACTTATGAACGTTTACTCACTATTTGATACTAAGCACCAATTCATAACGTTTCACGAGTATTTACAGCTATTAATGTTGTTACTGTGATGATAACTATCTAAATAAAATAGCGAGTAAACATATTTCTGACACATTCAATGTGGCGGAGTCGGACGCGTTGACGTATCGCATGATTCGCATGATCGCATCAACGCAAGTACCAATCGGCTCAAGGCGGCCCCTAGTGGCCATAATTATTCATTGAGACCTTCAGGTTTGAGAAGCTGTCAGGCCGCCATCAAATGAGCACAGCACATTTCTAGAAACTCACAGATCTGATTTGTGACCGCCAAATGTGACTTAACAGTTCTCCTGACCGCCTCCATAAGGTTTGCTAGAAGGACAAGGCAAGGATTGCTTCATTGCATTAGTTTGCCTCATTCTGAAAAAATCAGAATCAAAAACCTTTAAATTTTCCATCTTGCTAGTTTTTTTCCACCTATGCTTAGTTGATTTATTACTGACGTATTTCAGTATAAGAAATACATACAGTATTACTTTGCTTTATAGAACGAACTTTCAAAGGTCATAACGTTTACACGGTTCAGAAAGGATTGAATAATTCCAGGTCTTGTAGCTTTTCATGTTTCCACTTAAATGGGAGAAAAGAGAAAGAACTGCTTGACATTCCCTGTGAGAAACTGGTCATGCAGTCTCAGCGTGCTTTTTTTCCCCCTTTCAAACTGGTTGTCCAATTATTGTTCTCTCCTAAACAAACACACACCTTAAGCAGTCACTGCTGCAATCTTGTGGCATATGTGCGCTATATTTGAGGCACACGTCTAAACTTTACTACCGGTAAGAACTGCTTGGAGTATTACATTTGAGCAGGATTTTGAACCTTTTTATCTTCTTTTGTTAGACATGAAGATTGCTGCGTTCAATGTCCAGAGATTTGGACTAACAAAAGTCTCAAATCCAGATGTACTCTCAGCTCTGGTTAAGGTAGGACACACATGAATTGTTATGACAAGACAAATTAAAACACTAGGTTTCTCATTCCAGAAGCATTTATCATGCTTCTACGTTTGTCATAACTTAAAATCTTTAGATTGTGTCTCGATATGACATCATCCTGATTTTAGAGGTTGTGGATGTCAGTGGCGCGGCGGTTGAACTGTTTGTAAAGGAACTTAATAGGTGAGCTTGTTTATTTCTAAATGAAGCTAAGCCTTGTGCTAATGCTAATATCTTACGTGCCATGTGCCTCACAGAGTCAACGCACGCCATCATTATGCTCAGCAGCTTAGTAGCCGATTGGGAAGGAACAGATACAAGGAACAGTTCCTCTTCCTTTACAGGTAAAAAAACAATGCAGTATTGAAATACATAGCAAAGATTTCTAAGTTTCTTATTTGTCCATGTTAAAGGGATGACGTTGTCGACCTAATTGACCGCTATCAATATGAAGACAATCAAGACAGTGACGTGGATGCCTTTTGCAGGGAACCTTATATTCTGCATTTCAAACCATGCAACACTGGCAAGCCTTTTTGATTTTTCACATTCGCATCCAATCCTTAAAAACATTGCTATAGTGTCCGCAGTATGTCTGAGTCCATTATGGACACGTTAAGTTGTTTACAGGTAGTGAGCCACAATGAAAGGACTAGCAGGTTTGTCAAGTTCTGTCAATCATTGTCTCCAGTGTGTAACAGGTTATGTCTCCCACATACATAGTTAAATCCGTCTGTGTTCATGTTGCAGTGCTGAAGGATATAGTGATGATTCCAGTTCGGACCACATCGTGGGATACAGAGAAAGAGCTAGATGAACTCTATGATGTCTTCCTGGCGGTCAAGGAGAAATGGAAAACGGATGTGAGTTGCACCGACCTGCTGCAGTTCGGCCTCCACTGGAATGAGCATGGCACTAAAAAAAATGCTGGGTATCAGATTGGGTTACTTTTACCAAATATTAGGTTGAAGTTTGGATTAAGGAGGGCTGAGGAACTGATGCTGATCACCATTTTGGACCGGTAAACCGAAGCAGAAGTAAATTTAACTCATTCACTGCCATTGATGCCTATAGACGTCAAAAATTAATTTGAACTATTTCTATTAGTTAATTTTTTTTCCCACTTTTGTTAACAAGAGTATGAAAACCTAGATTTTTTTTATTGCACATTAAGAACAAATATAAAATTAGTTATTAATCGTGAGTTAACTAGTGAAGTCATGCGATTAATTACAATTAAAAAAAATTATCACCTGACGCCCCTAATTTTTAATCATCTTTTTTTTAATCGTGAGTTAAATAGTGAAGTCATGCGATTCATTACAATTAAAAAATTTAATCACGTGACACCCTTCATTTTTAAATAATATTTTCTTTCTTTTTTTAATCGTGAGTTAACTAGTAAAGTCATGCGATTAATTACAATAAAAAAATTAAGCATCTCTCACCCCTAATTTTTAATCATCTTTTTTTATCATGAGTTAAATAGTGATGTCATGCGATTAATTACAATTTAAAATTTTAATCACCTGACGCCCCTAATTTTTAATAATCTTTTCTTTTTTTTAATCGTGAGTTAACTAGCAAAGTCATGCGATTAATTACAATCAAAAAAATTAATCACCTGACGCCCTTAATTTTTAATAATCTTTTTTTTGTAAAAACTAAAACATTATTCAAAATTAGGGGCGCCAGGTGATTCAAATTTGTCATTGTAATTAATCACATGACTTAGTTAACTCACGATTTTATATCTGTTCTAAATGTATAATACATATTTTTTTCTAGGTTTTCATACTCTTGTTAACAAAAGTGGATTTTTTTTAAACTAATAGAAATTGTTCAACTGAATTTTTGACGTTTATAGCCGTCAATGGCAGTGGATGAGTTAACATGAGTTATGGGGAGTGGTTAAGTAAATCGTTGGTTTGCTCCATCTATTGAATTCTTGCTTTTGCCTGTAAACAAAAGTTAGAGAACTATAAGTCAGACATCTGCCTTCTTCTCTCTCTCTTTTCCAGAACGTAATGATCCTGGGTGACTTCAATGCAGATGGAAAATATGTAACTCAAAAAGGAATGAAAGAGCTTCGCATTCGCAGTGACAAGAATTTTCACTGGCTCATTAGTGACGATATGGACACAACTGCAAATACAGAAAATGCACATACCTATGACAGGCATGCTTTCATCCAAAATATTTCTTCAATGAAATTCCTTGCTTTTTGAGAAAACAGTCAAAAGGTTGGTTTTATCTTGTTTCCATTGCTTTTAAAAAGGATTGTCGTGTATGGAGACGACATGATGGCCGCCATTGTACCACAGTCAGCCAAACCATTCAATTTTCACAGAGAGTTTTCAATGACAGAAGAATTGGTGAGTTCTATGTTATGTCACACGACTAACAATAAATCATCTCACGCTGTGTTATGCACACTTCCACAGGCACTGAAAGTGAGTGACCGCTACCCAGTTGAGGTGGAGTTGAGCAGCTCCCTTCCTTTCTGGATGACACATCACACCCAGAAAGGTGGCACTGAATACACACTGCATCCAACAGTAATGAACCCTTCCACAGGTAAAGAGTCAATTGTTAATTAAGTTGATCTCGTTGCTTGCAATAATAATACACAACATGTCACAAATAAATCTATGACACAACATCCATCTGTAAAGAAACATAATGTGTTTGTGTGTCTTTTACCTCCTAGGGTGTTTGCGCAATGATGTGTTGACACTGCAGAAGGAAAACCTCTATCTGGAACGAGAAAAACTCCAACTTGAGATTTCCTTGTTAAAACATCAGCTTGCCTCACTCAGTAGAGTATGACGAGAATCAATAAACAACATTCACATTTCCTGTCATGTAAATCTGTTCTCCCACTCACTAGCTTCATTTAACATATTGTATTGCATATCAGCATAATAAATATATATTACGTGTTTAGTATTGTATATATTTACACATTTTGTTCTGTATTTTTACTGTTGTATGATCCCAACCTTTATCGTGCCAAATAACCCACCCATTTGTTTAGAAAAATGTCATGCAAAACGCCAAGGTAAAAAAATAAAATAAAATCACGTTTTTATCTAAATTTACTTCCTCACTGTGAAAGTTGGGCCAATTGAATTGAACAAAAGGCTGAGATACTCGCAGGGAGTCAATTGTTACTATTCTGTTGTATGAATAGCAACCAGGTGGCTCCGCAGATTTGTTGTATTTCTGTCATCTAGTGGAAAAGCATTTAGTTGGTCTACCTATTATCACATATCACTGGCATGGACAGAAACAAATTAGAAGTTGAAAACTAAATTCATTTTTATGACAAATTAATTGAAATTGGATCATTTCACAAGAGATCCCCTCATAATCACTTACAAATGATCGAGCTGGGAATCACTGGTACACTCTAAGTGAGTATAAAGGCTTAAAACCAAGTACAATAGAAGCAAAATGTGGCTTTTGTGTGGACTGCAACTTCCTGGTGATATTTAGTCACCCCTTTCCTTGTTTATTAGGCCTGTGTTTCCACATTTATTTAAAATGTTTTGTTAAAAGTAATTTTAATGCCTATGAAAAAAATTATAAAAATAAAAACAACCCCCCCCCCACGAAAAAAATCACAACATAAAATAACTAAAAGTTTTTATACGTAAAGCATTTCCAAATTTTCTACAAAAATAGGCTACCGTCCAACGTACAAAAAGCTGCATTTATGAATATCACGTATTTTAAAAGACTTTTAAAAACTGTTAAAATAATATTGCTGTCAAATTCAATCCGTCATATTAAAAACATAATATTGTTTAGCGTGATTTCAAAATATGCGGTAGTAAAAAATTCCCTGGTCAGCCAGCGTGTACACATATAATTAATAGAAGAGTTTTCTTTTATTCGCCTTTCTTTGACGCCGCGAAGGCAACGCCACCACGTCACGTGACTCCAGAGCTCCTTCCCTTCCAGCAAAACA
The DNA here is from genome assembly GCF_051991255.1 of Vanacampus margaritifer. Taxonomy (NCBI): domain Eukaryota; kingdom Metazoa; phylum Chordata; class Actinopteri; order Syngnathiformes; family Syngnathidae; genus Vanacampus; species Vanacampus margaritifer. Next base: position 13,783,337 of record NC_135432.1, read on the forward strand.
TTACAGAGCAGAAAGCACTTGTCAACAACCGAGCGTTGATCTTGACGCAGCACCTCAACTTCCGAGCGAACAAACTCTCAAACCTCACCCACTTTTTGCCTACCTGTCCAACAGACAGGCCGACTCAATGCATTTCAGAGGACCGAAAACACTGAGGGGATCATGGACGTCCACGATTTGTTTAGTAGTTGCAGAAAGGGCGACATTTGTAGAGTCAGGTAACCATTATTTGTTTACAAACATTCCTTCTAAGCGACCGATTTCCTCATACGGTACTCTTAAAAAGAAAAAGAAAAAAAGCATTACTGTAAGAGTTACAGCTGCTCCTTAACGAAACGAGCGTTGCTATCGTTAGCCAAAATGAGCTTTTATTGTCACCGAACCTCAGTCGCTTAGTTTGCACATGTAACATTAGTTAGTAGATTAGTGGCATGATTATATGCATGATTTGACGTCATTACACTCTACAGCTGAGACATGTGTGGCATTCTGCAAACTAATATAATACAAATAAAGTAAAATAGATCCGTCAGGCAGACAAATGATAATAACACCGGATTCTGACTGGTTTTATAAACTCCCGAATCTCCCCAATACATTAAAACTACAAAATTTTAAGTGGTCTTTTCTTATGGGCAACCTAATAATACATACCTATGCAATAATCATGTTGTCAAATGAGGATCTTGATATACCACGCCAGTATATTAGATTTATTTATTTAATTTTTTTTGCAAATGAGAGGTGCTCATGAACACAAATTTAGACATTTGTGAACACTATTTGAGAGAAAAGGGCACTTTGTGTGAATAGAAAATTGTCGTAGATCTGAAAAATGGGAATACAAACAAAAATTTTGCATTTATTTATATAATTTTGTTATGTATTTATACAACAGTACTCCTATGTTTACACCCCCTGGTAGAATTTGTGAATTATTTACAATTCGGGCAAAATATGACTGAGCATGCATTTCGGGATAGTGGTCACTGGTGAAGCCATTTGTTAATTGTGTGTGCCTTTAAAAAAAAAAAATCATATTATTAGCTGAACTTGCTCAAATGGCCTTGTCAAAAGTTTATATACTGTACCTTGAAGAATGTTTGATCTGATAATATAATATATGTTGACAGTACACACAATGTTTAAATGCAGTTTCTGCATATGACTTGTTTGCATTAGTGTCTGCCAGAAAAGGTAGTTAAACTTTAATGAACCATGAAAAGAGTATGAAGATTTGATACAAAACCAGGGTAAATCCGGGGTAGGCAAAGCCACAACTGCCACTTTGCCAGTAAGACTTTTTGCAATGAGAGAGGGGGGGGGGGGGGAAACAACCTTCAGGCAACTTAAGCTAAAATACAGGCTTTTCTGGAAAAAAAAGTGCTTCTGCCTGCTTGTTCACTCATGCTTTCTTTTAACAATGTTGCATGTCTTGCCATTTCTGCCCGGCTGTGTAAATGTACGAGCACAATATAATGACGTTGAAATACAGGGGCAATTGTGTATATGTAACAATATTATGACATGATTACGATCTTCACAATCAAATGGCTGTCTGTGAGAATCTATCATTACAATGTGGCCTGTGGTGAAAATGAGTTTTGATAACTAGATAAGGCCAAAATGCAGCTGTTTGATTTGTGCTGCAGTTTTACATAAAAACGCTAAAAATAAGAATGAATATATGCTCCTTTTGTCGTGAAAAACTAGGAAACTGTTACCACCAGCCATACATTTAGAGGATTTTGGCTTTTTCAAGACCCACAGGCTATTTTCTGCATGACTGTTCTAAATGACAATGCCAAATTTCCATTTGGAATTTGGGAGTTATGTTGTCTGTAGTTTATTGTAGAATAAAACAAAAGTATTCATTGTATTCAAACACACTTATAAATAGCAAAATCAGAGCAATTGATTATTTTGCAGTGGTCTCTTGATATTTTTGAGGCTGTATGTTCTTGTGTTAGGTAACCTAATTTCTCCATATCGCTTCATCATATAATCATTACATCATTATTATTAAGCCATTCATTTTGTGTTTTTTAGATACCTCATTGAACAGCGAGACGTGGGCCTCAATGTAAGAGACAAATGGGATAGCAGCCCCTTGTAAGTACCGTTCTTTGTGGTGAACGTGAAAGAGTATCTTTTACCATTTCTGAGGTGACCTCTCTCGTCTGCTAGGTATTACGCTTGTCTCTGTGGCCATGAGGAGCTTGTCCAGTACCTGCTGGCAAGTGGTAAGGTTGAGATTTTAGCACTGTTATCTGGAGGAGGATCTCGTACTGCTCTGTCATTTTGTGTAACACAGCATTCCAGAAAGATGTCCTCTTTTCTCCTTTTTTTGCCGCGTAGGTGCCAAGTGTGAGGCCAACACGTTTGATGGCGAGCGCTGCCTGTACGGCTCACTGAACGACTCCATCCGACGCCTGCTCAAAGAATACAAGTGTGTCAGTGTCCGCGCCATGAAGCGGGATGATTTTAACTACTGCCTGCACTTGTAAGTTTAGACCTAAGTAGTTTGACTTTAAAGCTGTTCTTTGTAACAATTTGTCCAAAAATATCTTTACAGTAGCCTTTTTATTTGACCATTGATGACTGAAACATCTTCTAATAAGTAGATTAACACCTTAGTTGTGCACAATGGGAACTCCTGCATACCTGTGGCCAGTAGTTTTCAGACTGGATTCGGGTTCGAATTTCCCACCCTCTGTCTGCCGATGTGGCGTCATGTGCGCATTGTGTATGTGAAGTAGGATGTGTGCAGTTTCATTTTTCATCAATAGGTGGCAGTAGCAATTCAAAATGGAATTTTCTGCATTCAGTAGCTTTAAATGTGTTCACATACCTTTTGGTCTTTTTGTACGCAATTAAATCTTACTACCAACAATACTACATCCAACTAGTAGGCATGTGTCACACACTAGTAACCTCCCTATTAGTTTATTTTCGTACAGGTTGTAGGTCCTATTAACTCATTCAGGCCCAGCCATTTTCACTGAAGCAACCCCCTTCGCTCCTTGCTGTTTTACTGGATTTTGACTGATTTTTGCAAGGCCCACAGAATATTGTGTTACTATTGCTATAAAAACATGGTACCTACCGAAAGGAAGATTAGTAGCGTCTCTTTTTTCATCGTGAAAAAAAAAATTCTATCTGTTTCCATTTAGCAGCAATTAGCATTAGAATATAGCTAAGTTTTATCATTATTCATAAATCTGTTAAAAACAATGGGGAAAAGAGCTTTTTTGCAACATGGCCCTGGTTGATCTCTTATACTTTGCTGCCAACTGCTGGCCGTTTTTGTAATAACTACCATTGCTTTAAGCGACCTCTTTAGGTCAAAGCCTTCTGTATGCTCTAGCATAAAAAAAAAAACATAAAAAAGTTTTGGGGGCTATGGTACGATGGCATATTAGGGCCACGTATAAATATATATTTTTAGAGGGTGGCGACAATATATTCCGAGAAAAAAACTTGCACTTTATAAATTGGCGACTTTATAAAGTGGCAGATTTGCGGGGGAAAAACTCAGAAAGTTTCGAGAACGACACGTAGCGTACCACTCGGATGTTTGTGCCAATACTTTTCGGTCGTGTTTCCAAACAAGGAGATAGTAATTGCTTTAGTAGAGATTAACCATATGATGTTAAGCATTCATTCGCTTTTTGAAGCGTTGTGTACGGCCACTGACCAGCGACAAACACGCCTCGCTTTGCGAAGGTCCACACCCGGACAATCAAGCATTTAAGTTAATTTGTTAAAATGTATATTTACTTGTACATTTATCATTTATTTTCCAGAATTATTATTTACACGTTCATACATTTTTGTGTTTTTTTTGTACAAGTATCTAAATTGATGTGTCGAATCTGCTTGCTCTCCGCCATTCACTAGCATTTACCTATGGTATGCTAGCATCTGATTGGTTTGTGTTAGTCAGCTGATAGGAGTTCAGGAAGTGTTGTCACTCTGGCTGCGGGGAATGATGAGCAAAGTTTAAATCTAAGAATGAATCCATCGCCATCCTGCCTTTTCATTTTATAAACAGTGTCCCATTAACCACCAACGAATCCTCTCATTAGACAATAGCTACGTGTTTTTCTCGCAAATCTGTGACATTATGAAGTGGCAAATTTACGAGTTTTTTTTTTTTTATCGGAATATTGCCCCCGCCCTCCCCAAAATATATATTTATACGTGGCCCTAATACGCCATCGTACCATAGTCCCCAAAACTTATCTATACATTTTTTTAATGTTTTTTTTTTAATGCTAGAGCATACAGAAGGCTTTGACGCAGCCTCTGACCTGAAGAAGGGATGGTAGTTATTACAAAAACGGCCAGCAGTTGGCAGCAAAGTACAAGAGATCAACCTGGGCCATGTTGTAAAAAAGCTCTTTTCCCCATTGTCTAATACGCCGTGGTACTATGGCAATATTTAAAATACTGTAGAACGTTTTTATATGCTTTTGGGAGCAAATTAAAACGTTTTTAAATGATCTTGGTCTAATTATTTTGTATCACAAAAACGGTCATTGGAAAAGAGCTGTCAAGACTTTTTATATCCTGTGTATAAATGTCCCCATTGTAGGACTAATACATCTCTTTTGTTCTCCCTGAAGAACAGCCAAGGTCGTGTCATCCTAACATTTGCTCTCTCCTCAGGTTGCTGGAGCAGGGACTGCACAGTGACATCACGTTCCTGGTTCATGGGCAAATGTTCGCGGCTCACCGATGTGTGCTCGGTGCACTGTCAGAGTATTTCACAGAAATGTTTGCAACCAAATGGAAAAACAAAACCTTGATCCACCTTAAACATCCTCTGGTAGGCCCACTCGCTCGAGTCATTGCTATGTCTTGTCTACTTTTGTAAGAGATGATCATGTGTGATTGTAAGCGCACATATTTGTACCTGCTTACAGATCAACCCTGCAGCTTTTGGAGCCATTCTGCAATATTTATATACAGGTGAGGAGAATTTACAGCTCCTAATCATAAGGATGTGTCGTAGTAAATAAACCATGCTTCATGCTTGCTTGATAAGAGGTTTAATGAGAAATTCTGACAAATAAACTGCTTGCTTGCTCCCAAATAATGCTTTTTTTTCCCATCACACTGATTGATTATAAACAGGTTTGTAATTCTGAACTGTTATTGTCCGGATCATAAACGTAACCAATCTCACAGTTGGATTAATTGATTATCATGCCCATCCCTAATTTGTTACAGGGCGTATGGATATTGACGTGAGCCTCGTGGACGACTGCAGACGACTTGCTAAGCAGTGCAAAATGACAGATTTCATTGAGGAGCTGCAGATAAAATGCAGACAGGTGTATGAATTTGGTAAGATGCCATTTTTATATGTCAGACTGCGCTAATCTGTTTCTCAAAGCTTGACTCTCTTCTTGTTTCTTTTTGTCCCGGAAGTGTCCAACAAGCCAGGCATCTGCGTGAAGGTTCTCAGTCTGGAACCTCATAGCTGCCAACTCCAGGAAGACATGGCCCAGTTGGCAGACTGCGCTCTGCCCCTTCAGCTCAGAGTAAGAATTGGGTTTGAGGTTTTTTATTTTAACCCTTTCATCCTGCCCAGTTACAGAAATATAAAACGTATTATTTACTGATTAGCATATGTCGAAGCTAATCGCTCAGTAACAAATGATCAGCTTAGCTCAATAATTGATGCCGTACAACTGTTTACATTTGAATCTATGTTAGTGTTTATAATTTAACAATGAATTGTAATAAATTGTTTTAATATACACTGGTGCCGTGCGATATGAGTGGCACGGCTTACGAGTAGTTTTTTTGCGATACAAGTTGTCATTCGGACCATTTTTGGTTGGACTTGCGACCGCAAATTTAAGGTACATGCACTGTATGGTGGCAGTGGCTCAACTAGCTTCAGAACAAGTAGCATTTTGTCAGAATAAGTAAATATTCGTCGAAAAAGAGGTTTCAAGATTTTTATTGCCTCTCTTAGTTGAAGTTTACTGTCAAACTAATCAGGAATCACACGTGTATTCCAAAAACTACGTAACCCTTAGCCTTTAGTCCGCTACCTTAATGCTATTGCTAATCTATAATGGGAAACACCATTGGCAAGCGTTAGCATCTCTGTAGCAGTGTTATAACCCGTTATGCATGTAAACCGGCAATAACAGTCATCGCAGTCATGTATTCTTTATCCTCTGCCAAGAAATGACTAATAATACCGCTGAGTGTCTCAGTCTTCCTTTTTTTTTCTTGTACATCAAGGTGACTGTAATTATAGGCACAATGTGCATTGAACTGATTGCTTAAGTTATTTTTAATTCTGACTTTACTGTATGTATTTTATTAAAGTCTAATATTAAAGTGCTATTTTTTTGTCATTAAAATGCATGAAATTTTTTTGTGGGGAGTCTGGAATAGATCGTCATTTCCATTAATTTCAATGTGAAAAGATAATTTGAAATACAAGTCTTTTGAGTTGCAAGCATGAAGAATGAGTTAAACTTGTATCTTAAGGCACCACTGTGACCCACCCCGCCCTCCCCACCCCCAATTTTGCGGTGCTTTAACATCTACCTATATTGATTGCCTAATCAGCTAGCTGTGATGCTGAAGTTCTTGTTGTAAAGGCCAAATCCACCATTTTGCTTTTGATTCTCCTCAGGTTGGCTTCGGGGCACTTCCCTTCAACAGGGTCGACCACCTGCCCACCTATCCTGACGTCTGCTTTAGAGTTGAAGGCTACGATTTCTTGTGTCATAAGGTTTAACGCTTTATTCTCGTTGTAGACCGGCCTCGTGCTTTCACTTCAGCTAAGTTTTTTTTTTTTTTTGGGATTATTATTTGTGTGTATTTCTGCAGGCGTTTTTCTGTGGACGAAGTGATTACTTTAAAGCTTTGCTGGAGGACCATTTCAGTGAGGGAGAGCAGCTTCAGTCCCAGCCTAGCACGCCGGCGATAACTCTGCACAACATTTCTCATCAGATTTTCATCCATGTCATGTATTACATCTACAGCGATGACACACAGGTTTGAGTTTTTTTGGTTATGTTTAAATCCGATCATATACACAATATTAAAACATGCTTTGAGGGCAAGCTTACTTTAATTCCAACTGTACTTAGTGAGGGTGAACTCGCAACAAACAACCTGCAATGCTTCTTGAGTGTTAATCAATTTGGCCTGACAACCAATCGGTTCTTCCTGATGTCCAGCTGACACGGGAGAACGTGTTTGACATCCTGTGTGTGGCTGACATGTACCTGCTGCCGGGGCTGAAACGTCTGTGCGGGAAGACCCTGGCCAAGAACATATGTGAGGACAACGTTCTGTGCATGTGGAAGACGGCCAAGCTCTTCCGGCTCTCTCGGCTGGAGGATCAATGCATAGAGTTCATGGCCAAAATAATTGAGCGGGTGGGTGTTGTTTTTTTTTTTTTAGGTTTTTATGAGAATTTACTGAAGTTATGCACACTAACCTTAAAACCTAAATTTAGCCCTCTTTACAATAGCCTTTTTTATTTGACCATTTATGACTGAATCTTCTAATTAGCAGATTAACACCCTAGCTGTTTGGATTCGGGTTCGGATTACCCGGCCGCTGTCTGCGGATGTGACGTGTGCATTGTGTACGTGAAGGAGGATGTGTGTAGTTTCATTTCTCGGCCACAAGTGGCAGTAGCGATTCGAAATGTAATTTTCTGGTGCACCGCTGTATAGATATTTTGATAAAGTGCTACATCATAGCTTAATGTTAAAGGTAATAAGGCAAAGTTGAGTATTTTTTCAGGATTTTGAGGTGGCTGACGACACTATCCCACTAGAATATACGATATCCTCCCCTTACTGAGCCAATCTTCACATTCAGAAGCAAAACAAGAACAATTTATAGTCAACCGGAGATTCATTTTTACAGCAGTTACTAGACGAAAGGTTATTTTGCTGCGGGCTGCTAAAAAAATGGGCGTCAGGCCACAGTTTGGACACCTCTGGACTATGGGCTGCACAGCATGAGATAAAAAGATCTTCATCCCTGGAAGCAACCTGACTCATTTCAGTGTAAAAAGATCACCAAAGACAAAATGCAAAAAAAGGCAAAAAAACAAGCTTTTTTGCTAATTGCTTAGAAGGTGTGCTAATTCGTTTTAAGAGTTTTAGTGGTGCTTCCATCTATTTTGTCGTATTAGAGAAAGCACTCATTCAACAGGGCTGTAAGCTACATTTCTTTTCTATTAATAATTAATTAATCTTTGTTTGGTGCGATTGACTTGAAATAATACACAGTAGATATATAGCCATATATCCACATCCAGTTTAAGTGCAAACAACAGTTCTATTTCATCCCTGCTGACTTCCACTAACAGCACGGAATGGCTAGCATTATTGTCTACTGGAAAACTCAACAACAAAAATTACCACTGTTACATTATTCACAATTTCCGTTTCCCTTGTTGTAATCTTCCACCTGCGTGCTCGTCGTACGCGTCCGTCACAGCTGGTGGAGAAGGAAGAATTTGCTGAGATGGTCAAGGAGGATGCCGCTTTGCTGGAAAAGCGACACGAGACCGACTCGGTCCCCCTGATAGACGACATCCGTTTCCACATCGCCAGCAACGTGCAGACGTTCAGTGCCATCGAGGAGGCCAATCAGAAACTAGAGGCCTTGGAAGAGCTGCTGTTCAGCATCGATATCGACTGCTGAAGACTCCTTGAACATCTAGAGAGGTGCAATTTGCGTGAGAAAAGACGTTTGTGTTCGCATTTAAAAGCTTCTTTTGTCTGCAGTATATTGTTACAATAATATTGTACATAACCTATTTTTAGTTGTAAACATTAGTGAGAGTATTGAGTGTATTGCACATACCATCTTGCTAAGGAAAGCAGATTTTAAAAGTCTACACATCCTTGTTTTAATGCTATTTTTTTGTAATCATTTACTTTTTCCACCATTATTGTGTCCTGTAACTTGTACAACTTGTACAACTACATTGGGGAAAAAAAGATTAAGATAAATCTTTTGCAGAGGGGAACAAAAATAAGCAACAAAAGATCATGCGCAATGTGATAAGTGTGCACACCCTCTCAATACTGGGGTTGTGGCTGAGTTTAAAGCTAATCAGTCACTTTCCAACTCGTGTTAAATGGAAGTCAGTTAGCACACACCTGCCACAGCGCCACCATTTAAATGTATTCTGATTAACACAGTGCTTCTCGGTTATTTTTTGTTACGCTCAAGGACGAAGAAAATATTCCCAGTTACAAGAAGGTGTACACACTTGTGCACTCACATTATTGTATTTGTTTACTTCCTTCTTTAAAATATTGCCCCCCCCCCCCGCCCCATTACGCTGCCATTGATTAATTTTAACTATTTCTATTAGTTTAACTTTTTTTCTGCTTTTGTTAACAAGAGTATGAAAACCTAGAACAAAATATTGTACATTTAGAACAGATATAAAATTTGTGATTAATCGTGCGTTAACTTGAAGTCATGCGATTAATTACAATTTAAAAATGTTATCACCTGACGCCCTTAATTTTTAATAATCTTTTTTTTTCCTCATAAAATATTATTTTAAAAATGTCTAGGTTTTCATACTCTTGTTAACAAAAATGGGGAAAAAATGTTAAACTAATAGAAATAGCTCAAATGAAATTTTGACATTTATAGGCGTCAATGGTCACAAAGATTTACAAATGATTTGTTTTGGTTTAATCTTTAAAAAACTAGGAGTTTATCCATACGTGTGTAACTTTTTTATTTTAAATACATGATTACTTTAATTTGGCTTCCAAATAGCACAACAACAAGGCAAATAGATGATTTAATTGCCACCTTTTAAACCCTTATAATAATTCATGCATTTTGCAAATATTTTAATATTTAAGTATCCAATTCCATGAAGAATATGATTTTGTCATTCTCTATTCGTGTTGGATGTTATGAAACATCTTTGGTAGTGTGTGCAAGAGATAAAAAAAAAAAAAAAAAGAAGTGATGTAGTTCACATTTGTACCACCAGATGATGTCATTGCTCAGCTTTTGGGTAGCTGTGTATTATACAAGACTTTGCGCCAATATCCTTCATCTTCAAATAACAGATTTCTAGATTTCTGAGATTTTCTTTTTCAAAGTAGACTGAAGTTATCAGAGTGGTGAGAAAAAAACACGTACTTTGATGTAATCTTGTGTTTTGTATAACTTGTATTCAACTGACTGAGCAAAGTTGCTGTTCTAACACTATAAATGCAGTGCCACTGAAAATGTCAGTGAACAAAACCTTTGGCTTTCAGCCCCGTCAAGTCTCTTGAAACACTAACAAGGTCTATGGTACGAGAATAAACAGCACAATTAGTTATTACCCCAACAATCTTCTTGTGCAAATGTTTTATTGTTGCTAAGCAACACAGATGGGTTTAGTCACAGGTTGGAAAACATTGTCCTTGTCACCTTATTTCTGATATCAAAAGAAAGCTCCTCCTCTTGTACAATAACTTCAGCACATAGTTGTGTAACTTGTGACTGTACTCTTTGTTCACCTCAATGTCTTCATATAGTTTGATTGCACATGTAGGACTGTTCTATTCATTTGCTGGATTATAACCCTATACGCACACTGCACCTTTGCCCCCGTCTTTGTCCAATAATTACATTGCTCTTTTATGGAATTGACATAACTCATCATTAATCACAGAAACACAAGGCGAGTCAAGACTTTTTAATTTAAAGACACTAATGTGTTTATAAGCTGCTTTATTTCTCTTTCTCCACTGCCAAGACCTGACTTTCTTTTTTTTCCCTCTTTTTTTTCTGGAGACGTGACTTTCTGTTGCATGTCCAGTCCACTCCTGTCCTGAATAATATTTAGCAAAGACAAGTTCCATGTGTTTCTAGAAAAAAAAAAAAGCTAACTTGAAGAGGGCAGCGGGGGATAAAATCTCTTGGCTCTTGACTCATGCCTGTGCGTGCGTGACTCACAGAGGCCTCACAGTGACATCTGTCTCCTCGTATATGAGAATCTGCGAGGACACAAATTCATGCGGAGCAGCTATGTGTCGCGCTCATTTCTGCAATATACGAATGGAGCTCAACGGTTTCCTATTTTGTTCTGTTTGATTGGCTGTGTGAAGGGACACAATTGCCTCTGAGGTGCTGCCCTTCAAGGTAGCCAAAAAATCGCTCGTTTGCTTTTTTCATTGTTACGAAAATGTACCCATGTGATAACTTATGTACACTTTTCTTGTATTTTCATCTACTTACATATAGGAATACATAAGAGCATCCACAAACTATCAAATGGGTTTACAAGGAGTTTGCTAAGTAACAAAGTACAGATGCATCGTTTGCATTTTTAATGAAAACACATTTTCCTCGTATTTGTCAAAACTAACAGGATAAACCTGATAGTGATAGTCATCCTCTCTGTTGAATAGGAAGTTTAAGAAACCAGACACAGAAGGTTTACTGGACTTGCTTGTGGGCACTTGTAAATCGTAACTGGTAACGACCGACACCTGCAACCTCGCGCGGACTTCTTACAATGGGCTTGAGTAACCTTGCTCAAAATAGAAAGCCAATTCCTCATTTACTAAAAATCGGACATAAGACTAGCAAACAGAAACAGAGCCATTATGAAGTCGTGCTACCAACGTAGCAGCCTTAGCTAACGTTGGCTTATTCACAGGAATGCCAACTCCGTATTATTTAGCGCTGCTTTTTTGTATTTTAATGAAGCTGGATATGCGTTCTCTGTGACTATTTATGCTGTCTATTTATTCTATTTGTGTTTCAACACATCAAAATCTTGCCATCAATGTTAACTCATTCACTGCCATTGACGGCTATTGACGTCAAAAATTCATTAGAACTATTTCTTTTAGTTTAACATTTCTTTCCACTTTTGTTAACAAGAGTATGAAAACCTAGATTGTTTTATTGTACATTTAGAACGGATATAAAAATTAAAAATAATAAAATAAAAAAGTGATTAATCGTGAGTTAACTAGTAAAGTCATGCGATTAATTACGATTAAAAAATGTAATCGCCTGACGCCCCTAATTTATAATAATCTTTTCTTTTCTTTTTAAATCATGTCAGGCGATTAATTTTTTTATTTGTAATTAATTGCATGTCTTCAATAGTTAACTCACGATTAATCAAACATTTTACATCTGTTCTAAATGTACAATAAAAAAAATCTAGGTTTTCATAGTCTTGTTAAAAAAAGTGGGAAAAAAATGTTAGACTAATAGAAAAAGTTCAAATGAATTTTTGACGTCTATAGCCGTAAATGGCAATTAATGAGTTAATAGACCCCCCCCCCTTCCCCGCCAAACACACACAAAGTAAAGGAGTCATATGAGTACTTGCTACATCTCAATTTGACTGATTGATTTGTATTCATTTAAATTATTTTGTTGCTTAGTTAGCTAATATAATACAGATGGTTGCATTTATTTTGAGAGGAATTTCATATTACGGCTACAATAAAATAATATCTGCCTTCCTGAAGTGTTCTTTGTTATAATGTGAGATCATCACATTTACACCTTGTATCTTGTAAAGATACAGTATGTTCTCCAGGGGACAAAGTCATGCGCTGCTTGTGTCCCTGCTGAAATCCTAGTCACTTCGTCATGGGATTAGTACTCGAGAGCGAGAGAGAGAGAGAGAGAGAGAGAGAGTGGTAAACCCGTACTTAGCCAGACACTGACCTGAAAAGCCACCTTCCACCTCCATTTTCTACCTTCCACAATAGCATGTCCTTATTAGGTAATATACCAGTTTGAGGAATGTACGTCAATGAAATGTATCAATGTTTTATTTTGTGGATGCAGCCAACAAGCAACACAGGAAGTCCTGTATTTACGTTTCATTAGAGCGATTTAGGTCTCGGGTCAGTGTAGTGTTGTGTTGTCCAGGCCAGCTGTTACGTAAGAAGTGGCACAGTATAGACCACACACGTACTGCACTGGAAAAAGACGCCAAGACGATCTCTTTATAGGATTGTCTTGCGGGGAGAAGAGCTAGGTAGACAGTTGCTATCTAAACTAATGCCCACACTAAAACCTTTACAAACACTGAATGTTAATGTATCAGTACACGTACATCATTTTAAATTTTGTATTCCTTTTCCTTCTAAAATGAACGCTTGGGTTACAAACTACAAGTCTACAATAATTTGACCTTTCACTAAAGACCATGGGGCATTAAAAAAAAAAATGTCAGCAAAGGTGGTTCTAGTGCCATCTTAATACTCAATCTTATCAAGGAGGAATTCTGTTTATCTTCCTTCTCTGCATTGGAAGCAGCTCCTGGAAGTATGCTTACACTTAACATAGCCACAGTAATATGGGATTAAGTCTTACATGCGCCCTCCAAGTATTAGCTGGCAGGACACAGACAAAGAAGTGAGCAGTGTGGTCATATTAGTCAGCTTTGACAGCAGGCTCACTGGTTAATACATGCAACAAGCCTTACACACGCAGGCCACGTTGTTGGTACCCTTCCGGTTAACTATTACTGTACATACCATTCATTTCCATGAACACATAGTAAATTCTGGGCCAATTTTGGCCGAGAGTATTCTCATGTCAAATTATGAGCTACAGTACAGATATTTGCAAAATAAACAAATAGCCTATTTGACTTGAACTCATTCACTGCCATTGACGGCTATAAACGTCAACAATTAATGTAACTATTTCTATTAGTTTAACATTTTTTCCACTTTTGTTAACAATAGTATGAAAACCTAGAGTTTTTTTTTTTTATTGTACATTTCGAACAGATATGAAATTTGTGATTAATTGCGAGTTAACTAGGGAAGTCATGTGATTAATTACAATTAAAAACTTTAATCGCCTGATGCCCCGAATTTTGTAATAATCTTTTCTTCTTTTTTTAATTGATTCACTGCCATTGACGGCTATAAACGTCAAAAATTCATTTGAACTTTTCCTATTAGTCTAACATTTTTTTCCCCACTTTTGTTAACAAGATTATGAAAACCTAGATTTTTTTTTATTGTACATTTAGAACAGATGTAAAATGTGTGATTAATTGTGAGTTAACTAGTAAACTTAATTACCCTCTTGCCCCTAATTTTTAATAATCTTTTTTTTTAAATGAATTTATGGCAGTAAATCTGTTAATAAATGGATGATTCATCCTTAAAAGGACAGCTAGCAATAAATACATTTTAAAAAACCAGTAACTGCACACTAATAGTAGCAAACAAAGACAGAGCAAAGGACCTCAAAGAGCGGAAAGGATTCAGAAACCACATTGAACTACCAACAGGTAGGTTTATCACCTCATTCTGATTTTTTAAAACAGATTTTACATTCTAAACCGATAACATTCAGTGTCAAAGTAATACTCATTCCGAATACGTCATGCTACCAAACTAGCGCCTGTGGCTAATGTTGGTTTGTTTACATAGCTAATAGTATTGCTAGAACTGCTATTTGTCAAAGCTGGATATGCGTTCTCTGTGACCGTCATTTTATCACGACGTGGCTACGCACTTCCAAAATCGCACGTCATTGTGAAAATGAATACTTTTGAGAATCACACTCAAAAACGTTGCCTAGAAAAGTGTATCATGCAAGTCATACACGTGGTCACTTGTACAAGCCCGTAGCGAAACAAATAAATGATTTACAAATTACAAATGTTGCGGCAAACTTTTCTGCTGAATCATTCATCTATCATCTAACCTGTTGTCGCGACAAGGTTAAACAGTCATAAAATGTATCTTTAAACACAATTTGTAATCATTTGATTCACGTCTACGCGGCAGAACCACCATTTCAACCTCCTGTCATGTCGCAAATTCAATGGATTTCTTTTTGTTTAAAAAAATTCAAGAAAAAAAAACACATTTTAATTTATTTTGAACTCGCAAACATCTCTCAGCACGCATCTTCAGTCGCCCATCGTTATTTGTGTTGTGAGATAAATCTCCACCTGAAGTGAATGTCGCCAGTAGCAGAGAACATGGCAGCTCTGCATAAACAAACAGCGTCTGCATGTGAGCAAGGATTACACCGTCACCATGTGACTGCTCTGACCCGAGACCGAACTCTTAACACAAGACAGGGCAACAACCTCTTCCATGGAAATAGAAGACAAATGAGTCTAAGAATAAAATGCATTAAGTGCTTTACAGGGATGATGAATGTACACTCCATTAAATGAAACACAAATTATTGTGAGATTTAAAAAGAATCACCACTGGGAAGTTTGACTCTTTTTTTTTTTCTTTTTTTTTTCTCTCTCTCATGCGACTTCAGCTACTTTATATTCAAGGTTTGTTTTTTGTCGCCAAATAGTGAGAGTCCACACTTGCATTTTTTGCCGTTTCCCTGCCTTTGGGCACCCGAAAGCATTTACAAAGCTTTTCTTCTTGGCAGGGTGACAATATCACTGAAAGAGCTGAAGGCTTTGATGCTGTTTTTCTTTCTATTTGCTTTTCAGCAGTTATTCAAAGACGGTGCCTTCGAAGCTGAATTTGGAATCATGCAAGTAATGCATGGTCCATAAAGAAAAACGATTTTTAAAATGTTGTTGTCACAAACTGTTTCGCTGAATCATTTCCACGTGTTACATTTGTAGATCATCTAACCTATCTTCACCGGAAGGTTAAACAGTAATAAAATTGATCTTTAAACAAAATTCGTGAGCATTTGATATGACCTCTGCAGTCTGCACACCGGAACCACCATTGAACCCTCCTGTTATGCTATCAAAGTTTAACCTTTTTTTTTTTCCTCTCCACAATATGACTGTTGTGTGTAAAAATATGAAAATATAAGAATTGGGTTTGTAGGACTTAGAAACGCCAAAGACCATGGAACAGTGGTTCTGGTACCATCCTGGTAAGCGCACACGTGTCACCATGTTTTCAATTTTTGCATGGATGATGCTCCAATTAGCAGCCACGGTAAACAACGTTCACTGCCCTGTAAATTTGCTCACTGATTCACAGCATTTGGTTTGACTGCATAAGCAAAGTATTGGTCTTCTTTAAACAGTGACACTTTCAATGAATGTATCATGTAATATAAAGTTAGAGCGCCAAATACAATTGCAATATTTAAGAATACTCACTTTCTTTCTTCTATTTAATTGTCACTACAATATTTTTATTGTATGTTGCAATGATCCATAGATTCATCCATTCATTTTCTATACCAGTAAGTGGCCTACCACCTCAAAAATACTTAGCGCTCCAAGTACCAATAATGACCCATTTTTAAAATACAGTATCATGCGCAGTTTGAACATTAACACTGTGCCTAAATATAGAAAAGCTGTCATTTTTAATGTAATCAAAACGTAATTGCACAAGTTAAAAATTGTACGTGGATAAATGTTTCAAAACAAACAATTCTACCGGAAAAAGATGAAAAAAAAATCAAAATTATTTAAATGATCTGCAGTAATCAAATGTACTGTACAGGATAAAAAAAAAAAAAAAGAGTTTTGAGACACAATCTTTTGCACAGTTTGAAATGTTAATTAAGTGATTCCTTTGGGTACCACTTGGCTGGCTGAGGACGTGCAGACTTAGCCGCCATCTTGAACCAGGAGTCCCTGGTGATCTCTTTCATTTTTGATGTGTTCAACTCCAAGAAATTAATCATAACCTATCAAGTTCTTCACCGATTTTGACACAGATGGGTTTGTTTGAAACTTCAAGCATGCAGTTTTGATACCAGACAAAATTTTGTAATCGTGGCTTTTATAGCATATTAAATATAAAGTTAAGACCAAATGGTTTTAAATTAAGAAGAGATCAGAAAAAAATGACCTTGGCCATGTATTAAATTTTCTTTTTTCTTGCTGTCCCATTGTTGAACAGTGTTGAATAATTTGGAGCATAGTACTGGTCAACACGATTTTTCTTTCATGGACCTTTTCAGCTGATTTGGGGTAATTTTGGGGCAATGAACCTGGTGTTAGTTTTTGCCAATTATATTATGTTTCTAAGATATGATTTTTTTTTTGGGGGGGGGGGGGTTATTTGCCAAAAGTAAAAAAAATGTACGTTGCATTTGCGCACACACATATATGGAATGTTTGCAACACCCTCTTTGAGCATTATTAACCACATTAATATTAATATAAAAGTGACACTGTTTTAAATGATTTGCAGTATAAATCATAAGAAAATCTTGGTACAACACAGCAATCCGTTTAAGACATATACATTCTTTTTGCAGTGATTCTCCTATGAACTGGGTAAGGGACATCTCTCATCAAATTCCAGCCGTTATCTTCCATTATGTTGCAGTTGCATCGACCTTGGTAACATTCTTCCATTGTTTTGATGTCCTGATGGAAACGCTAGCCCTGCTTTTCTCACTTACGTTGCCAAGGTTCCTGGGAAAGCTGGCTCAGGTGAAGTCGTGAATTTTAACGCTCATTTTAGTCATCGGACATCCCTTATTTTCCTAAGACTGCATTCTGTCATGTTGATGCACGTGTTGGGATGAACGTTGGGATCTACTTGACAAAGCACAAGCACGCCTGAACAAAGCTGGCAAGGAAACGTGGACGAGTGAAGCGTGCGTGTGTACTCGCTCGTCAATTCAAAGTGTCAAACAAAATCAAAAATGCGATGATGATTTTTTGGTGGGGGTTGCTCGGTGAGTCAGGTGCGCTCGTGGAGACTGTCGCTTTAAGAGGTTGTTACATGGAGCTGGTGATTTTCCACTCAAACTGATATTAAGGCAAGCGGCTCCAACGAACGTCATGGTCACGCGGGATAATCACCTTAATTGTTTCAATCAACCTTGACGTGACAAACGAGACGAGGAGCAAGTCGCCCAGTTGACAGGTAAATCCGTTCTTGTGTATTTTACACGTGAAGCCACAACATGGCAATAAGTACCGATGACATTTAATGTGATGGCAAATGATTTTTGATGTCATGCATTTACTCCTTGTCTTTGACGATATGATGTCATGCTTCATTTTTATGCTGCGGTTAAAACAATGCCTGTGATAATATAATGCTATAATAGCCACTTGTCACTGCCTTTAAAATAAAAAACAAAAACAAATATGTATTTATTATTATAATGATTAATTCGTTTGTCAACCCAATTACAAACTGACTAGATTAATTAACCCAAATAACCTTCTTGACATAAATTCACATATCCAAAATTGTGAGTGTTTACTATTTAAATATTCAGTATTTATTTTTAAGCTTGCTATTCAAATATTCAGTATTTTTAAGCTTGCTATTCAAATATTCAGTATTTATTTTTAAGCTTGCTATTCAAATACAATCTAATATACAGTCACACATGACCCATTTAAAGGTAAATATCATTTGCAATGCCTGATGTATTAGACCACACGTTCTTCAGTGTCTTGTTCATTTAAAATGGAAGGTACAACCGAGTACATTTGTTTGGGCAAATAAATGATAACAAAAATAGCTTATGAGTTCATTTAATGTATTACACATTTCTTTTTCTTTTTTTATAGCTTGTTAGTCAAATGATACACCTTTAGTGGTACTTGGATTAAATTGAACAGGAAATTGAGGAAAACAAGGTGGTCTAATAATTTCTTCCGTGATTATAGTTCTAGTTTAATGTCCCTTTACAATGATGTAGTGACACCGGTGGCCAATTCACATCAAAGCAATTAAAGCATCCTTGCTGTTTTTGTCTCTCTCAAAGAATCATACATGAATGTGATGATCGTGCTTTGTCTGCACAATAGTTTACACGGACTGTTACAATGTTACATAACAGATGTAGTCCATAGAGCATGACATGGGCCAAAATGCGATGGATTATGTTGTCATGCAGAGCTTAAAGGGGTCGAGCGAGTGTGTGAGAGTGGGATAGTACTTGTCATCCACTGATTCCTGTTCCCCCGTTAAACTGTGCAAATCCTGTCAAGGACCCTATTAGTTTATAATTGATTGCCGTACGCCAGCCATTGTGGACTCACTCTTGGAGCATTGAGTGGCGTCTAAACTGACTGGAAGAAACGGCATCCATATTTCCTTATTAGGCTATGTTATAGGCTCATACTGGACTTGTTTACAGCGCACAGATGATAAAGCACGTGTCGTGGCAGAATGGAGGACAAGGATTCAAAGTGGTCTGCATACCAGAACTGCTGCAACATGCTCATTAATAGTGATGCTTGGCTGCCAAAGTGTGATGAGGGACCCTCGGCGAAAGCATGCTGTTGATTATTTTTCTGATGCCTTAGTGTGAAACGGAAAATTAGAGGACACAGAGTGGATAGGATTTAAAGTCCAGCAAGAGTTGTATAAAGCATATGTTCAACAAGCTCTAATCTCAACACGTCAGCTGCTTATAGATCATAATGTGGCTCCCGGATCAAATCATTATTGTCTAGCAAAGTTGATTCATTCACCAAAATAAAACTGGAGAAACCCAAGAGTCACATCAGTTTTATGTTGCGTCTCTTAAAATGTTTTCCATTCATTTTATCTTTTTTTTTTGATGTATATAATTTGTCATGTCCCATACACTATATGTACAGAGGATTAATAGTTAAATTATGCTTTTTTTTAAGGGTTTTCCTGTCCACAAGTTATTTGATAAAATTTGTATTTTTGATATATTCTGTTTTCATGGCCATATTTGAAAATGTGCTTTTATACCTGAAATGCTGCTACCAGCAATTTTTCTTTCTACAATAGAGAGTTGCAAGTTGCGGATTAAATATATACATGCATAGGTGTTGACAAACTGAACGTCATAGTGAAATATGAATTGATATAAAAACCTGGCAGAAGTTCAAAGTCAAGGTTCACCATGTCCAACCAAGGAACCTTATGTTTGCATATTGACTTTGTAGATGCATAGAATTTGAGACAAAAAGGAGAGCACTACTTGGCTGCAACCAGCAGAGGCGCTGTTGATCCACTCAACTAGTTTGTCTAGAGAAGAACATGAAGGGATTGGTGACCAACAGCCATACAGACCTCTAACTGAAATTTTAAAAGTAAGTTCCACAAGTGTGTCCTCTACAAACGTGCAGATCCGGTTCTTCTGTTGTGGGTTATCGATGAGAAAACAAATTGTGAGTAGCTTTAACTTGACGAGCTTGTCAGTTGGAAATTAATAGAATTAGTGTTGAATTCACAGGCTAACACAGCTGTGGTTACCTGTTGCTAGGCAAAATCTAAAGTTTAAAATTCATCACAATTCCGAGCTTACGTCACAAGTCAAAATGGTGGTCTTATGCTTCTTTCCAGGAAGGCTTGACGTCGGATTAATCCCACTCGGACTGTCCCAGTTCCACCATCAAAGCGTTTAAGGCAAATGCAAGCAACAAAGATGGCTGATTCCGATCATTTGTTTGTTGTTCTGGTTAACACAGTCTTTCCAAATCACATTGTGTCGCGTGAACATACGTCTTGTATTTACATTTGCCTCAAACGCTTTGAGTTCGAACTGACAGAATCCGAGTGGGATAAATCCGACTTTCAACTTTAATTGAATGCAGCATTTTATTCCCGGTGAAAGGACGCTCTCCGCTCATTGAAAAGCATTAAACTTTAGGTCGCTGTAATTTAATTTTTGATGATTATTATTGATTTGAAAATGTGATAAACTGACTACTATAACAATATGTCTGGTTTGTATGCTCGTCACAGGCAAAAGCAATACAATACACCATGGAAAATTAAGCGTTGCTTTATGGAAATATCAAAAATGCCCGGATGTTTGGAAATGTCAATTGAATATTTTGTTATTCGGATATCCTTCAAATAATCGAGTATTCTGATAATTCCCCCAAAAAATTGGGGGGGCTTGAGCAACCTCTTGGTTTTCATTTTTAGATCATCAACATTAAAACTGTGTATATCAGCAAACTGACAGAACCACAGGAGTGGTTTTGTTGGCTAAAACGACACTTGAGTAAAAAAAATCTATCCATAAGAACTGCACTCGTGTCAGGCTGTCAGCATCAAAGTGTGTAGTCATTTTTGGTTATCAAACTGCCTTTGAAACTAGTCTGATGTCTTGCTAAAGCCTACTCGCTTGGCTAGCTGCTAGCCATTAGCCGCGGACGCTAGGAACAGGCACCACATGGTACAATGTCTGTAATTATTTACAGAAGTTCCATTACGTTTGATTCAACTGTATCGGAAAGTGTGTTACGTTGACCGCTAAGTTTGTATGAAGGAATCCTACAGAGTGAAGGCTGCCCCCACTGATCACACTGTGATTCTTTTTATTGTTGCTTTCCTCTGCCTGGCCCTGTTATCTTTCACTAGTGACTGCTGGAATTCTCATCAGAGATAAATGTGTATGAGGTCAGCTCCACAACAAAGTTTAACCTCACAGCAGAGCACGTTTGCCAATGGTTTGGTCATTTTCCATGCACTTGCTGTTTGTAATGATACATATGAATAAACAATAAGAACAGATTGTGAGTAGGTTCTTAATTTACATATCACAATTGGCAACATTAAATGAAATTTTGCTGATGAAATTTGGCCACTTTTGCCGTCGACTGAAAATGGCATCACAGTGCATCAAGGCTCAGCTTACGTCATATGATCAAACCCAGAAAACAGGTGAGCTGTCATTCGTCGTTACCTGAGATTTTAGGCACTGTTTTGTCATTTGCAGTTGACATGAGGTGGCAGTACAAGGTAAAATGGCCGCCCCCTGAGATGGATAAAAATGGGTGGATTATGCTGCTTAATTCATATTCCAAAACACAATATTAATCAGAATGTCGTGTTTGGGCTAGTCGGGTCATACGTTGAATGTACTTGTACTTATTGGGAGCCCTGCGATTCTTTCTTTTCAATGAGTTAGTCACATTTTGGGCTAATCTTTATTTCTTGTCCTTGTATGCTGAGTTGTTGGGCTCCATGTGCCCAAGCAGTTTTGATGGCGTTTTTTATTGCCTCAATTCCGAGCCTGTCGCGGCATTACATAGCGCGGGTTTGATGTGTGTGAGTCAACTAGCAATAAATGCGTACCTTAAGTAGGACTGGGGATATTTGTTTCTTAATGCCACTTTCTTTCTTGTTGTTGGCTCTCCTTCTGTACGGCTGTTCCCCTTATCAAATTAGCTCTCCAAATGTGTGTGTGTGTTTTTTGCTAATTTTTGATAGCGTGTGGGCTTATGTTTTAACTGCATTACGTGAGCAACATGAGCGTTTTGACTGGCACAGGTGGATCTTTTTTTTTTTTTTGCGGCCTGGTACCAAATGGCCTGTGGCCCGGTTTCTCCCCGGTGGGCTCCTAAAGAACTGGTTTAAGCCCTCCCTTTTGTTTCCCCCACTGATTTGTCTTCTGCAACTTGAATTGAAAGTATGTGTGTGTGTGTGTGTGTGTGTGTGTGTGTGTGTGTGTGTGTGTGTGTGTGTGTGTGTGTGTGTGTGTGTGTGAGGGGGAGGGGTGGTGAGGAGGTGTAGTGGGAAGTGGAAATTTACAGTCTCCCATGTTTGTACCTGAGTTGTCTGTCAATGCAAGGCTCCGTCCAATCCCTGCTTTGGATTTAATTGTCTTTAGCCGGGGGGCGGGCCCTGCTGTCAGCTCCACTTCTTGTGACCCGAGCTGGCATAAATGCACTCAGTACAGAGGAATGGTGACAGCTGACAACGACAAACTTTTGACATTGTTGCAGCCATGAAGGAAATGTAAGTTTTCTTTATGACCTTAAATAGACAATGTGATATTTAGGGGGGGTTACTTGTCTGCCATTGTGTTTTTCTAAATTGTTTTAATGAAGAGTGTGTTGAAAGATTATGTGGACTAATTTAATTTAGATGTATATTTTTTAAATGTGGTAAAAAAAAAAAATCACAATCATTATCCAGGAGAGAGAGTGTTGGCTTCTCTAAAATTGTACAACTTCTACTTAAAATGAATGCATTTTAAATATGTAACTATTTATTTATGAAAATAAATCGTTTTAAATCCCAGAGGCAATTTGAATTAAGTTCCTATCTAGCGTGCATCGAGCGTCCCGGCACCAAAAGTCAGGCAAGCAGGTGCAGGAGCAATTTAGAGGAGCAAAAGAGGGGAAAGGGAGCGAGAGGATGAGAAATGCTGTGGGTGAGATCCAGTTATGTAATGAGGCTGGAGAATGGAAAGCCACTCAGTTTGACTTGCCATGCATAACAAGGGGAGAAAAATGCCCGAAAATGATGACACAGTGCTCACACTTGGACAGAGGGCTGTTGAGGTGAGAGAACTCCATTCCGATATGAATGTTGCAAGTTTGATGGAGACTTGTTAAATGTAAGCTGGCTGTTATTTGTTGTTGTCCTGCTTTTATTTGATTTAGCGCGACAGTCATTCACCTCATATTTCACAATAGGTTTTGACCCATGAGCAATGTGAACTCCCTCAGGTTGAGAAATGATGCATGAATGTAGTATGTATGTATGTAGCAATAAAGCCCGTCTTTCCTGGAACGTTACTTTTATAAGCACTTGACTGACCTTACTGTATAAGCTTGTGTGCAAGCGGACTAGGCGTTATCTTCCGCTCTAAATTTGGACCTATGAGTGTTGTAGCACAAGATAAATGTCTAATTTGTCACCTCAAGCGCATATTGTGTTGATTTTCTTACTATCCAACTAGCAATATTGTGGAATTGTCTTTTGATTCATTAACCTTTGGATTGGTTGATGGCAATTTAGGAATAAACGATTTTTAAAAATAATCCAACTGTGTGTGTGTGTGTGTGTGTGTGTGCCCCCTACAACAAACTCTCAAATATTGCAATTGTGAATTAATGTTTTCTTTTTCAAGGTCCACTTCCCATGTATTTTTTTTTTGTTAACAAACAAACTGTAATATGTTTTACATGCTAAAATAAAGGCAAATGAATCAAAATAATATGAAAGACAGTTTATCTACTTCAATTACTTCACTAAACACTTTGACTTTCCGTCTTTTAAGCATTCACTTCGACAACTTCACAAAATTCTAACAAACGTGTGGCAGAAACCTAAATCAACAATAAATACAAACAAATCAGTTGCGAAAGTCGACTGACCAGAAAAAAGCACCGGGGGGGGTGCTTTTTTGGGTTAGGGTTAGGGTTAGGTTATTTCTTCTTTTTTGGGGGGGGGGGCCCCAAAAAAAAAAATTGCACCCTTTGCAGTTTGAAAATTGCATTCTACTACATTGCCCTAACCCTAACCCTAACCAATTAGAATTTCCGTAATTGGCGACTGATTGCCTCGCAGGTTGCATCCTTTTTAGTTTCCCTAATTTGACAAGTCGGCTTGTCTCGATTGAAATCGTCCACCCAAACGTTTCTCCAGTCTTGAATGACCTCCACGCATCAACTGCTCAGATTAGCAAGATTAGCACCATGCCACTGAATATCATGCACCCAGTGATTACACAGCACTGTGTAACGCAATCAGGAGACGGTATTATCTCGCTAATGCTCGCCACCTCGTCCCGCTCACCTCTGCCTGCGTCCGTCTACTTCACGTGCCCGCTGTTCTTGCTCCCTTCTCCGCAGCATGGCCCAAAAAGAGAAGCTTCAATGCCTGAAGGACTTCCACAAGGACACGTTGAAACCCTCGCCGGGGAAGAGTCCAGGCACGCGTCCCGAAGACGAGGCCGAAGGCAAGGTGCCGCAGAGGGAGAAGTGGTCCAGCAAGCTCGACTTTGTCTTGTCCGTAGCCGGGGGCTTCGTCGGATTAGGGAACGTCTGGCGTTTCCCTTATCTTTGTTACAAAAATGGTGGAGGTAGGTTGGAGTTGCACGGACAAGAAAGTGGTCAAAGAAAAAAAAAAAAATCATCTGATCAGATTCCTGTTTCTTATCACCCAGGTGCATTCCTCATCCCATACTTTATCTTCCTGTTTGGTGGAGGCCTGCCTGTCTTCTTCTTGGAAGTGGCACTGGGCCAGTACACCTCTGAAGGAGGGATCACCTGCTGGGCCAAACTCTGCCCCATCTTCACGGGTCAGTCCAAACATTTTCTGCATCGCTGCTCAGCACCAGTTTGTGAAACTTTCTGGCCGCCGCATTGCCACAATGGAAGGTCAACTATTGGTGGCGAGTTTCTCGAGACGAGAGCTGCTCTTGACAAACCCCGCAGCGCACAGTCCACAATTAATAAATACCTGAGGTCGGTTTAGGTAAATCCGCTGAATCAAGCTCTTGTTGATGTGGAGTTCCAGTGTGGCTCTCCGGATAGACTTTCCCTCGCTTTGCATGGACGCCTGCTCTAAGAGTTTGATGTTTTCATCAATGGTGATAAAGAGCAGAAAATGTACCACATGTTGCAGCAGTGTGACGGCCATAAAACTTCTCAAACTTAACTTATAAAGCCTAAGATGTCAAATTCTGCTGGCATCGCATCTATCCAAATGATGCCTGAAAATAATTTTGTGATGTCGTGACTTTTGGGATGCCCTTCTTGTATAGACTTCCTGTGACATCTTTTTATTATAAAATATATTCCTTGGCTCATTAAAGTTTGGCAAACTGACGTATGACGTGCATGCAACATTTAATTTTTATTTTATTTTTTTATTTAACAATAGATTTATTGTTTAGGTTGTAGTTTGCATTGGTGTACAAGTTCACTGTGCCATAAAAGGAGCTGATAATTCTTTGGAGGTGGATTATCTTGTGGTGGTGAACCGAACATTTATGCCATGACATCGGGAATCAGGAAATTGCTCTGTGGACCTCAGGTGAACCTAATGTTAATGATCTGAAAACCTGTTACACTTTAATTTATTTCCCCCACCACAAAATAAGAATTTACCCCAGACGATCAGATAGTCATTCATATGCAATTATTAATCAGCATTGAAGATGAATAAAATGAATATGCTTAAAAGCACTATCCGGTGAGCACATACCAAGGCACAATGATGCATTGCAGGTTGTGTGTGTATACATAATAGATTAATGGGTTCTTGGTTGTCATGGAAACAGACACGACAGGAAAAAAAGACAAGTTGCCTAGCAATGAGCACTGCAGGATCTATTGCCACTGCACAATTTGTTTTGTTTTTCATTTCTGAAGACTGCGACATGCTGTTTTAGTCATGTTCTGTCTGTGCCCGTGATGCAGAACACGTAGACTGTAGCACTGTGCGCCCCTTAACACGCCCCCCACCCTCCATGTCCACGAGACACACTGAGACCGGAGCGCTAGCTGCTGTTGTCTGCTTTCTGAGGTATATTTGAAATCTCTCCATCGGGTACATTAGAGATAACTGGCCAAGCTCACATCATCACATTTTTTATTACACCTGTCACATGCTCATGGGTTTGCATTTGGCATGACAAGGTGTCACGACGATTTGTATAAAAATGCTGTTGAGCGCGCAAGAGGGAGCAGGAAATTCTCTATTGAGGTTCACACCAAAGTCATCCATAAATAGCACAAAATCATTATAGACGCTTGCCCCTCGTTGACCTCGTTTGTATGAATGGATAACGATAGTAGTAATGAGTTGCTTAACAACAGCGCTTTGTTTACACCGACGTCTTTTTCAGTATCTAGTTGTGCTGTGGACCCTTGGAACATGAATGGCTCAGCGGTAGAACAATGGTCAGTTTGTCCTGAAATTTCAAAGAAAATATGCTCCAAACAACTGTTAAAAAATCCAAACCCTAGCGAAAACAAAATGAGATCAAATATCTTGGCCTCTCATTTTGTGTTGTTTTGTACGTGCAAGTACCCTTTGGCCTACAGTGATAAGATAAAGCAGTGGCGGGCACACTTCGGTCCTCAAGGGCCGGCGTCCTGCAGGTTTTGGAGGTTTTCCTGCTGCAACGCATGCTTTGTTTTTAAAACATTGCTAGCCTAGCGCTAATGCTAAAGAGCATGGCTCATCACATTCAAATGCTAAAGAAGTTAGCATCAACTTCGGGAGTAATAGTCCTTCAAATAATATTCACACACAAATGCTGTGGAAACACATACCCACAGGGAAGATAAGACTACTCAAAGGCACAAATTCTTCCCAGTTTATGAAAAATGAGTTATTTTAATTAATTCAATCACAACTTTCTTCTGTTCTCATTGTAAGCGTGTACACCACGGATGCTCGGCACCACTGCCCCTAAGAGGCCAAAACACACAGGAACACCAAGTATTTGTTTTGCAATTACTGTTTTAGTATACTGTACAGTATTTTTATTTGTTCATTTTTACTTTTTTTAGTTTAAGGATTCACTGAATTTTCTTTTCCTCAAAATTAAAGGATACAAATATATCCAAAGAGTTGTTGTTTTTTGTCATACCAACACACATTTCCACATGACCTAGCACAAAATACAATTCCTGAGGTCCCAGGTTAGCACACTAAGTCCCCAGACTTGTGAAAATAACATCAGATAAAATAAATATGATAAAGAGGGTAATGTAATGCTTAAGTTTGAAAATGAAGAATTAATTGAATTGAATTTCAGATGATATTTGTAAGGTTATGTTATACTTGACAAAAATAATAAGAGTTCACCAATAAAGTGTTCAACGTGAAGGGATGAATGGCGTAAGGCTATGATCATAGTTTTGAGTAGTTGAGCCTTAGTAGTTTTAAAATCAATGAATAATCATTTCATTAATCGTGATTTCAATCTCAACCAAAATAATTGTGATTATTTTTCCCATAAGCGTCGAACCCTACTTAGTACTACTATGTTGTTTTGAGAAACTAAATATAAAAAAATAATAGGAACAGATCTGCTCAAAATTGTGGAAACAGAAATAGTGGACAGATGGATGCATTCATGTTCCATGAACATCCTGTCCCCTGGAGCAGATGACCTTAAACACATGCAGACGTTGCAAGAGAACGTCACATTTAATGCAAGCATTTTCACACACTGTATATAAAATCAAATGAAGGAGCCCTTCCTTATTTGCTTTTCCTCTTACAATGGCTCAAATTAATACAAGTGTGTGAAAGGTGTTAAGCTGCATAGTGTCAAATCCACAGCAAGTTATCACTCCGCAGCTGTTTGGTTTTTATGGTTGCCGCTGACAAAGTTAGCCACAGTAGAAGAATTTCGCAGCAGAAGAGCCAAATTTTCCCTCCGGAGGAGGTGGAGAGTGACGACGGGGCTAAAACGGGAGGTCATTATCTGGCAAGTCAGCATGACTAGTAATGGTAATGTTCGAAGTCGCGTCACGTCAGTTGATGTGAGAGCTTCTGCCGGTCTTCCGCCATGTTGTGGAAACATCGCTCCGAGCTTTTGCTCCATTTGATAGTGTCACACCTGCATTTGCTTGTGGCCATGTCAACATTTACATACCCTATTCTCTAAAGAAAGATTCTGTATTAGATTGGAATCTGGAGCCATTTGAATCCGTAACACAGACATGCAATGTCGCATTCAATGTCCTCTTTCTCGTCGGCAGGTATTGGCTATGCCTCAATCGTGATCGTCTCCCTGCTGAATGTCTACTACATCGTCATCTTGGCCTGGGGGCTGTACTACCTATTTCAGTGCTTTCAGCCTGAGCTTCCCTGGGCCAAATGCAAGCAGCCCTGGAACACAGAACACTGTGTGGAGGACACCATTCGAAAGAACCAGACCCTTTGGCTGGCGGCCAATGTTACCAACTTTACCTCCCCTGTGACGGAATTCTGGGAGTGAGTATTTACTAACTCACACTTGATCTTATCTGTACCTTCTTTTCTTTTCTTTTTCACCTCTCGGACCATCAAAATAACTGGTGTTTTATTTTATTTACCATGTCACATCCCTTAGCTGTTTTTGAAATGTAAAAAGGAAGAGCTGCCATTTATTGTGCATCTTGTGCAGGCGCAACGTCCTGAGCATATCCTCTGGGATCGAAGACATCGGGCCCCTGAAGTGGGATCTGGCGCTTTGTCTGTTAGCAGTGTGGGTTATTTGCTTCTTCTGCATCTGGAAGGGAGTCAAGTCCACTGGGAAAGTGAGTAAGGAGATGTGGTCTGCGATTCTTCTTCTTCTTATTATTATTATTATTGTTTGTCATTTGCCCTCAAAACTGCCTCCTAAACTGGGGCAGGACAGCAGGGGAATAAACTCCTAGGAAGTATTTATGGGTTTGCTGTAGTTGTTCACTTGATAGCTGTTCGTAATAACAGTGAGACTTATCTTTTCCTGTATTCTGAGGACAGTTGGGTAATGGTGGTAATATATGTTAAGGCAAGACTGTAATGACACCTTTTGTCCTATCTAGGTCGTGTACATAACAGCAACTTTCCCGTTCGTGATGCTGATTGTGCTGCTCGTGCGAGGAGTGACCCTGCCGGGGGCATCGGAGGGCATCAAGTTCTACCTCTACCCTGACCTGAGTCGACTGCAGGACCCAGAGGTAACACTACAAATGATCTAAAATGTTTAAGTCTTTTGCGTTGTCCACAAGTAGACGTCTACATTCAGGTTATTTTTGTTGCTTAAACAGTAATTAGTACCTTGACTTATGAGTGCCTCAGTTTGGTCACTTTTTATTTTGATTGTGTTGCCAGCCACAATTGTAATTAGCAAGCATGGCGCTTGCAGTGCACAACTTTTGGCCCAAGAACACTTGATAAAACCAGTTAATTTCTTTATATTCTGGAAAAAAATATTTTTAGGCTGATTAATTTTTTGCTCCTGTAACGCTTATAACAGTTTGACATTTTTACATTACTCATCCATCCATCCATTTTCTTAACCGCTTGTCCTCACAAGGGTCGCTGGGGGCGCTGGAGCCTATCCCAGCTGGCTTCGGGCAAGTAGGCAGGGTACACTCTGAACTGGTTGCCAGCCAATCACATTACTCAGTCCTTAGTATTTAACTTTTCAACTAAAAGGAAATGTGCAAAAATCATGAAATAAATAAGAAATAACATAAATAATAATGATTATTAATAATTGGGGTGTCAGGTGATTACAAATTTTTAATCATAATTAATCACATGACTAGTTAACTCTCAATCGCAAATTTTATATCTGTTTTAAATGTATAATAAAATGTCCAATTTTTTTTTTTCATACTCTTGTTAACATAAAAGTGGAAAAATGTAAAACTAATAGAAGTATGGCTGCATCTTTTACTCAATGATACAGTAACAATACATAAAATTGATTTAAGATTATAAAGATGCACTATACTGTAAAAAAAACAAACAAGTGTGATTGATTTGTGTTGGTCATTTTTTGCCACACAAGTGCGATATTGATTTGTGTTGAGGTCATTTTTTTGCCACTAGATGGCATAAGTGCATCTTTCTTTTCATATTAAGAGCAATCTATTCTTTAACATGAAGTAACTTGTGAAATACTGTACATTTTTTAAATCATAAAATACACCTTGACACCAATATATGCATTATTATTAAAAATATTACTGCTAAATTTTGACATGGATGTGTCTGCTGCGTTGCGACTGGAATTCCTCCAGTACAGGCTTTTCAAGTAAGGGGCGGTCATTAATCACATGTTTAAAAAAATTAGTGGCGTTAAAGGAACTTTAAATTAACTCAAAATTAACGCACAAATTTTGACACCCCTGATAATAATGTAATAATCTATAATAACAAGTAAATAACAATAAAAGAAAAAATTAATCTTTTTTGTCTTAACGCTTATAAGAATAATTACTGTTGTACATTATTCTGTCCTTAGTATTTAACTTTTTAGCGGAGAGGAAATGTGCACGTAGGAAAAAACTGAAATAAATACATTAATAAATAATAATAATAATAATAATAAAGAAAAAAAACATTTTATTTTTGTGGTCCTATAACATTTATAACAATAATTACAGGCAAATCATTTGACTGTTTTACATTACTCTGTACTTATTTAACTTTTCAGCAGAGAGGAAATGAACAAAAAACTTGAACGTCTGAATGTCATTATTGTTGTCCTGGTCGCAATGTTTTAATTTGTTTAATTTGTAAAAAGAAAGAACAGTCTGCAAAAAAAGGCAAATTTTTCGCCAACTTTAAAATGACTTATCTACCAGTTAAATCGTCCTGCCAATTAATTGATTGGGCCTTAATGAGTCCATTGTAAATATAAATTTGTAATTCAATGTCGCCCCGTACACAATGACAACTGTGAGTACATTCACTTCAATACTTGTGATGTGTTAGTTACCAAGTGACCCCCTCTTGTCCCAACTCAAAGGTGTGGATTGACGCGGGTACCCAGATTTTCTTCTCCTACGCCATTTGTTTGGGTGCCATGACATCACTGGGGAGCTACAACAAATACAAGTACAACTGCTACAGGTGAGCGGCACCTCCTCTGGGAAAGGGGCGGGTGCAGGTCAGAAGTAGTGACGTGTCCGAGACGGCTGCGTAAAAAGAAAATGGGAACTTCGGTTCCGTGTGTGTTCATTAACAACCTCCATGACATATGTGTGACATAGGGACTGTTTGCTGCTGGGAGTCCTCAACAGCGGTACCAGCTTTGTGTCTGGCTTCGCAATATTTTCCGTCCTGGGCTTCATGGCACAAGAACAAGGGGTGGACATTGCCGATGTGGCAGAGTCAGGTACGAGGGTCCAAGGTGATGGCAGCAGTGATGGTGGGCGCTGCTGCCAAACAGAAAAGACAATTGGAGATTTATCCCCTCCCCAAAAAACAAATCAACGATGCTGAAATGTAGGGCTATCGGCAATTGCACACTCCAGGTCAGGTGCCAGAGGATTGGGTTGACATCACTTTAACGAGCGCACCGACGCAGCTTCCCTTTTGCTCATTTGTGCCCTCGTGTCCCACATCCAAGCCGCTCGTGTCCTGTTGTAGCTCTGGGACACGGCTAAGAAGATTGGGCCTCGCGGGCAATTATTGGCCATGAGCTCCTCACTGCCAGCGACGCTCCTCTTCCTCCTCCCAGTTCCGTTAACAAGCTGCAAATCGCCAGAGGTGGATGACATCCGTTCTGTTTTGGATTTCTTTTTCAGTTGATTTTTTTCTTCTCATTGCCGTGGGGTCTTTGAGATGAGATGAGCGGTATTTCAGCATGCTCGCTGCTGTAGTTGATCAACTCTTGCTTGGCTTCAACACCAATGCAGTCCTGTTTCCTCAAATGACGTAA
Source organism: Vanacampus margaritifer (assembly GCF_051991255.1). Classification (NCBI taxonomy): domain Eukaryota; kingdom Metazoa; phylum Chordata; class Actinopteri; order Syngnathiformes; family Syngnathidae; genus Vanacampus; species Vanacampus margaritifer. The sequence goes on from NC_135432.1 coordinate 13,815,380, forward strand.
TCATGGCTGGATGACTGTGATGGTTCCTGTGTATTTACATTTTTTATTAGATGACACAATAGAGCTTATGTTGATGATGCTGGAAAAAAAAAAGACTACAATTGAGTCCTGTCATGTGACATCAGACAACTTCACTTCCTTACACCATTTAATTTGTCCCGTTCACAGTCACTCGTATAGCTGCTACAATGGTTAGCAAATTATGCGGTATACTTTGGATGTTTGTAAAATTAATACAATCTACCCATTCAATTAATCTAATGGGTTTAAGTCCCTGTAAAGTGAAAGTGAATGTCTTGGAAAACACACACTAGATAGGAAATTGTTGTTACCTGCCAAGTTTGAATGAACTTAAAAACCAAAAAAAATCAAATACTGTATACAAAATGAGTATGGAAGAGGATTAGGGCCAGTGAAGAGAGGGAAAAAAAAGTTTGGCAGGATTCTGACTTACAGTCAGAATTCTGACAATAAAGTCAGAATTCTGACTTTAATTGTTGTGTTGTCCTGTCGCCACCGACAGTTTCGGATTTCAAAGGTTTAAGTTAGTCAAAATTCTAATTTTAAAGTCAGAATTCTGTGATTAAAGTGATAATTCTGAGAATAAAGTCTGAGTTCTGACTTTAATTCTCTAGACTTTTGAATCCTCATTTACAGAAGAGGATTAGGGCCAGTGAAGAGAGAAAAAAAATAGGTTGGCAGAATTCTGAGAATAAAGTCAGAATTCTCACTTTAATCTCAGAATTCTCACTTGAGAGTCAGAATCCTGCCAACCTTTTTTTTCTCTCTTCACTGGCCCTAATCCTCTTCCGTAAATGATGATTCAAAAGTCTAGAGAATTAAAGTGTGCAGCCTCTCAGTTTCCCCTTTTGAGGCTTCAATGACAATCACGCCATGTTTTTGTGGTTCGAAAGAATAATACTGTATATTATATTTTTTTCTGTTTTTTTCCCCCCGCTGCAGGTTGATATGTTACGTAATCGTGTATGGCAAAGACTTGACAACTATTTTTTATCTATTTTTCAATTTAGACCATGTTACTGTGTACAGTAGCTCAAAGCAAACAAAGTTTTTAAGTAGTGGGGGCCTTGTTTTAGCTACACCACAAAAACAATAATTGGTGGAAAACGGTTAACACTATATATCCACATTTAAGTACTTGTGTAGTCTCCTCAGCTATTGTACGTTTTTGTACTGTTTAATGTATGGAGAATCAAATCTCTAAATTCACTTTACAGGGTCTTTAAGTATCACAAAGGTCCTGTATTTTTCTAAGCTCCCACTTGTTCCAATCCCTTTCAAGAGCATATTTGTCATACCTGTCTTATTGTCACACTGCATTTGTTTTTAGATATGCATTATCTGTTGACACTGCTTTGTCAGAATTTCTGTTTTGGGACTCGGTGAAGGTTTTATCTTGTTCCCTGGTGCAAAGTGTTTAGGATAACTGTAAATGATTTGCGATGGCCAGTGTTGTTGAATGGCAGCACAGTATTGAGTGGAGCTGATGAGTTGATATAAGAGAGTTGTGAATGATGGTCTGTGGACAATGGGTAACGACTTTCCACTTTATTGGTATAAGCGCACACACTGTACGTTTTGTTCAGTTGTAAATGTAAGGTAATAAATACTTAATAGGTGATCCATCTTCAGGGTATAGTTGTTTTTTTGTGCTGTTGTATTTTTGGGATCTATTGAGGAGCTCGCTTCTGTGAATTGAAGGCCTATTTTATGGCAGATATACGAGTGACCAGGTGAACTATTCGACCATTTGAAAGTGAAGTTAATGTATGAGCGGTGTAGTTCAATGAGGCTGAGTTAATGTGATTGCTTGCATTCTGACTCATTTATTGTTTTTATTGCTGGCCTGCAAGTAAACACCCACAGATCACAAGAGCATCTATAGAAATGCTTTCTTGGTGACTGCACATGCAATACACTTTTTTTTAATTAGGTCACATTTCCTGTAGATCGCAGGGAGTGGCCAGGTCATGTTCAGCCTCACTAGCTCAGCCTTTTCATGACTTCTGTCGTCCGAGCTTAAATTAGACAAGAGTTGTTAACGCTGTCCTTTACCCCCTCTGCTCCCCTTCCCCAATCTGTTTTCCCTCCAGGTCCCGGCTTGGCCTTCATCGCTTACCCTAAAGCAGTGTCCATGATGCCGCTGCCAACTTTCTGGGCCATCCTTTTCTTTATCATGCTGCTGCTACTTGGTCTTGACAGTCAGGTATGTGCTCAATGTGTGACATTTCACATGCTTTTTGTCCAATATGAATAAATAAAATAAAAATAATAAAAATATGAAATGCTCATGCTTTTAGCATTTCCTCCACTCCAGGCTAAACAAACAAAATAAATCTTTGTCCACGGCAATGTTGTTTAAAACAAATCTCTGTTCATATGCCAACCCCCCCCCCCCCCCCCCCAAAAAAAAAAAAAATCCGTACACAAGTTTTAAAGTCCAAATATTCCGTGTATCCACCTTGACCAGTCAGTTAGCTCTGACATAATACTGTGCCTTTTGTTTGCTTATGCACACAAAAATGTAACTTTGAAGTTTGAAGATAACTACAAAGGGAATGGACCCTATCGAACACAAATTGCATATCCTGAAAAACTTAAAAACAAATAAACTACTGTAGATCAGACAGTCTACACAACCATGTTCAAATGCCAGGTTTTTGCAATATAATAAAATGAGACCAAGATAAATAATTTCTAAACATTTATGTGACCTACAACATGTTTTTTTATACAAGGGTAGAAATAAAAATTAAACTGAAATAATGTCCCAAAAGTTTAGAATATAAACAAGGGTGTGAAGACTTTTTATATCCACTGTACCTTGAGTAATGTTAATTTTATCAGCCAATTTTAAATTTTGTCTGTTTTAGTCCAGCTTCAATCACGCTTATTAATTTTTATCATAGTCAACCTCATCCCTATTTTTCGACTATAAATCTAGCATTTTAGTCTTTATTTTAATCCAAGAGAACTTTTATTCATTTAGTTTTAGTCAACAAAAACTGTCAATGTTGTAGTCAGGACAATCAATTACCCCTGTATATTTTTGGGTTCAACAGATAATGTTGAACATTTCAGATCTAAAACTATTTAACATTAAATTTCCTCTCATCTTTTTAATGATAAACAACATGACACACAAAGTATGTCAACAAGTGGCTGCTATAGCTCCATGCTATGAGCTAGTAAATTAGCCAGCATTAGTTAGCGGTTAGATTAACATAATTGTTGGAACATTATGGCTGTTGGGTTCATCTAACGTTATAATTATAATTTACGCTTTTTTTTTTCCTAAAAAAAAAAAAAAACTTTTTTGAAACTTTTTCTTTTTAACCTTTCACCGTGAATCCACCTCGTGTGTCAAATGTGTTTGTGCATGTTGCACTCGCTAGCTGCAGATTTGAAAGGGGGTGTGTCATTGTGTCAGTGACAGATTAGCAGAGACAAGATTTTACAAAATGATATAATTTTTGTCCCGTTTTTTGTTCATGAACTAAATTAGTCCAGTTTTTAGTGAAGTACGTTTTCGTCTCGTCTTCGTTAGATACTGATTTAGTCCCAGTTATTGTTTATTAATGAGGGTTCTAGTTTAGTTTTAGTCTGGTGAAAAATGTGTTGACGGAATTATTTTTGTTTAGTTTTCGTTGATGAAATTAACACTAGTACCAAGCTACTTCTGATGGCTTTTAATTCATTCACTGCCATTGACGGCTATAGACGTCAAAAATTCATTTGAACTATTTCTATTAGTTTAACATTTGTTTCCCACTTTTGTTAACAGGAGTATGAAAACCTAGAAAAAATATATATTGTTTAGAACAGATATAAAATTTGTGATTAATTGTGAGTTAACTATTGAAGTCATGCGATTAATTACAATTAAAAAAATTCATCGCCTTACGCCCCTAATTTTTAATAATCTTTTCTTTTTTCAATAAAAAAAAAGTCTGGGTTTTCATACTCTTGTTAACAAAAGTGGGCAAAGAAATGTTAAACTAATAGAAAAAGTTAAAATGAATTTTTGACGTTTATAGGCGTCAATGGCAGTGAATGAGTGAAATAGGTACAAATTCCTGAAGTAAACAGAAAACTGCAATGAGCGTAATACGTTGTTAATAATGGGTAACGTAATTGTCACTAAATTCTAGTAACGGATGGTTTTGTTGTTGCAGTTTGTTGAAGTGGAAGGACAGATCACGTCCATCGTGGATCTGTATCCGGCCCTCCTCAGGAAGGGGTACCGGCGTGAGATCTTTATCGCCATCATGTGTTCCATAAGCTATCTCTTGGGACTTGCCATGGTAACCAAGGTAAGTTTTAGCCTGCGGGGATTCTATTTGCAGAAGCAAGAGAGACTCGCGATAACGTCACAAACTTTCCGCTGGCTTTCATGTTGCAACCAAATATGGCGTCCTTCATTTTCTCTTCTCGCATTCCTTGAATGGAACAATTGGTCGTCTTAAAAGTGCGCTTCAATGAACTTTCAGCACCTGTTGAACTCTTCTCCAGATGGGCGGTCGCCAACATTCTTGCGCTTTACGTTCGACATCCCGGCCGACCCTCGCTTTTAATGTCGCTTTCCATCTCTGCGGCTGTCTTCAATTGCACACACTTGCATCGGCGGAGCGATTGATGCCGCTGTTCTTCTTCCCAGGGTGGCATGTACGTGTTCCAACTCTTCGACTACTATGCAGCCAGCGGTGTGTGCCTTTTGTGGGTTGCATTTTTTGAATGCATTGCTGTCGCCTGGGTTTATGGTAAGTGGACGGGACTTTGATTGGTTTTCTTTGAGCTTTTTATCAAAGTAATGATTCCGCAAAACACAAATGAACTCTGTGGTAAAACAAGTGCCCTTGTGACTTGGTTCACACCATTTGTTAAGGTTAGGCTGATGCTGTGTGGATTTTTTTTTTTCCAACAATATTAAGTCACAGTGGAAGAAAGGCCTCATACTGTATATGTCCATGGTAACGAAACGAGCATGGAATGGCAAAATCTATTGCACATTAGATCAGCTAGGAGAAGAAGCGTGGAAGAATCATTCTCTGAATGTTCTGAACTCCCGTCTCCATGCTAGTTGGCAGAATAATGCTGCCCACGGGAGAATCATAGCTAAGTTCTGTTCCCATAGCTAACGACATGTTGTACTTCTTCAGATGGCAAACAAGATGAATCAGTGAAACGGCACACATCATCCAGCCATTCTGTACTTGCTTAAAAACGTGATTAACCAACAATCAAGTCCACATCAACTTAATTATTACCAATCCATTCATTGATTACTTGGATGGCCCTTTATTTACAAAGAGCTGTTATATTAAAGAGCTACACCAATAATAACGATAAGGTGGATGAGCAACCTCCCCGTTTCATGCCCTAAAAGTTGCCATTTTCCTTTGAACTTCATATTTATCGTATTAAACGCCCACTTTTTTTTCAATAAATTAACTGCAAGCAGACAATGTACATTCAGCCAACACTGAAGAATGGCAAAATGCTGGCCGTAATATCATTGAAAACATGAGTTTCTCAAGGTGGGCATTACGACAGGATGGACGTTTCAAGAACATGCAAAATGTTCAATATAATGATAACAATAGAATATGCATAATTTCTGTAAAATGACTTGTTTTATCAAATAACCTATTGTGAACAATATATCCATGTAAAAAATATATATATTTTATTATCATTTATCCATTAATTGCACCCACTGTAGTTAACAGAACAGTATATGGGGGATGCCAAACGTGTTTTTGGGATCTTCTGAAAAGTGGTAATTTTGGAGATACGAGGATTCCATCTAACCCAGCCAATATGTGGAGCGTTTTTTGTTTTGTGGATTTTTTTTTAGGGCTGGGTATCGATTCTAATTTCATCAATCGATCAAATTTCAAAAAAGGGTTCAGTTGGATTAGATTTAGATTTTTTTTCTGATTTGATTCACTTGAATTGAATCCAATATCAATTATGGCACATCATTCCTTAACTCATTTGCTCCCTAAAACGTATAAATGCATTCTATTTCAAATGTTTTAAGTGTCCCAAAGACGTATTTTTATTTTTTGATTTTTTTTTTTATGCTAGAGCATACAGAAGGCTTTGATCCAGCCTCTCAACTGCAGAGAATGGTTTAGGAAATAGTAGTTATTACAAAAACGGCCAGCAGGGGGCAGCAGAGCAAAAGAGATCAACCAGGGCCATGTTGAAAAAAACATTTACCTACAGTTCTATACAGATTTGTGAATAATGATGAACCTTAGCTATATTCTAATGTTAATTGCTACAAAATGGAAACATAGAAATATACTTTTTTTTCCTGGTGAAAGAAGAGACTCTAATCTTTCTTTTGGTAGGTTCCATGTTTTTATAGTAATAGAACACAATATTCTGTGGGCCTTGCAAAATCTGTCAAAATCCAGTAAAACAGCCGGGAGCGAAAGGGATTGCTTCAGTGAAAATGTCTGGGAGGGAATGGGTTAAATGTCAAGGACATGATAAAGGCTCCACAAATACTAAATTCCAAAGTAAATTTTGCAGTAAACTGGTCAAATGATTTAGTTAATTAATGAAAGTAACGTGTTATAATCACTTAAGTGTAACACAAACATTGACATCAGCAAAGATGAGATGAAAATAGTTTCATAATTGAATTAAATAATAGTAAATATAAATTAAAAAGAGTCTGAATTGTCTTAAAGTGCAATAAGTCAGATCTTTCATAAATGAAAAAAATACAAAATACAATTAAATTCATGTGAACAGTAAATTTCAAGAAACGGTATGATACAAAAAAAAATTGGCCTTTAAAATTCTATTTTCTTAAGAATTTATGGGAAAAGAGATATTAAAATAATCGATTCATGGTTTTATGAATCTATCGGCCTAGAAAAGGGGAATCGATTTTATATTGATTTCTAGGACTTTTTGGACCTAGCCCTAATTTTTCTTTTATGTGCTGTTGTTGAAGAGAAATGACCTAGTGAACCAGTTCTACCTGGGACATAATTATGTTCTTGTCAAGCTATATAATTGTTACAAGATATGATGTTGTTTTCACAAACAGATAAGCAAGCGCTTGTTAAGCCGTAAAGAATTTCCATGTTAATACACATGTTGAAGGCCATTCAAGAACAAGCGTTCTTTCTCATTAATGTTTGTCAGGAGTTGATAATTTCTATGATGGAGTTGAGGATATGATTGGCTACAGACCAAACTCGTGGATGAAATGGAGCTGGACCATCATCACACCAGTCCTCTGCATGGTGAGACGGTCTCTGCAGTCGTACCGTTAATTATTATCAAACGTGGTCAATGTTGACTTTGCGTCTTGAACTAAAACCCGATTGTGTTTGTCCCTCAGGGCTGTTTTGTCTTCTCGCTGGTCAAGTACAAGCCGTTGACATACAACAAAGTGTACGAATACCCTGACTGGGCCATCGGCCTGGGTTGGTGCTTGGCCTTGGCCTCCATGATCTGCATCCCCATGGTGATGGTCATCAAGATCTTGCAGTCTGAGGGACCCCTCATTGAAGTGAGTGACACTGACACGTTCACCTCCTGGCAAATAAAGCTAGGAAACGAAGAGAAAGAAATTACTTGCAGCTATACCATGACTGGAAAAACACAAACAAATAAATACTACGCAAAGAGTTTAACCGACGTCAAGTTATCGTACCTCACTTCATACATATATATATATATATATATATATATATATATATATATATATATATATATATCTCTATATATATAGATATATCTATATATATACTGTATCTCTATCTATATATAGATATATCTATATATCTATATATATATATATATATATATATATTGTTGTAAGAAAATAATGGGAAATAATTTTTTTGCATTATTTCCTGTACAGGCATTTTAAAAACTAATATTCCTGTTATTCCGTGGTAGAAATAATTTAGATGAAAAGGAGGTTTTCAAGGAAGTTAAGGCGATTGGCTGTTGAGCTAAGCTAATCATTTGTCGCTATCTCCACCCTTCTTCATTTTACTGTAGTTATTCCTTTCATAGATTCAAAGACAGTCAAGTGGTTTACTGGCCCTTTAAAAAACAACAACTAACATTCCTGTTATTCAGGTGTAGAAATAATTTCAATGAAAAGGTGGAAATTTTCAAGGTAGTTGTAAACAAGGCTATTGGCTGTATGCTAAGATAAGCCTCTCCACTCTTCTTTTTGATTTGGCTGAAATTAGTTTCCTCATAGATTCAAAGACAGTCAAGTTGTCTACAAGCCAACTCTTTGACTGCCAAAAACGTTAAATAACGTTTAGTAAAATCCTATGGAGGAGTGCCAAAGACGTTAAAATATGTTTTTTCAAAACGGGTGAAACTAACCATTTTCTATTGTTGATTACTGAAAAACGGAATAAGGTAGAAACAAACTTTTTTTTCTGATGAAAGATGAGAGTCCAGTCTTTAATTTGGTAGTATGTGTGTTTCCATAGTCCAAACACAACATTTTCTGTGGACCTTGAAAGATCAGTCAAAAATGCTTAAATCGGCTGGCACCCACGGCATCCCTTTTCTGAAAACGTCTGGCAGTCAAAGAGTTAAAAAAAAAAACGAACATATTCTGTTATTCAGTTGTAGAAATAATTTTGATGAAAAGGGAAGGTTTTCTAGGAAAATGGCTATATGCTAAGCTAATGTTTTGTCACTATCGTCACCCTTCTCAACTTCTTAAGTTATAGAGTTAGGCGGTTAATGTGGTAAACAGTTTTATGGGTACAGATAGAATGTCATAAACTTGTGTTTCGCAAACATTCTACACCAAGTTCCACTTCAAATAATTAGCTCTCAAAGTGCCACCTAATTATATTGAATATTAAGTCTCTGTAAAATACATAGTCTGAACATTAAGTTTGCTCTTAACTCTTAGACTGCCAGACGTTTTCAGAAACGGGATGTCGCCAGTGCCAGCCGATTTAAGCATTTTGACTGATCTTTCAAGGTTCACAGAAAATGTTGTGTTTGGACTATGGAAACACACATACTACCAAATGAAAGATTGGACTCTCATCTTTCATCAGAAAAAAAAGTTTGTTTCTACCTTATTCCGTTCTTCAGTAATCAACAATAGAAAATGGTTACTTTCACCGAAATTCTCTGTTTTGAAACAAAAAACGGAGAAAAAGAGCTTTTTGTGAAACAATGTTATTTCATGCACTCTAGTGAATTGTACACTTCTTTTTGTCCATGAATGATGCCACAAACACCTAAATAATGCTTTACTTCTGTAAAACGCTTTCACCAACAATGAAAAAGTGTTTTTAGTTTGCAAAATACGTCTATTTCCATTCAACAGTGTAACAATTTGACAAAACAATTTCGCAAACTATTTACAAATGTGTGCAACTGTGGTACTACTTACAATTATGTGGATGTTTCAAATACAGTTTTTCTTTTTGTAACGCTCTCCTGCGTGCAAGGAGACGCCGCTGGACTCGCACAACAGTTTACTTTCACTTTCGCGCTTGTCCGTTTCGCGTGCAAACGTTACACTTTCTTGACGGCCTTTTTTTCCGGGGAATAAATAGCAAGTAGCAGACTGTACACACTCCTCCGATGAATATGCATTGGACTCGGGGCACTCTCCGTCGTCCGATTGAACGTCGCGCTGAGCGTGCTCGGTTGTGCTCCGCGTTTTCCGGTGTTGGCATCGCTAGCCCGTGAACCTTTTATGACGTCGTCATAGCCGCCGCGTCAACGCTTCCAACTTCGCCGTCAACCTCGGAGTCACCATCATGATCATTGTCGTCATCAATGTGCTCTTTATCGTTGGTCGATGTCTTTGAAAAAAACGGCTCGACCGTGAGCTGCGTGCAAGCGGACGCCATTATGGCTTCTTCAGCCAATGTCCCCTCAACACTCTAGCCCCGCCTCACGTCTTCTACTGACGCCCACCCAATCTTGTCAAAAGAGAGTCATCGCTGCCCTCTAGGGGCCAAAAATAGTCATTAGGCACAACAGACTTGTTGGAAACTTTCACCACAGATGCGGAAGGGTTCCCTCTACCCGTTTCAAAAAAAAGATATAAAAAAATGGGTGGACGTCTTTTAACGTCTTTGGCGCTCCTCCGTAGGTTTTTGCAGAACGTCATTTAACGTATTTGGCAGTAAAAGAGTTACATAGAAGAAAAGATCAAGTACACTGCTGTATATGATTAATTAGAAATGTATTGCACATACATAAAGGAGAAAATGTGTACTTAAAGGTTAAAAACCAGCTTTGAGTGGAATGCCTCAACGCTTGTCTTTCACGCAGCGGATCAAAGCTGTGGCGGCCCCGGCGAAGTCAGGCGTGAGCTCCCGGCCCAAAGAGTACACAACGGCCAAAAGCAGCGAGCTGACGCAGCCCCTGGACCCCAACGGGAACCAGGGCTTGATCAAGCCCACCCACACCGTTGTAGAAACAACCATGTGAGCGCTCTCTGTGAGAGGAATAAGATTGATGTGCTTTCCATGTTCTTATCGTATTTGCTAACGTTGGTAGTTTTGCGAATTCACCTTTAGAGATCCTGTGGTTTGATATCTATGAGGAGAATCTATCGATGTGATTTTGGCTCTTTATTTTTTACCATATCAATATTGTTAATGTTTCAATTGTTGTCGCTGTAGTTGGCACTGGCTGTAGGCAGTGTAGTATTTCTGACATAGAACACTGTTTTACTACCTTTCTTCTTGTTGATTCCGGAGAGATGAGGAATTTTTGTGTCTGATCAAGAAGCAGGAATGAAATTCTCACTTCTCTTAAATCCAGCAAACTGAACGCGATGATAAAAAGGTAGGCGACGTGTGAACACCCGACATGAGAGCGGCCGCTTTGTTACTGAGCTAATTCGTCGTGTTCGTCTGAATCTCGTCTAGAGGTGAGCCTGCATCTGTTGGGGTATATAATGCACAGTATTTACACTGCTTTTATTGAAGGCCTTGGCTAAATCCAATGATAAGCACATTCACATGAAACTCCTCCATGTTATTAAAAACAAACAAATATGATTGACGAAGACATTTCAGAGTATTTGTATACTGCTTTTGTGACTGCTCAGGTCAGTCCCAGTGCTTTTTTTTTTTTTTAAACCTCTTTGCACTTTATTGCTGTTTCACTGTTGTAGTATTTTTATTGTTGCAATGTGTTGTTGTAGAACATGCAACACATTTCAGCAGGAAATATTTTACTTTGTTGTCCAGTTTATCAATGTTAACAAATCCTTGTCTGTAGAATGTGTAGGAATCTAAAACGATACAGCTTGATTCATACATGATTTGTAAACTAATTGTGCAGGTTGAACTTTTTTTTTTTTTTTCAAACATACTGACAGCTCTATTGTTATAACAGATGTGCTTGTTTCTTGGTTTTAGTTTTAGCCAGTTGTATAATTGTTTGTGAATCACATATGCCTTTTGTAACAATTTTGTACACCATGATTGATTACTTTAGCGGCAACTCAGAAGTGTTTTAATTACATTGTGCAATATTCAATGTAGTAATGGCAACTTGTAAATGTTCAATGTTATGAATTAATCAGAATTAAAAATGCAATACTGTATTCAAAAAAAGGAACAAGTCGCACGTGCGTATTCACCGCAGCTTCATCCACTAAAAATCTAAACGTACCAAAGTGTTTGTATCTCACATTTGTCTCCGTTTAGGTGCACATTGCATCATTTCCACGTAGACTGCAAATAAACACTGTTCCTTGGACATGCTTTAATTGATCATTCTTTTCTGTTCATGCATTCACCACTCCTAATCACTTGTAGTGCCATACACAATCTGCTGAAATATGTACGACATCTTCACTGTAAAAATTAAATATATATATATATATATATATATATATATATATATATATATTTTTTTTTTTTTTTGCAATATCTAACCATTTTTAATTAGATGAATTGTACGTATATTTCGCAAAGAGGAAATTACGCAGCTCCACTGAGGCAAGGCAATAAAATATTTGGCATAAATATTCAGTCAAAAATTGAGTATGCAAATTATTATTATTTTTTAAAGAATCTGAAAATAGGTAAGTTTGTAAATACTGAACTGCATTCAACTGTTTAATCTTAACCCAATGGTGTGTGCTATTCACAAATTGATATCAAAATGGAACAAGAAGCATAAACAGCCACCGAAAATGCCGTTAATACCTTTTCACACTGCTGGATGAGTCCATTCATTGTGTTATGTGTTGTGACACGAGCGCAAAAACAAAAGTAGGTTACAAAATTTACCAAAAAAACATACATTGACAATGTTAAAACATTAGACAGCAAACTTTAAAAATATTTAGCATAAGGAAGTTTAAAAATAATAATTAAATAGGAAAAAACATGATTTGAAACGGTTTAAAAGACCTAAATCAAAGGTATGTGGAAAAAAAAAAGCAAAGTTTTCAACACGGATTTAAAATCATTTACACTCTGGGCTGACTTTACTTCTGTTGGCAGCTTATTCCATTAGTGTGCAGCATAACAGCTAAATGCAGCTTCACCATGTTTATTTGGAACTCTGGGTTCCACTAGTTGGCCCAAGTCTGCAGATGTCAGAGCCCCGCTGGGTTTGTATTCATTCAGCATTTCTTGAATATATTCAGGACCCAAACCATCAAGTGATTTATAGACCAGTAGCAGAATTTTAAAATCTATTCTACAGCTAACTGGGACTTTGGTCTTCGGTCAGAACTCGAGTTGCAGAAAGGCGGAGTGATTTCAGACTAACAGGAAAGAAATTTGGTGGACTTCTACAGTAAACGACATGCAAAAAATTCGGGAAATAATAGTAAAAGGCATGGCTCAGTGGTTTGAGTGGTCATCTCCCATCTGTGAGGTTGTGGGTTCGAACCTCCCCCCTGGTAGCTATGTCGAAGTGTCCTTGTTCAGCAAGACACTGAACCCTAATTTGCTCCCAGTGGGACATGGCAGCAGCTGACCACGTGTGAATGTGAGGCTTAAATTTTAAAGCGCTTTGGGCATGTTGTGGAGTAGATCTTTTCCTCCACGTGTTCGTTTTCTTTTCGGGTAATGAGAATACAGGCTGGAGATCGATGAACAGTTCCTTCAAAGCTTTTATTTCTACAGAATATTCCGGGCACAAGTGAGTTACAGACAATGGCTGTAGCCTCTCACAAGTGCGAAGATTACAGAGGACTTACAATATTCTTATACTATCTTGAAGGGCTGTACCACACAGTTTCCAGTAAACAGTTCAACCGGAGTTGACCGGACGTACAGAGAAACATTCAAGGACACTATTCAGACACAAAACAAAAGCCCATTTGAGGAATAGAGGAGGTTTTTCAGTCATGACTGCACCTGGCAGAAATTGCGATAAGACTCACAAAGATACATCCACAGAACAAAGCTCTACTGAGGAAATAAGGAAATTAAAACAATTATGACAAAATCTGGGCAAAAGACCCTTTTAAAAGCGCTATGTAAAAAGCAGTCCATTTACCATTTACCAAATGTGGTGCCCCGACAGGCACAGTAATAGCCGGCTTTACATGGAGACTTTTTAGTCATTCCGATCTCTGGCGTTTACATTTGAGGTGATCCATTCCTATCTGCCGTTTATATGCTCCCCTAATTTAATCGGATCAGCCCCGCGGTAGCCGCAAGAGCCACGGACATTGTAGAAAAGTTGTTTATTTCCTAAGTCTAATATGTTCAACTTTGTTATTTACGTAACTGAGACAATTACTAATTAGCATAATTTGTATCCTCTTTTCATTGGAAAGTGAGTTCACGTGACATGACTGATCCTCGCGCTCGTGCTTGTGGCCGATAAAACAGAATCAGTCTTCGCCAGCAGCAATAGGGAGTCAGGCGCTATAGTGTAAACGGTGTTGTGATTTGTCCAGCAGTGTGCGTCGATGACTAGTAAGTTATATTATTCTAATTTACTTGTCTGTAAGCATCTGGTCAGAACCAGCCATAGCTTGTTCACCCAAATTACTTGTTACTTGTTAAGAGTGTTTAGACGACGTTCCTCATGCGCATGTTATCGCGTAGTAATTTTAAGTTGATGTTGCGCTGCTAAGCTAGACACCGGAAGTGTCACCATTTTTAGTTTCAAAATAAGAGCGCATACCGGAAGTGCTGTTTTAAATGTCACTAGCTTAACTGCGCTTGTTTAATTTGCCCTGTTTAATGTGAGTGTCTTAACCGAAGTTGCATACATTTGCTTATTGGCCTATTTTCCGTCTTTAGGAAACCACATACAGACACACAAACCACACATTCCTACACACCTACAGTCACACCTTACACCAATAGCCCACAAATACTGAATGAATATTGTATGAAGATGGAATTTCTGATAGTGGTAACATTTAACATCTAGATAAAAACAGTTTAAAGTACTTTAAAAAAGTATGTTAAAAACAAGTTCTCCCCTCGCAGACAAGCTCCGGGAAGATGCCATCATTTTAGTGGGTGGAAACGACGATGTCATGACGCATTTACGTCAAGACAGAGCATGCGTGTTGCTGCACGCAGCCCCGCCATTCCGATTGAAGTGTATACATGACACTCGTTCTTATTGACGAAAGGAATAAATAAATAAATAAATTTTAAAAAAGGAATATACCACCCCTGTGATTCCAAATGAAATTCCATTCAGATTCAGCCTTTTCATTCTGATTGACGTGTTTATATGGAGCATTTTCATTCCATTCGGATTCATTCTAATCGGAATACATGGCTTCATGTAAACCGGGCTAGTGATGGACGGAGCGCTCCAACACATGAATCCAAATCCATAATATTTTGCCACTTCCTGGTAGGCCGTTTAGGCAACCACTTCCAAATATGGGCAGACTTGGATTGCGACATCTGGAAGAGCAAGTGCAGTGTGAAAAGGTGATTTGAAAAGGAGTCATATCTGTGAAAGTTTTTTAATAAATGAGTGGTTGTCTACATTTTACTCCGTTTTTACTTCAAATGTATTATTGTGGTAGTGGATCAAGGCAATTTATTTATTTATTTTTATGTCATACTTCTGGACTTAACTAGGTTACCGAAAATGTCTACTGATAAAGGGCTCTGCTTAAAGTTCCTCTCCCATTTCAAGTACTACGTAATCTTTATGGGAACCTTTTTTTCCCCTCTCCCCCCTCCCCCCCTTATTGCCACTTGTACAGCCAGTCACACTCTCTGTTGTAGCTCATTGACACTTCACCTAAAAAGCCAAGCCCAGTATATGACCCACTATAAAGCAAACCTCATCCATTAGGCAAGAACTGTAAGGCATGAGACACGCACACGGATGCAAACACTCCCTAACACACTGACTACGAATGATCTTTGACCTCATACAGCGCGATGTAAACACTCAATGTTTGATTAGAGCATTGTCCAGTCACAGGGAAACTCCATGAACTTACTTTTCAAGTCTATTTCAGGTCAAAGGAGAAAAGTTTCCATTAGAGCAGTGATACTAGTATGTGAAAGAATCACTCAATTAAAGGCGAAAAAAAAGTACATTGAAAACATGAAATACAGTCAAATACATTGGTATAAAGTTTGTAGCCCGTTTAAAACCTTTTTTTTATTTTTTATCGTTTACCCTTCTGTTGTGTTTGTCTCTTAACAATGTTCGTGGGTCAATGTGACCCGTTCTGTTTAATCATATCATGTAACACAATGCAATTTTTTTTTTTTTTAAAACAAAAACAAAGGCCAGCAGACAAAATTGAACCGAAGCTGTTTATTTTTTTCTACATTTTGAATTTAACCCGCAACTTAACAGGGTTTGCCCTGTTGTGTTTGTCTCTTAACAATGTTCATGAGTAAATGTGACCCGTTCTGTTTAATCATCAAAAAATATAACACAATGCAATATTTTAAAAAGAAAAATTTGAAAAACAAAGGCCAGCAGACAAAGTTGCACCTATTTTTATTTTTTTTCTAGAATTTACAAACAAGTCAATTTGACCTGAAACATAACAGGAGGGTTAAATAAGTTGTATTTTAACTTTTTATGACAAAAAAATTATTCATGAATATTTTAGCTTTTTTTATGCAATATATTTTAAATTGGTACTTTGAGAGCAAAGTAGTTTTTTTTTTAGCTGGCACATGATGCCATTTTTTATTTATATATTTATTTATTTATTATCTCTTGACCTCAGCCCCTTTCTTCGCTCATGGAACCAAAAGCAAACGAGTCAAGGGTTTTAAAACTTTTATTACAAAAAAAGAAAGAAATAAATACATCTTGGCTTATTATACATTAAAAAAAACATGTCCAAATAAAACCCCACATTCAGTATAACAACTCACGCAAGTCATTTTTACATGCATGTAAGAGAAATAAAAAGTTACTTTACACCAAAATAGAATGATAACATTTGATTGATATATACAAAGCTTTTTAAAAAATAGGCCTCTGTAGACGTTTGACTGCCGAGCGTTGACATGCTAACGCTGTGCGGGTCTTGAAGGCCGTGCATACAGCAGCCAATACAGGATGTCAACGCTTCATTTGAACTGGAGGCGTATTTGGGAGGGGCACGTTCGCAACAACCCCATGGAGGTAAACAACACATGACACTGGGGGCTTCTGTAAGTTAATAAGTCACTTGCTGAGCTCGTACCAACAACACGGGGTCAGGCGGTGGTCCAAAAAGAAAAAAAGAAAAAAAACAAACACAAGTCCGACAATTCCCATCAAGTGAAAACGTGCATGTGGTGATGTTGAGAATGTGAAGTGGATAAAAATACAGTGCGACATTAGCAGAAAACATTCCCAAGGACGTCCACGAGAAAACCAAACATGTCTTTGCAAGCATTCATGAGATTAACATATACGATGAAACCTTTTATGATGCTTGGCTGCTAGCAGTTGAGAAATCTATTTGGGGTAGACTGGACCTTCTTTGTGGGAACATGGGCAGTAAGCCAAGAAAATAATCTTATGTTATATAACACCTTGCAATGGAAATGGGTGGTGGGTGGGTGGTGGTGGGGTACCCGGAGAACTGGAGCCCCCTCTGAAAAGCATCATGTGAACATAGTGATTAACACCGGTTGTGCCCTGGATGCTGTGAGCGTCCGGCAGGTGCCATGTGACTGATCAGCGTGTGTGTGATGTAATGCGTGTGTGTGAGGTGCCATCCCGTCAATGTGTTGGTGCTCAGAGGGCAATGCTGTTGGTGCGGTGCTCAGAAAAGCAGAGCAGTGAAATGGAAGGGTCGTAGCGGTCGCCGGGCAGACCCCTGCCGTCTAACGTTCCCATTGGACTCCTGCTAATGACCAGATCCAGGATGGCTCCCGCTTCCGTAATCAGGGGCACAGTGAGACAGCAGTCCAAGTCTCTGGTCCGCACACGGTTCACCTGGAACAAGACATCAAATCTTTTGGATGATGTTTTCATTTGGTATGTGACTTGTGGAACCTTATCCACATCTGTGTCAATTCGTGAATTGACACTCATCAATACCATAAAAAAAAAAATAAGAAACTAGGATGAGGTAAAAACAAAAGGAATGTGGGTACGTTTCCATGAGAAATGGGAAACGGGTTTCCCCAAAAAATTTCTTCGCAAATACCAAACTGCAAAGTCTCATAGGCATATATTCTTTATCCTCTGTGAAACAACAGATTTAATTGCAATTTAACAGAATAATTTATAGTGGTTGTAAAAGTCGTCTTTGTGTCTGCATGACTGTATTGTACTGCCCCCCAGTGGCCAAATTGTGCACACTAGAAGGAGCTGAATTAAATTAGAAGTGGTTCCTCGGAGTTTGAACACAATTCGTTCCTGTGAAATGTTCTAAGTCCGAATTGTTCAACCTCCAAAAAAATTTTCCCATAGGAAATAATTTAAATGCAATTAAACCGTTCCCAAACTCCTAAAATAGAAAATTTCTATTTATGTAAAAAAAAAAAACATGTACACCCTGTACAGTATTAAAACAATAAAAAAATACCTTGATAAATACCATGATAAATGCTATGTTAATACATGCTTTAGTTTAGTTCAGTGCTGAGTTGGTGGATTTTACATTGGGCATATTGTTAGACTACTAAGGGGTCCTTGTGCGCTGTTTAGCGTCAGGCACATTGTTGAACAGCTAAGGGGGGTCCTCGTGCCAGTATTTACAGAAGTAGTCACAGTAGTTACAATGGCGCAATAATCTTCCTAAATCCACTATACGTCTTTCTTTGGGCCCATTGCGGATCAAATTGGCCTGAAAAAAGATATCGAAATGCACTTGCGAATGTACGGAGCACCTCCGGGAGTATTCACCCGCTCTGACCTGAAAATGAGCAGCACGTCGTCTCAACGTGAGCACTCGGCTACCCGTTCAAGGTACGTTTGGCTTTGCTTGGGTGTTCGTACTCCGAGAATAAGGTCAAACTCCGAGACATTTTTTTGGTCGATGCCCGATTTGTACAAGTTCCAAGACGCTCGAACTCAGAGGTTCCACTGTGTTTATGATACACAAACGGGACTTGACTTCCAAGCAGGGTCATGATGACTTAAAACAGTTGTGACAAAATGGAGGTACATTCAGCTGTCAGAATGTGTGACCTCAGCTTTTAAAGCACCAATTTCTTGCCCTGCTCAGCATGATAGCAACAAAGCACAACTTCTCAAATAGACAAAAAATGTGCGCCATCTAGTGGTATGTTGTGTCATTTCAGTAAGAGCACTTAACAGTAAATAGATGAGGTATTCAGCAAATATTTGGCTAGCGAATCATGACTAGGAGGGGAAATCCTCCTTATACACATATATTCATATTGGTGCATTTCTGCATTACCAAACACCGGCAAGAATGTCCCTGAAGGGTACATAAAAAAAGCTTCATTATACTAATCTGAACTTGGGGATTCAAGTCATGCAAAACAAACTAAACAAAATTGTGAATATTTTTTGTCAAGAAAATAATTGTTCTCTAAACCACTAAAACAATATTCAAACTAGCATTAGCATTACCCCTGGCTATGTCTACTTTCCTCCATGCTAAGCTATGCTAAAATAAACAATACAAACGGCCGTCGTCTCTTGCTAATGTATCTGCTTCCAATTTTCCTCCATGCTAAGGTAATTATTGGTTACAACTTTGTATTAGTTTCTATTGTCTCCCAATAACCGTAAACAACTGTAAACGTCAAGAGAAACCACGTTTGAGTTGACAGAAATAAGAGTCACCTGAAGTATACGATCGTAAGGCTTCAGGCCCGCCTGGTCAGCCGGGCCTTTAGGGCGGATCATGTTGACAAACACTCCTTTTTCCACAAGCCCGTCAGATACACTGAAGCCAAAGTCACGGCTCTCGGGGTCCTTTCTGATGGTCACCTGCATACATGTAATAAAGATATTGTACATTTATATCTATCAAAGTGACTCCGTGATTTTGAATGAAGTAATAAAAAAGTCAACCGCATCAATGTACTTTCAAATGTTGGGACTAACGACACACAGCTGTTTTATGACCACACAGTAGCTTTGATTTGCTGCCATGATGACTTCCAATGATAACAAATGAGTAGTTTCAACTCAAAATATGATATTACCCAAACTGCACTGACTCACCAAGTCAGTCTATGAAGGACAGACTCCATCGAGATATGTACTCGGAAAACACAATCTGATAAACATACACACATATGGTGAGAGTGGAGCAGATATTTTTCATCTTAACTCATTCACTCGCAGCCATTTTCACTGAAGCAACCCCCTTCTCACCTGGCTGTTTTACTGGATTTTATCTGATTTTGCAAGGCCCGCAGAATATTGTGTTCAATTGCTAAAAAAAAAAACATGCAACCTACCAAAAGAAAGATTAGAGTCTCTTTCATCAAGAAAAAAAGTATATGTCTATCTGTTTCTATTTTGCAGCAATTAGTATTAGAATTTCGCTAAGTTTCATCATTATTCACAAATCGATAAATGAGCTTGTTTGCAACATGGCCCTGGTTGATCGCTTCTACTCTGCTGGCCGTTTTTGTAATAACTAACATTGTTTCAACTGTTTTGTGCAGTTGAGGCCGCATCAAAGCCCTCTGTATGCTCTTGCACCAAAAAAAAAAACGTATAAATACGTCTTTGGGACACTTAAAATAGAACATATTTATACGTTTTGGGGAGCAAATGAGTTATTGTGATCTACGTAATTTTAAAACCAAGTCATTGCAGATTTTCACAAAAACGAGCCCACGCTACCTTGTGCAGGGCCATCGAGGACAAACTATTGGAGCCTCCGCCACATCCAGTCAACATGTTGATGTTGCTCCTGTTCTTATTTGCCACTTTCGGTTCCTCTTGTTTAATGGGACTTATTTCTGACAGAAACATTGAGTCTTCATCGGTCTTGGTTTCCTCAAGGTACAGACTCAAAGCGCTACCCGTCATAGATGCCTGTAAGAGCGCACGCACACACAAAACGGGGGGGGGGAAATGACAGCGTGGTATGCATTGAAGCTATTTGAATGTGTTGTGCTTTGTAAACATCACTTCGCATGGCAACAGGTGTCCTGTCTGCCCTGTCTGATTTAATAGCAGATTACACACACAAGAGATTATCATAAAGCTTCATCTGGCATGACCATATAGCCCGGCAAGCCAGACGGGGAGAAGGAGCCTGAGAAACGAAGGCCTACCTCCAGCTCCCTGAGGATCTCAGACTGGCCACAAGTCTCCAGGTCCTGCAGAGCCTGCGACCAGAAGCTATCGTCCTGATTCAGGGTGCCATGGCAATGAGGGGGGCTGATGAATCTACGACAATGCAGGAACCACAACATGAGAGCAGTCTTGCCGTCTTGAGGCCGTGCTGCCTTCGAGAGCAGCGTGGGAAATTGTAGGGATGAGGGTTTTTTGGAGGGTTAAGGAGAGTCCCTTTGAAAGTCTCAAAACCACACTGGACACATCTCAAACACTGAAGAGTCCATCACAAATATTTTCTCTTTTACTAAATACAAAAGTCATTTCCACCCCCTACCCCCACAAAAAAATAGAACAATGAAAGCATGTGACCCAAAAAAAAAAAAAAAGACAAAAAAAAAAGTACAAGGAGACATATGGCTGACGTGTCCTGATGTGTTTTGGTGTGGACATGAAAAAGGTGACACACCAAAGAGCTTGTGGGCAATTAGTAAAGCAGATCAGAGAGAGAATACCTGAGAAAGAAGAAGAAAAAAAAGGACAGTTTGGACAAGCAAACAAAACATGAAAGCATCAATTGACAAGCAAACGCTTCTGTGGCACTTTAATATCCATCTATCTCTAGCTACGGTATGACTCACAGTGCAGTTTGCCTTTGTCAAAGAAATCAAACATAAAGAAAAGCAAAGCAGAGAAGCTCACGGAAATAAAGCTCAATGAGAGAATTACAGCTGCACTGACATAAAAAGGAGGCGACAGGAGGGAAACTGGAGCAGAAGGCCTGCGCTTTCTTACCCAGGCATCTTGTCCCAGTCATCCTCACTTAGTCTCCCGTCGTAGAGACCCGTGTGCTGCATCAGGCCTGCAGAGCTGGACCCGACTGGGCTCCTGTACTTTGTTCTCCTCCAATCATTGGGATTTAACAAGATATCTTTGTGAAGATATGTTCCTAAAAAAACAATACAAAATCTTAGAAGGAAGGAGTCTGTTTTGGAAAGAACATACTCTCCCGACCTCACCTTGGCTACCGTAGCCGGCGTCGCATCCCGAGCCGTCCCAGGAGCTCATTGCGGAGTCAATGCTGGGCACGGTGGCGGAGTACATCTCGGAGTGTTTACCGATTCTCTGCGAATCCATCAGTTCATCCTCAAGGTCACTCAGAAAGCCAGCTTCTCTGTCCAGAAGCCGCCGACCATCATATTCTGGAAGCAAGCAGTGACCACAGGACCAAAAGGTTGAACCACATGAGGCTAGGCTAGGCTAGGCACCAGGTAGCTATAGCTCAGTTTTGAAAAATAAAATAAAAAATACAAACATTTCCCATCTTATTGTTCCTGTAGTA
This sequence comes from Vanacampus margaritifer, assembly GCF_051991255.1. Classification (NCBI taxonomy): domain Eukaryota; kingdom Metazoa; phylum Chordata; class Actinopteri; order Syngnathiformes; family Syngnathidae; genus Vanacampus; species Vanacampus margaritifer. The sequence goes on from NC_135432.1 coordinate 13,837,401, forward strand.
TGAGTGTTTTTTGTTTGTTTTTAATGAGAACACCGTCTTGAAATTAAGTTTTGCAACCAGCTATGAGTGCTAGCGGACTTCCTACCATGGAAGATTACATAGCAGCTAACTACCATAGCTAGCATCAGCTTGTTGCCTCTCTGACATTATTTTACGAAGCAGAGAAGTCAATAGGCCTACTCATTTTTTTTTGCCAAATAAGTACTTCTACAATTGTGCTCAAATTACATTTTGCTGGCATTATATCTAAAGCCTGTATCTAACTGAGAGGAGAGCGCGTGCGACGCTAGCGAATGTTGATTTCATGTCAGGGTTCATCAGCATTTGCTCAAGGTCACAACGGATCCTAAACGTTCTCTAAACAGTTTTAATGGTTCTTTAAACAGTGGTGTTTTCTTGTTACAATGACATTTTTAACATGTGACGAGAATAAAAATAGTAAAACTGTTTAAAAAAAACATTAAAACTGTTTAGAGAATGTTTGGAAACTGTTGCGACCTTGAGTGAACCTCGACGTCTAATCAACATTCGCTAGCGTCACAAATGTTTGCCTCCTCCTGGGGGATACGTGCTTAAGTTTACCACCAATTGTTATGTATGTTCAAAATTACTGCATGATAGACTAACTTAAGTTACTACACTTTTTTTTTTAAAGAAAAAATATTATTTATGATTGCTGTTGTTGTTGTAGGTTTATACTTATTTAATACATATTGCGATTAAATGTTGAAGTGTTTATCTTTTCTTTTTTTTTACCTTAACATGGTAAATTTTTAGTATTGAAACAAATGTGTTTTTTAACAATGAAAGTGTTCAAAGAAAAAAAAAGTTATTTACCCAAACATTTCAAAAGAATACATTTTATAGCTGTAACTCATACCATAAGATTGTGAAACAGTGATAGCCTATCTTTTTTGAAAGGTTATAATACCATCAGAATATAGTCCATCAATCATGTTAACTATGTTTGATTTTCCACCTCATCCATTCTTTAATCAACGTACCCGTTTAAATATAAATTAACTGGAGGGCCATCTTCTTAACTGACACTGTACACATTCAAACTACGGTGGTAGAGAAGAAGGCTAAATTTGTTCAATTTGTCCCCCCACCACCCCCCCCCCCCCACCACCCCCCAAATCGCTCCACTTTGGTCAAATGACTTGTAAGAATTTGTTTACTTGCAGTGCCTTTGGAAAAAGCTCAAATTTCTGCCTCAAAGTACGTGTGATGTCACAGTGACGGCCTTTAAGACCAAATGTGCTTTTCTTGCCATGAGAACGAGGAGACGCCGACACGCGGTCTGCTTGTTTCTTGATCTTGAGGGTGACCGACTCCCCGGCCATCTGCAGGAGGTGGATAGCCTCGCTCAGAGTTTTGCCTTTCAGACTGACCCCATTGATAGCCAGCACGCGGTCCCCTATGTGAATGGCCCCGGTCCTGCAGAGTTTGGAGAGAGGAGGAGACGGAGATACCAGACAGTGCTGACAGCCAGGACGGATCGGACTGAGACGGACAAAAGGGCTTCTTGTAATAGAAAACAGAAATGAGACAGCCATTGTTTACGGTCTTATTCAACGGAAAACATTTACACAAGGGGCATTAGCGTCACTTCTGTATCTGATGCAAATGTCACCCTTCGTTTTAACGACTACCTTGACCCTCGCCCGTCACTCGCACCCTCGCCCACGTCTCACCTCTCAGCCAGGCCTTTCTTGGTTAGACCCGAAATGACGATGGGGTCAAAGGGCTCCTCCGTGCCTGAAATGGTGATCCCCAGTGGTCCGTTATATCTCTTCAGCTCCACAGTGTAGATGATGGAACCAGACATCTCCAGTTCATCTAGAGAGTAAATGTTCACTCAGTGTAACTAAAACTGATGTCAATGTTGACCATCGTATATCAGATTGCCAAACCACTGTGCAATTCCACATACTAGAATTATTCACACTGAATAATGTATCTTTGTTCATCTATCCATGCCAGTAACACATTTTCTTCTACAAGATGGCGGCCGATAATTAATCTGTATTGCCATTGCCTTGCTTGAATGGCACCCGTGCAGACGCACATATGGTGCATGCCTAAAATGGCCGCTGCATGCAACAGAAAAAGAAATGGCTTCCTGTGTTCAGCTAAAGTGGCCCAGATTATACACTCAGTAAATTTGTGATTCAAAAGGAGATCATCATGATTTTAACTCATTCACTGCCATTGACGGTTATAGACGTAAAAAAATCATTTAAACTATTTCTATTACTTTAAAAAAAATATATCTACTTTTGAGTGTGAAAACCTAGATTTTTTTTATTGTACATTTAGAACAGATATAAAATTTGTGATTAATTGTGATTTAACAATTGAATTCATGCGATTAATTAAAAAAATTTAATCACCTGACCTGAGGCCTAATTTTTAACAATCATCGTCAGGCGATTACATTTTTTAAAATTGTAATTAATCGCATGACTTCACTAGTTAACTCATGATTAATCACAAATTTTATATCTGTTCTAAATGTACATTTTCATACTCTTGTTAACAAAAGTGGAAAAAAAATGTTAAACTAATAGAAAAAGTTCAAATGAATTTTTGACGTTTATAGCCGTCAATGGCAGTGAATGAGTTAATCTATACTTTGAGCCATTTTTCTAATGTAAAACTTCTTGCTGTGATCTCTACCAATGTTGTCCTCGTCTTTCTGTATTCGGAGCTTGACCATGTCTTCGGCCTGATCCAAGACGTGCATGGCGTCCTCTATGGTGCAGTCGTCAAGACGCACGCTGTCGATGGCCAGCAGTCTGTCGCCGGGCTCCAGCGTGCCCGTCCTGAAAGTGCAAAAGGGGCCAAAGCTGTTCGGTGGAACTTGGGGAGCTGCTCCTGACTCGCAACGTGAATCCTATTATGAATTAATTGGGCTCATAAGGGGTGACCGCAACCTCACCCTCAACCCTAATCAACACTTTGCCCTCCTCAGACATACTTCCACTGAACTACATTTTATGGTCAATCCAATTATGATTTGAAAGATTTGCTATGATTTTTTTGTGTGTGTGTGAATAATCCTGCACACAGATAAAGTGATGTTGATGAAGCAGTCATGTTACAAGTTTGTGATTAAATAACATACCTGTGTGCTATGCTTCCTTTTCTGATATCAGAGATGATGAGCGGCTTGCCCGGCTTCTTACTTGCTAGTATTCAAAAACATAAAAGACAGGAAAAGAGTGAATGTTTTGATCTTATCGTTTGTGCGTTAATACTTGAAATGATTTAATATTTGAAGACTTTAAATGAGATCTAAAATAAGATCTGTAGCTAGTCTTTTGTTGTTGTTCTGTGATTTATGATATTTACAATGGTTTGTTTTGTTTTTTAATGTAGGCTAATAGGACCCCAAAAAATTGTCAGGTAATGTTATATGTTCTTATTGAATTTCTTATTTTAAGAATAATAGCAGATCCAACCCCCTGCCCCCCATAAACCTCCTGTAGTAGATGTTATTAGAGTGTGGAAATTGTGTTCATGCGCAGCATCATCAACCCAATACTGTACCCTGCTGGCCAGTTTTATAGCAACACTCACCACTGATTGTGATCCCCATTTCCATTCCTCTTCGCTTGGGTAGTTTGACATGGAATGTACCGCTGCTAGGAACCACAGACTCTAATGAACAGAATCATATGTACATGTAGATGGCTTTACAGCCCTTGTGAGGATATGTACAATAAATAAATAAATAAATTGTACCTGCAACATCAAACTCAATCTCCACTGCGACCTTATTGGCCAGAGCAGAATCTCTGAGCAGCTGATGGGCCTCCTCCAAAGTGCCATCTTCAGTCGGGATGCCATTGATGGACAAGAGTCGATCTCCAACTTGTATGAAGCCACACCTGCAGACAGAAGCACAACATGGCAGCAGATGCAACAACCACAACCATAAACATTTTAAAAACAAAACATGTTTTGGTAAAGGCAGACTGTGCGATAAAGCTGTCTCGTGGTGTATCTAACGTTTTAGTCAATGAGTGTGTAGTTTGTTCCTAAATTCCCTAAAAAATAAATAGCTTACCCTTGGGAAATCACGTCACGCCTACAAAATAAAGTCCTGTCATCAAATATTAATTGGCCAACATCCCCGCAGCAGATTAAGCTTGCATGGAGGCTTAGGCGTTAACATCCCAGTGGGAGGCTCACGTGGACCGCACAACTGTCCCACTGCTGCTTGACTTAAATGGTGTCACACAGGGGAGGTGACCCCGGGGCAAAACCATCATTAATTCTAAGGACAAGGACACTACACACTGGGCCAGGCCAAAGAGGCACATAGGACAAACGCGAACAAATTTGTGTTGACAAGGACATTTAAAAAAAAAAAAAAAAAAAAAAGAAGTTGGTTTGAAAATGTGTCTGCACGAAGCAAAAAGTGCCAGATGATCTTTCCTCATTGAAATAAATGTAACTTACAATCAAAAAAAAAATAATGTTCAGAACGTGGTTTATGATACCAGAACTAGCACTATATAATATTGTACTTAATTAAAACAAATTAGTGACACAATTAATATAAATGAAAGAATTTTCACCACATTTTTCAATTCAATTGCCAGCGCTGCTCCTTCTGATGTTCAAAACTTGCCCACTTGGGGGCAGTATAATACACACACATCAACAGTTTGTAAACTGCAGTAATAATCCTTTTTCACAAAAGATTAAAAAAAAAAAAAAAAAAAAAAAAAAAAAACTATATACCTTTTTTCAAATGTCACTGGTGCTACTTGTTAGCACATCTATGACATTTTGCATTGTTTGTTAGCATTACACAAAACAGTAAGTTGTTTTAAACAGTAGGGTCAAAAAGAACCCAACTATGGGTCAAAAATGGACTGACCCTCTCCTTGGGTAAAAAATGGACTGATCCTCTACTTGGGTCAATTTGACCCGAGTCACGAAATAGGTCTTTTAGTGTAAAACAACTCCTACATATTGGTCAGATCCTTTACTTTGGTCAAAAAATTGGATAATTTTGTATAAAACAACCCAGAAAGTTGGGTCATATTGACCCATAAAGTGGATCGGTCCATTATTTTTTTTTAAATTATCCTTAATTGGGTTACTTTTGACCCAACTGTTTGTTTTACAGCAAACTGCTGCTTGTTGTGAATTGAATTCACTGCCATCGATCAACTCCATAATTTAGCTTCAGTTTGGAAAAATAGCAATAGCCTAACCTTGAACACATTTAAGAGTGCTTTATTGCTCTTCGGTGGAGGAACAGACAATGTCAAGCCTGAACAACTGCTCACATTCAAATCCAAGCATAATCCACATGCAAAGTAAGTATTTATGCTCCTTTATGCATATGAAAAATGTTGGAAGAGGAACAAAGCGAGAAAAAAACATCTCGTGTCTGACGGCGTGATGCATCTCTAATGTGTCTGCCTTCAAACCAAATACTCACGAGGCTAAAATTAGCTTGCTTGATGTGTCATTGCCTGGCTGAATGATTAGCACTCCATGTTCAAGGTGACCCCCCCGTACTGTATATGATTTGGGCTTCCTATTTGGCGTCTGTGCATTACCTCTCAGCCGGGCTGTCTGGTTCAATGAAGCGGATGATGGGAGGAGCAGAAAGAGTTTCTGTGGCAAAGACACCCCCCTGCAGCTGGATCCCAAAACCTGTAAGCGGATCCCCCCTCAGCACCACCTCGCTCACTTCCACGTGGAAAACTTGCCCTCCGGGGCCCACAGAACTGGATGCCAGCGACACTATGTGAGAGAGGGGACATCATGGGCGAGAGATTAGTGGAAACGTGGCACATAAACGCAATATCAGGAACTGGTGTGAAATAAAAACGGGCACGCACTAGTCTACTGCTCACACAAGGTGACAGAAAAGAAATGAGTCATTCAGAAGTGTCAAGTCACATTTTAGATTAACAATGAGGCACACTGGCAGGATGAAACTACAACAAAAGTATTTTAACGTAAAGCTCATTGCAAATGAATAGAAATAAAAGGAAAAAAATCCTGCTGCTAACATTTTTTTTTTATATCTTTAAATGGGTATTACTAATTCCCAGCAGTCTTGAATGAAGCACAAGTTTAGCAGTTTGTCATACAAGAGCTCTTGTGGTCCTTCTTCCTGTTCCGCCGCTTGCCGGTTGAGGTCCGAGGGCTGGTGGGTGCGGTGGGCACCATGGGGCAGGGCAGCGTGCTGCTCCCCTGGCTGCTGAAGCCCGAAGTGGCTGTGGAGGAAGGGGAGAAGCCACCACTCACCAGAGCTGCAGACATGAGACATTGCATTCTACTTATCGACAGCCTCGGGGGGAGCTAAGAGCAATGTTTCCCAGGCTCATATTTTATATTAGAAAAATGTAAAATGCTTCATGTAAAGAATATTAATTTAATTTAATGTCAGAAAATTGTGATCAATCATCACCAAAATTCACTTGCACATCTCTACTTATGCCCACTTCAATTTCTGAACATAGAACGACTGCCCCAATATTTTGGATTTGATGGACATTAAGCGTTTTCACCTCTACAGGTGCTCACTTGAATGACAAAAACACTTGACGTCCATAAAATCTAAAATATGGGGGCGATAGTACTCATATTTTCAGAGGTTGAAGTGAGCATAAGCGTAAAAGAAATATCAAAATTTTTCAGAGTGACAATTGATGGCACTTTTCAGACGTTAAGCTTTTTCTCTATAGTGAGTGTCAATGGAGAGGAAAAGGCTTAAAGAGGAAGTCAACCCTATTTATTATTATTTTTTGACAATCTGCTCTAAGCAGCCCCACTAGCCTAAATACGGTATTTTGGTTAATATTGTGAATATGAGTGAAGCAGCAAAATCCAGCCTTTTTTAATTTTAGTTTTTTAGCAATTTAATTTCATTTGATTAGTTTATTTAACAGGGACAACGCAATCAGACATAGACAGTAAACAGAGCTAGCATCTGATGTTGAGCATTAAGAGTTTTGCAGATTATAATTTACAACCCCTACCCCTGAATATCAGAAGGCGGCCAATCACAGCTCAGCTTCAGAAAACAGGTGAGCTGTGATTGGTCGTTGCGTGAGCCACTGTGATGTCATGTCAGTCGACAGCAAGCAGAATGGCCGTCCCCTGAGATGGATAAAAACTGTTGGATTTTGCTGCATAACTCATTTTCCACAAATGTAGTATTAATCAAAATGTCATGTTTAAACTATAATGAGGTCACATATAACATATTATTATCAAGAAAAGTTTAAGGTTGACTTACACGTTAATGTCTGTAAAACCCAAACGCCATTGGTAGTGATCGTTGTGTTATTTTCAAAGGTCAAAGTAGCATAAGTAGAGACGTCAACATAAATTTGGGCAAAGACTGATGCATGATTTATGCTAAGCTTACGTTTAGCGTTATAGACTGCCCAACTCGGTTTATTGCTTTTCTTCTTCCTTTGTCATACTACTTGTAGAATAAAGGGTAAATGCTGCACTTCAAATCTTTGCTGTTACAGACAAAACATTTTTTTTGCAAATTTGTATGTTGTTAATTGAAATATATTTATTTCTATTTTCTTGTTTGTTTTCTTTAGCTTTAATAAATATACAATGCTATTTACTGAGAGAGTGGGGGTGGGGCAAAATGTTGGGGATAATAGCGTGTGGATTTTTTAATTACACTTCATAAAACCATTTTTTTTCTTTCCACGTTTTCATATTTATATGTTTTACAACTAAGTACTATAATGCCCTAAAATTGTTGGTGTTTTAAAAAAAAAAAATCATATTTTTTTAAAGGGGCTAGAGCAGGGTGTCCAAACTTTTTCCTTTTGGGGCCGCATACAGAAAAAAATCGAAGGATGCAAGGGCCCCTTTTATCGATTTTATTAAACACACTTAAACCACACAATCAAGCAACTATGTACGAGTTATTTTAGCAAGCCTTTTTTTGTTCTTTTAGTTATTTTTAACACCTGTTAAAGGCATAAGGCTAACAATTTGGGATTTTTCATGATTTTCTGGCGGCTCATAACCCTGCAACCCACTAGAATAGATCCACCCCTGCCCCATATTTAGAACCAAAGCAAGAGTAATTGGTAACAAGGATACAATTCCTAAAGCAGTGTTGGCTTTATGATCTTAATCATTTTATGATCACATATTAGACCTCGAAAGACAGCTGATAGTGGAGGATGTATTTTTTTATTCTGAAACTGAAATCTCTTAATTTATTAGAATTAAGTCGAGAGAAACTGCATTGCTATTAGCTGTAAATCGTTTCTTTACATATCTAGAAAACCTCTCCAAGTCTAATTTATGATTAGTAGTAGTTGTCAGGTGTGTCACAACCCACCCCTTTGTCAACACCCGCAATCAATGAGGTTGCAGGCCAAGTCAAAAATTATTTTTGCATATAGGCTGAGGGCCACAAGATAATGGATGGCGGGCAGGAAATGGCCCCCGGGCCATAGTTTGGTCACCACTAAACTCAATTATTCACGGATTCACCTCGTGCAGATGTTTTGGTTAAACTATCGCCCATTATATGCGGAAAGTTGTATAAATAGCAGAAGGCTAATTGCGCCGTTTATGTTGCTGGCATAGACACATGGACCAAGATACATTTAAATAAGTCATGTTCAGACAAATGACTGACATTTGATCATTTCCTGATGCGCTCTTGCGTCCATTCACGCTCATAGTGCAGCACGTGACATTAAAAAAAAAAGTATGCGTTTGTCGAGGTTGCGAAGATTTAAGCTCCTTCGATGATGTCACAAACGATGACTTACGTTTGCAGTGGTCCTGCTGGTTGTGCAGGTGGCTTGGGCTGCTCCATGTCTTGCCGTGGCTGGCGTGTGGGGGCAGGCAGAAGTTGCCGCTTTGCTCCCACTGATGATGGCTGCTCTTCTGTACTTTGACTGCAGCGGCAAACAGGCACTTATGAGTAAAAGGCAAACCCGCTCTAGTGTTGTGCACGTTTCTAAATCCTGCCCGTGAAATCACACTTCCATTCCCGTGTCTAAAATTGTACCAAAACACACACCGCCTGTGGGATTATTCGGAGCAGAGTAATTGATATTTAATGTCTTTCGTCGCAGTGCAACTAATCCTTTGGTTTGATGTGTTAAGAATGTTTGACGCGCACTGATGGTAAGTGGTGGAAGGTGAAAATCCAGAACCTTACTTTTACTGGCAAACTTCCAAATAACTGCGTTGAAATTGGAAATCATGTTAAGGATGTCATTTTCTAAAAAGCCCCAAGGTGCAAAAAGGCTGTGCGCAAGTTGACTGCCGGGCATGATGCTGCTGTCCTGCAGCAGGAAGCATACGCCGTTATTGGCCACAGCTGAATGCTTGACGTCTAATGAGGCGCAATGGACAAGGTGTCAAACTCAAGGCCTGCGGGCCAGATCCAGCCCCACGCATCGTTTTATGTGCCACTCTTGGCTGAAAATTTGCCATGAAAATGTGAATAAACCATTGCAGGAACAGTTATGTAATAGATTGGCTTCTAATACATGAAGTAAGGGACTTAAAGTGTCACTGCCTCATGCTAGCTACACGCTAAGTCCATCAACAAACACAGTGCATTTCTGCTTCTGGCCAGCAGACGTGAGCCTTATATTTAAAAAAAAATATATTTTTATTTTAATTTAAATGCTCAAACTAGTTAGTGTGGCACGTGACTGTATTGTTCATTTCCTAAAAACAAAAAGATTTAAGCTTTTGTTTCATTTGGCACAAAGAGTGGTTAGCACATCCACCTCTCAGTTCTGAGGTCCTGTGTGGAGTTTGCATGAAGGTACCGGTCCCAGTTGTTCAAGAAGCCTCAGTAATATTAATTGATAATTTGATGCTGAGGATAAAGAATATATGCCTGTGAGTACTGTTATGGTATATTGTCTGTGTTACTTCACTATTTGTGTTTCTCAACCAGGTCCATGGTGAAATTGAAAGAGGTCTTTGAAAATAAATGATATTTATGATATTTATAGAAATAGGATGTCCTTTATCTACCTGGACCAGGACTGTATCGAATCGAATTTTTTTGTTGTCTCGGACTTGAATCGTATTCCTTGGCGTTTGACTTGGACTTGTTTCTGATTTGGCCATTGCAAATATTTTTATTGGTTCAACTGAGTAAAACAATGTTTTCATTCCTTAATTCAGATGGTCACAATAGACTGGCATTGACATTGGCTACCAGGTGAACATAAAGAGATTTCTCTAATTTTGTGGTCGTGAAAATAGTATTTTTCTGTCTTAAGGATTAGTCTGGATTTCATCTGGACTTGGAACTTTGTGACTCGAACTTGACTTGGACTCAATAAAGGTGGACTTGACTTCAGCCCCGACCTGAACTACTGAGGGTAACGAGATTTTTTATTTTTTATTCCACCTGTTTCACAAGTGTAATTCATTATATTTTAATAAGAAATGTCGCTCCCATTTTAATTGTTAAAGTTTCTAGATAACGCTTTTAATACAAGTTCAATATGATCTGCATTCTTTTGTAGTTCTACTCACACTCACGTTTCCCCCATTCATCATTCATCCAATGCTTTTAACTCATTCACTGCCATTGACGCCTATCCATTTTAACTATTTCTATTAGTTTAACATTTTTTTCCCACTTTGGTTAACAAGAGTATGAAAACCTAGAATATTTTTATTGCACATTTAAAACAGATATAAAATTTGTGATTAATCGTGAGTTAACTAGTGAAGTCATGTGATTAATTACAATTAAAAAATTTAATCACCTGACGCCCCTCATTTTTAATAATCTTTTCTTTCTTTTTTTAAATCGCGAGTTAACTACTAAAGTCATGCGAGTAATCACGATTAAAAATTTTAATCACCTGACGCACCTAATTTTTAATAATTTTTTCTTTAAAAAAAAGATTTAAAAAAGAAAAGATTATAAAAAATAAGGGGCGTCAGGTGATTAAAATTTGTCATCGTAATTAATCGCATTGCCCAACTAGTTAACTCACGATTTTTTATCTGTTCTAAATATACAATTAAAAAAATTATAGGTTTTCATACTCTTGTTAACAAAAGTGAAAAAAATGTTAAACTAACAGAAATAGTTAAAATATTTTTTTTTACGTCTATAGCCGTCAATGGCAGTGAATGAGTTAACATGAAACATACTGTTTTATTCTGAAAGTCACACTAAAAAGTCACATTTGCCTCAAAGATGAATGACTAAAGGCCATAATGCACTTTAAAATGCAGTTTTTGCTTTTTCTATTAACTTGCACTCCCCCTCCAAATTCCTCAGGGTCGATCAAAAATATGCAAAAAAGGTTAAGAACAGCGGGCCTAATTAAACGGTGATGTCAATACGACATGGAGGCTATTCATATTTTTTATTGTTGGTTAGCATTAAGCAAAATTGAGTTACCTAAAGAGAAGCCATGTGGTTGAGCAGGCTTTTGTTCACTCTCTGACAAACAGCTGCTTGTTGACTTCACTGTCACCATACAGTACAGACGCTCCCCTACTTACGAACATTCGAGTTACGAACAACGGTACATACGAACATGTCTGCGCGCATGCGCGCATGTCAAAAAATGTTCGGAAAGAGATGCTGTAAGTTAGATTTTTTATTGCGCACCTTTTTCCGAGTACTGTAGCGCTTCTTTCCGCCGCTAATACCGACGCTTGGCGCTGTGAGAGCTCACCCAGCATTGGAGGCTCAGCAACGTGTCGAGGAGGAGGAAGAAGAAGAAACGCCTGTCGCTCATAGATAAAGCCATCGCACTCTTTGAGCAGCAAAACCCAAATATTGAACGTTGCACAAAGGTTGCAAATCAATTGAATGATGCCATACAGTGCTACCGCATCATTTATGATGAAAAAAGAAGAAAACTGTGCAATCGTAGTTAGATCGCTTCTTTCGGCCAGTTTCTAGTAAATCCTACAAGGAAGATACTCATCAACCCTCATCTTCTTCCCCTCGACCCTCAACTTCTTCCTACATTGAAGTTACGGAGGAGGAAGTAACTTTTGAAGCCCATTCCAGCGACGACGAAGAACCTCTCATGATATAAAATCCTCCTCTTCCTCCATCAAATCCTTAAGCATCGAGTACATCTTCCAAAAGTAAGTTAAACTTCATTTTATTTATCTTATTACGTACATGTACATACTGTGTGTGTCTCTCGCTCTCTCTCTCTAACATACGTAGTACAGTACTGTACGTATTCTCTTTAAACATAAATTATAATACAAAATATAGCACTGAAGCAACTTACGAACAAATTCACCTTACGAACAATCGCTCGGAACGTAACTCGTTCGTAAGTTGGGGAGCGTCTGTACTTGCATTTTTGCTCTCAAGTCAAAGCAAAAAAAAAAAATCAGCTGGCATTATGAAAAACTTGTCATCATGAAAAACTTGTGTCACTCCTATTTAAAAAAAAACACAAAAAAACCCTGTATGTGGTTTTATTGTTTGAATTGACAACAACAATGCAGTCTGCAATAAAAATAAGCCGCATCAGCCTGCTCCTGGCAACGAGCAGACATGGACTCAGATAACGGAAGCGTTCTTACTTATGACATCAGCTGACCTTTGTGTGTGGGAAGCACCTCAATAATTAGCTTCCTTCACAGATTCATTAAGACGTGTGTCACTGCACGCTAAATGTGACAGTAATCCTCGCCGCTTCCTTGGCGGGGGTCTAATCTGCCACAATTTGCTCACATGCAAGGCGGATTTGCTGCAACCGCGGATGACGACGCGAGCGCATGATATGTTCGGCTCATTGAAGGAACCGGTCGCGTGAAATCGCAACGTGGAATGCTTCGTCTGATGGAGCTCTTGGCAGTTTATGCTAAGATCACCTAGAGGATACTCTTTAAGAAACGCTCTTTTTTCTCAAGACTGGTTTAAAAAAAATATATACTCCTAATCTCATAGTGGCTATATCAATCTCACCCCCCCCCCCCCCCCCCCACAGGAGATTAAGCACACTGCATTTTATGGTCATGCTTCTTGGGAGTAAATGAGCTGTCAAAATGTGGTTTTATTTTCGCAGTATGACTAGAGAGTAGAGATTTGACTTGAGAGGACTGCTTATGTGCTGCACGTTGAAATGGCCAACCGGAGCTTGTAAAACAGCAGAAGGACGGCGAATGACCGCAGAGTGGACAAAATGACCAAGCGATGAGGACAAACGGTCAATAATTCAAAATGAGAAATTCCTTTTCTTGCAGCATGAACACGAGGAGGGAGTGTATGTGTGTGTGCGGTTTTATGTCCTGAATGTCGTTCACGTACACACACACTCACACGTGCACACACTGGCTGATTCGCAGTACACGGAAGAAGCAGCTGGGAGGCAGCTCCGCGTTTTACTTCAGCTCCACGTAAAAGCAACGCCGAGAGCATGTATGCGATGTGAAGACAATGTTCTTTTGTACACCTCATTAGGTAGATTTGTACGATGTAATGATAACACTGAGATTGTCTGCTATATATATTCCGCCCTTGTAATGTTCAGTCACTGTAAAGAAGCTCCATTCGTCCATCCACATATCCACATTAGGGTTGTGGGTGTGCTGCAGCCTATCCCAAAGACACATATAGACAAACAATCATCATAAAACCAAGATTGAAGTTTTTGTCCATGATTCCAAAGGAGCAGACAATTCTGCTCAAAATAACAACATGGACTCTTACGTACATTGGGATTGTTTTTCTTCAGATGGAACTGCACCCTTACTCAACAGTTCAAAATAGAAGTCAGTGTGTTAACACTAAACCTTTAGTCTTTGCTACTAAGAAAACAAATGTCAGGAAAAGCCTCCTAGAACAGCTGAAATTGGTTTTGGCTTAATAAGAGGCACTTCAGTCAGCACACAGGTGATTTTTATTTAGCATGAGTTTGGACGTGATTGATTAATTCTTGGATGGAATTACGAACGGTTCTAAATAGCAGTCAGTGTTAGCATAATGCTAGGAAATGCCTACTAGAACATCTGAACGTTATGTGTAATTAATGAGAGGCACTTTAAATGGTGGCAGGTTTGTGCTGACTCCAATTTAACATGAGTTTAAATGTGATTAGTTCATTCTTAACACAGCACATGCCCTAGCAAGTGGGTGTGCACACTTTTGCAACCACATTATTTCCCATTTTTAAAAATGCAATTGAGTTGTAACGGTTATAGGCAATATTATTGCTGGATAAAGTTTAGAAATAATTTATCTTACTGGCAATTCAACAGGGGTGTGTAGACTTTTTGTATCCACCGTACATTAAAGTAGCACTAAGGAACTTTTCAACCTTAATAAAATATTTTCATAACTCCTCTAATGAAACATCGACTTAAAACTAGTTGAATGGTACCTTTGCCATGGCCTGAGGGGGCTTGTATCATTTTTACTGGCACTAAACAACTTTGAGGAGGATGGTCGGCACACGGTCACACAAAAAAACTACAAATGTGCTGACTGCTTTAAGGCATACGTCACTTTCGCCTTGACCCATTCGTTACAAAGACGGAAGTCAATTTGAATGTGGTGAGCTAAAAAAATGACACAATGCGCTTGTCCTCATGAGAAATGTGGTCTTCCGTTATAACATTATCGACTTGGTCCATATGGCGGCCATAATCAACGTAAACTGACAGTTCCTTAGTGTTGCTTTAAGGTGTGAGTATGTTTAAAGGGGAAGTCAACCCAACAATGTTCTTGACAAGCGGTCACGAAAATGGATGGATTGAAGAATATGCCCCCTCACTAGCCTAAAAACGGTATTCTGATTAACATTGCGAATTAAGCAGCAAAATCCATCCATTTTCATCCATCTCAGCGGGCGGCCATTTTGCCACTTGCTGTGGACTGAAAATAACATCACAGTTGCTCAGGTAACAACCAATCCCGCTTCACCTGCTCTCTGAGTTTGGTGATGTGACGTTTTCAAGCTGAGCTCCAAAGCTTACCTGTGTCTTGTGGCCGGACAGGAAGTCTGCTCTGACTGGACGGGAGAATTTCCAGTTTGACAACATCAGCGGTGTTACCCAGAAGCTGCAAGGCCTCCATCAGAGAGCAGTGTTCCGTGCTGGTACCATCGATAGTCAGCAGGGCGTCGCCTGCGTGCAGCGCTCCACACCTGACAGGATGACATGGGCCAATGAGAAATCTGGGAATATTAGCAGATTAGCAATATAGATGAGGTCGCTTCACCTTTCGGCCACGCTGGCCGCCTTGATCTTGTCAATAATGATAACTTGCTTGTTCCTGTAAATGGATGTGGTGAGGCTGAGGCCCAGACTGGAGGAGGCCCCTTTCACAATCTCCACTAGCAGAGGACCTGAGGCGTGTTGCACTGCCTCTGCAACAAATAACACACATTTGTTACACTCCGGCTGGTTGAGTCATGTCAGAAATTGACAATCCCCAAATTATTAGCAGATTAAATTTAGCCAGATTCAGTTTAGATCTAGCTAGAAATGTGATTGTTTTAAAGGAGTTGAAAATAAAAGAAGTTCATGATGAAGTTAATGATGCTGCTCGTTCTGGTGTACTCGCCTTGGACAACGAGGGGCAGTACACTAGAGTATGATGCTCGGCTATACATGAAGCCGGTCAAAACTCCTCAGTAAGCTGCAGTACTAGTATTAGTCATTCTTTACAGAGGATAAAGAATGTATGCCTGTAAGTATTGTTTTACACTCAATACAATACTAATAAGTTAACATATAGATGTATTGGAGGTATTTTATATAGCCTTTATTTATTTATTTATTTATATGTAGTTACTGCATAGTAGTGCAAATGTAACAAATTTGATGTTTATAATGAATTATTATTATGTTATGTTCCCATAGTAACAGGATTTTTAAAATAATTTTGGGTTAGGAGTATTTATATTGTTCTTATATTTATTCTTAATTTGTTGAGCACGTAAATTGGGTTACCTTAAAAATTAAAGATAATGGTAATAACAACAATAGTGTGTTTGTTTTGTAAGTGTGTGTAAATTACAGATGGGGGTTATATATAAAAACATCTCATCTAGTGGTAACTCACAATCACAGTAGTTGATGAGACTAATAATTGTAAAACGCAACACACATACAAACTAATCAAGTGTTAGCGCCAGCAAATAATTTTAAATTTGAAAATAACTTAAAATAGGATTAAAGTCAACAAGATATCAATGTAATATTTTTGATGTTTAAACTAAAAAATGCTGGGTTGTGCTTCTAACCTATTAGTTGGGTAGCTGTGGATTTTGAGCAGATTGGGGTACTTTGACTGAAGGTTGGGTTAATTATTTTGACCTAGCAGATTGAGTTGAAGAGCTGAAGCAGGTCGCCATTTTTTAGTTTTGTGTACTGAAATCGACTGGAATTTATTTATGTACCATTCTTAAAAACATTGGGTCAAATCCTCAATCCAATGTGTTGACAGAATTGACAACACTGGGTTAGCTTTTTCACCCAATTTGGGTTACTTTTGACCCAGCAATGGGCCAAATCAACAACCCAATGTGTTGGGTTAAAATAACCCAGAATTGACAACACTGGGTTAGATTTTTCACCCAATTTCGGTTACTTTTGACCCAGTAATGGGTCAATTCCCCAACCCAATGTATTGGGTTAAAGTAATCCATAATTGACAACACTTGGTTAGCTTTTTCACGCAATTTGGGTTACTTTTGACCCAGCAATGGGTCAAATCCCCAACCCAACGTGTTAGGGTAAAATAACCCAGAATTGACAGCAATGGGTTAGCTTTTTCACCCAATTTGGGTTACTTTTGACCTATTGCTGGGTCAAATCCCCAACCCAATGTGTTGGGTTAAAATAACCCAGAATTGACAACACTGGGTTAGCTTTTTCACTCAATTTGGGTTACTTTTGACCCAGCAATAAAGTACATTCGTCTGTACAGTATCTCTCATGTATCAGTCAGCAGACGGGTGCAGCTTGACATCTTGTCGCCGTTGCATCACTGGAGCTTGAAGGCACATAATGTTTGTCAACTGTTCATATCCAGCATTTTTATATAGGTCACGTTGGGAAAACGTGCTTGTTAGCAAAGCAAAAGCTGGCCCACAGAGGTTGGACAGGGGGAGCGAGAGAGCGAGCCACACATGACGGTAATCCATCCACGCTTTCCCCGTTGCTCTCGGGCCCGAGTGACTCCCCTGGTGGCATCTCCGGCACCGAGCCTCACCCTCGTCCACGCAGCCAAACGGCCACATTATTTACCCTCAGAGCAACGCTGCCCTACCATGCCTCCACATATTCCCCGTGTGTGTGTGCTCACCCATGACAGAGATGTCATACTCAATCAGGAACAAAGCTTCCTGGCTGCTCTGCATCAGCATGGTCAACGCGTCAGCATGCTTCTCTCTGTTTAAAGGCAGGCCGTCTATGCTCAATACTCTGTCGCCAGCCTTCACCGTGCCCTCCCTTGAGAAAGACAAGAGAGGGAAAACATCAGTGGCAAGATGCTCACGCAAGCGTCCCGACACCAGTCACGCTAGATCATTAAACGGTTCCACATGAGCGAGGTGAGACGAAGGCTGAGCGGGATAGCTTGAAGTTTGACCGTATGTTTTGACGCAATGAGGAAAAAGTGTGATGTTCAGTTCGCCTGGGGAGGAGCAAGTGGCCTTTCTGTTCTAGTGAAAACTCACGTGTTGTGTACGATGCCTTCATGCAGTGGTGAGCAATGACAATTTGAAAGGACATGCTTGTCAACCAACATAATTCTGTATATCCCATTGGACATCCTCCAGTTGTTAATGTCAGTGTTGCCCAACAATTCTAGAGATCATTAAGTTGGAAATGATCAATTCACCTGTTTCAAAAATAACGAATTGCAAAACACGCATCTTTGTTCATCTATCTATGCCAGCGACATATTGTGATAAGCATAACAATTAAATGCTCTTCCATTAGATGGCAGAAGATACAAATAACCAGTGTAAGCAACACCTGTTGCCATCCATACATTAAGATGTGAGGTTGTCAAGTTTCAGACTAAAAAAAATTGTGATGTAATTTAAATTAAATAATCATTTATATATATATATATATATATACACACACACACATGCCTTTTGTGGTATTTTTGTTCAGAGATGTGCCGTAAGAATTAAATAATGTGAAATATGTGACTTAATAAAGGTTGGGAAACATTGGCTTATGTCCCAAGTTAGTCACTCATCAAAGCTATTAATTTGCTATAATGATGAAATAAATTGTTTCAAAGCCTAATACAATATAATAATTATTTTTTATTTAAAACATTTTTTTTTTTACATATCACCTAAACAACCATAAATGATGGGGATTGGTTAAAAAAGGAAAAACTTCCGTTTTGGTCATGGCTTTGTAACACTGAGTTTAGTTAGTTAGTTAATTGGTTAGTTAGCTGTGAATATGCAAAGTCGGAACATGTCGCAATACAGCAGTGACCAGTTGATACAAAAAATCTGATCAAATGATTGAAATGTTTAATAGGTTACAACAATGTTAATTTACAACCAATATACATGCTGTATTCTTACAAAACGAGTTGCTCATAAGCAATAGTCAATTGTTTTCCCAACAACTAAGAAAAACACAAGCTGTACATTGTACATTTTGTAATTGCTCCATTAAAATCTTTCTTTAACCAAATGCTGTATCATAGCATGCACCAAAAACATACACATACAATTGTTCATACCTGTCAGCGGGACCCCCCGGTCTGACCTGGGTCACCACCAGAGGGCGAGACCTGCGCCAGTCCTCATGAAAGCCACCTTGAGAAGACCAAAAGAATTAAAGACAAATTATCATAAATAAATAAAAAAACAATAAGATGGTCAGTGGCGTACCTCTCATGACAAAGCCAAAACTGTTGCCCTCTTTGAGCAAATACACCTCTGTGGTTTTGCTTATGACTCCTGATGGATTCTGGACTGTTAGCAAGAAACAAATAAGACAGAATTAGAAACAGCATCTACGAGACATAATTTATAGTAAATACAGTGGATATAAAGTGGATTTAAATATATATATTTTTGTCTTGAGGGGAAAGTTAAAATTATGTAGTTGCACAAGTGTGCACACCCTCTTATAACGCCAATGCCGTCGCATTCAGAATCAACCAATCACATTCAATGGAATGCTAAATGTGAGTCAGCATACACCTTCCACCATTTTAAGTGCCTCTGATTACTCTCAAACAAATCTCAGATATTCTAGTAGGCTTTCCATTGCTTTCTTGCAGAAGCCTGACTACTGTATGGAATTAATGATAATTTCCTCATTAAAAACGCAGTTCCAACTGAAGAGAAACAGACTCAAATCATGCTTCGCTATAGGTATGGAGCACTAATGGTGATGTGCTTGCAGCAAGCATAACTTTTGGAATTAGCCTATGGTCAAAAACTTCAACCTTGGTCTCGTCAGACCACAACACATTTTCACACATTTGCTAGATTTTGTTTTAATCCAATGAAACCAAGGTTGAAATGGTGGCAGGGGTGTACTGACTCCGATTTAACATGAATTTGAATGCATTTGCTTAATTCTTGTGATTTATTTTTATTTTTATAAGAGTGTGTGCACACTTGTGATTCAGTTTTGCTTCTCTTCTTGAAAATATTTTCTAAAAATCCCACCTAACTCTTGCCTAACATTTAGTTCTGCCACTGATGTATTTCATGATGTTTCAGTTTGCTATCTATATTCGAAATGGATTAATGGACAGGTCCCTCAAGCCTAAATTGTGGGCTCTGGCCCCCCCCTACTCTTGGGGTAAAATGTAGGAAAATGATCATTGAAAAGCACCCTAAAAGAGGCCGGTCCACCGGGCATCTGCCCTCTATGCCAGATGGCCAGTCCAGCCCTGGTGGTGAGTAGACTTTTGATATCCACTGTATGTGCAAGTGTAGGCAAACTTAACGTACGTAACGGAGGCAACTCGTACTCCACCTCCAGGACAACTCGCTCCCCGATGTTCTTCAGCAGGCTGATAATCTCATCGTGACGAAGCTTGGACAGGTTGATGCCGTTGACCGACTTAATGTGGTCTCCTACATTCAGTTGGTCACTCCTGGTGGGAGGTGACCAAGATACAAGCATTTCATTTGAAAGTGTGCAATGGGTCATGAAACAGTGATTTCAATATGCTGGCTTCCATTTGCATTGTCTTATTCCCAGCTAAGTAGCAAAGACAACTTTTGCAATTAAAAACTTGTAATGGTTTGTACGAAAAATGAAAACCTCAAGAATGTCAGCTCTCAAGTGACAGCTTGAGTCATCGCGCTACTCATGGCAGGACTAATTAATCGGATAGTTTTGACCCCTTTTCCCTTTCTCACCTCCGGGCGGCTGCCAATGGATGCTGCAGGCAGGCGTACAGACATGCTAACAAGCCGAGCTGACTGGCCTGTCATCCAGTCGGCTCTCATCACACAATGTCAACGCCAGTCTCTCTCCTGTCCGCCCGCATGACTCTTCACTCAGTAAATTAGCTCACACATCCACCAAGCATGTCACACGCTGCTTAATCATCAGCAAACGTGACTTTTTTTTCCACGACATTTTGCTGTCGCGTGGGTGCTTGACTTTAGGAAAACGGGTGGAAGCATAGTCAGAAAGTGAGACGTTCATTCAGGGTAACCTAAGACTAATCATTTAGAGAGAGGGGATGAGAAGTCTTATGAACAAATATCTTTTTATTTTTTTAAATAAATTGTGTTGAGCAACAACTCAAAAGTAATATCTTTAATTTTTATTATATATATTTTTTAGAGGTGTCAAAATGAGTGTGTTAATTTTGAGTTAAAGTTCCTTCAAGGCCACACATTTTTGCTTTGATTAATGACCACCACTTACTTGGAAAGCCTGTACCGAGGGAATTCCAGTTCTAACACAGCAGACACGTACATGTAAAAATTTTGCAGTAGTAAATTTGCATATATTTGTGGAGACTGGGGTCAAGTTGTATTTTACAATTTAAAAAATGGGCAGAATTTCACAAGTTAATTCATGTTAAAGATTAGATAGCTCTTAATGTGATAAGACAAATGCACTGAGCGGTCACCAGCGTTTTACAAATGCAATTTTTTACTGCCAAAAACGTTTAATGACGTATATTAAAATCCAAATGAATGCCGCCAAATACATTAATTGATGTTTACTACAGGGGTTGTTTTTTTTTGTCCATGGGCAGTGGAACTTACCTATTCAATGAGCTTGTGAAACCACAAACACCCACTAATTATGGCCAGCAGATGGCAGCATTGTATCTCTTTTCAATGGGCTCCCGTTAGTATAGAATTGCAATGAAACTGACAAACGAGAATATTTTCAAGGATTACGTGAATGATCAAAGCCTTTGTCACATTAAATCTAATTCACAGAGCGTCACAAAACAAAAAATATTAGTATCAAAGTCACTGTTGTGCAGAAAATGTATCTTATCTTTTCAATTTTCGCTCAATGTCACTTTAATTACTAAAGAACGGAATAAGGTAGAAAAAAATTATTTTTTCTAGTGAAAGAATGGAACGCGATCTTTCATGTGGTACCCACCATGTTTATGTAGTCACGGCACACCTTGAAAGATGAGTTAAAATGCTCAAAATCGGCTGGCACTGTCGAAGGTTGTTTTTTGGATAACGTGTGGCAATAAAAGAGCAAATTTTAACTAAATTTGATGAATTATTATGAAATTACTGTATCAAAAAAGATGCAGCCATATTTCTATCTTATGTTAACAAGAGTAGGAAAAAATAGAAAAAAATATTTTATTGTACATTTTATTGTACATTTAGAGGATACATAAAAATTTGCGATTAAGTCATGCAATTAATTACGCTTAAAAAATGTAATCGCCTGACACCCCTAATATTTGTTAATGTATTATTATGTATTTTATTTTATTGTCATTAGAGGAGTGGTAACAATGTGTCCATGTGTAAGCCCTATTATGTTTCTTTGCATCTTTCCATTCAAACTATTTTGTCGTGAAATCTCTGTTGGCATCCAGCTGACTTCACACAACAGAAAGTCCTGCAGGTGAGCAAGCGTTACTTTGCAGCATAAGCATGTTTGTGCAAGCGGACGTAAGCGGTGCGGACAGCGTGGCGTGGCTACATGCTCTCCGCCGCATCACCGAGTGCATGCAGATCTCACCTGGCAGCCAGCCCACCTGGCCGTAGGTTTGACACTCTGGGCTTGCCGTCCTTATCAGAGCCCCCGGAGATGGTGAGGCCGAGGTTGCTGCCTTCCCTTTTCATCAGGTCGACTGTAGTCACTCCTCGGTATTCTTCTGTGGACCGACCATGAGGCGGGTAGAGCGTTAGCGTCTGCCTGACACAATTAAACTTAATTTCTCACTTTTTAGCCTTTCTGTGTTAATCACTTTATGTATTTATTTTAAAGCCTCCCATCTGGTGTCTATTTAGTGTCATCATCAAGGTACCCTGAACTGGTTGCCAGCCAATCGCAGGGCATCATTTAAAACCCAAAACTTAAAATTCAAAACTTAAAGCGGATTACAAATAAGTAAGAAAAAAAAAGAGAGAGCAATGATGATGACATGTCAAATCGGTAAAATTACCGAATGAACAATACTGAGCTCTCCAGAAAAAATAAATAATAATAATAATAATAATAAAAAAAATTTTTTAAAAAGTCATGCTATCAACGTAGCAACGGTGGCTAACATTCAATCTGAACTACTACAAGTATCCATCCATACTTCTGCTTAAGTACAAAGTGTGAGGACTTTTGTCACCTCTGTTTTTTGACACACATACCACACGAGCATTTTTTGTCTCTCTGTCTAAATCTCTTGAGCGGTTGAGCGTGCAGGTGAGTGCATCCGCATGCATCAAGCCACAGACAGAAAGCAAAGTGATGCACAGTCATGTTTGACTAAATTGTACCTGAAAGGCTGCACCTCTGGGAGAAATGTGATTGGTCAGATGCCCCGGACTGCTTGTTTCCTTTCGCGTATGGTCCTTCATCTGAGGAGACAGCAAGGAGGCATGTTAGGAGGCACTGTGGCTCAATGAGGAGAGAATCTCGGCGGCAGATGGCCAAATGAACAAACCATTATGCACCTCATGACAGCTGCTCATGCTTTTATTTCCCTGAACTGCACCTTGGGTAATGTGGGGGGGCTGGGTGGGTAGGGGGGCAGTTAGAGTTGAATAAGTCAGTAGCTTAATTCGTTTTTATATTCAAATAAAGTCGAGTGTTCTAGAATGATCAGTCCCAACTCAGCCCTACACAAGCTTATGAAAAGGTCAGAGATGGAAAAAAAAAAGTCCTTGAGAATTATTAGATCATCACAAGAATGTATTTTCAGCAAGAGGGTTCTATGCAGCTACTTGAGCCTGAGGATTCTCCTGACGCAACAGCATGTGGTTAATGGACTGTTTTCTACATGAGGAGAAAATCATCATTTCCGTGTCATTTAGAGAAGCTTCCACAATGAGTGCTCAATTTGCACTGCAGGGAGAAAATGTTTTGCTCCTTCCATTTCTGAAACATACTGCGTGTACGTTAGCAGCGGTCCCGATGGCTGCCCAAAGTAGCTACACTCGAAAAGGAGTCATAAAGGGACAGACCGAGCTCTATCATGGAGATCAATTGGAAAATCAAGTATTGTAAAGTGGTTTAAGGAATTATCTCTGCGCTTGCCTTTGGAGAAAATTACTTGAGAGGTCAACAGGATATCTTTCAAGGAGTGACGTTTTCGGACATTTCACATCAATTAGGTGAACCTGGGACGTGATGATACCCTCGTTAGGATGAAGATATTGGACTGAAAGGACATGCGGGAGCTCTTGCAAGACACGTTAAATATTTTTATTGTTGTTGTTGAATTTATTTGTAATGGTTATTTTCGCAATTTACAAATCTCAATAAATATATTGCTGAAAAAAAGGGGACAGACTTCAATCTCAATAAATACAGTATATTGTTGTGTGTGTATATGTGTGTGTGTGTGTGTGGGGGGGGGTGGTCGGCAGACTTGCCACTTTGATCAATTTGACACTACATTCTGGGTTGTTTTCTAAACAACAACCCAATTTTGGTGGGACTGTTTTATATATATTTTTTTTTTTTTAAGACAATTTTTTGGTGTTTTATAAAAAAAAAATAATAAAATAAATAAAAAAAATTAAAAGACCCAAATATTTCAAGCATGTCAGAAAGCATGCTTGTGAAGACTCTGATTTGACATCGTGAGTTCACTGCACATTTTCTTTCAGCTGACAGCGCACCAAGTTAAGAGTGATGAAGAGCTGCGTGTGTTGAGTCCTCAGTGGATCAAAACATTCATCAAAGTCATCACAATCCAAATTCTTGCTGTGAGACTCAATCAAGATAATCTAATGAGATCCAAAATGAGATCTGCGTGAAAGAAAAACATTGCTCAAAACAAAAATGTTTGTACCAAGGGGAAGTAGCACTATATAAAATTGCACTTTAATAAAAAAAAAAAAACATACATGACATAATTAAATGAAATGAACCAGTTTTCGAGACAGATTTAGCTTCAATTCAATGAACATTGTGCTCCTCAGTCAGGTGTGTGCGCCTTGGGCACCTGTCAGATCTCTATTACCTTTCGCTATTCTATCCTATTGTTAGCCTATATTATCGGCCTAAATTTGTTGCTCTTCTATTTGTGTTGATTTTTTTTTTAATTGATTAAAGGGTAAAAAAAGACCAACACTGATGCTATTTGTTAGCTTATCTGTGACGTTCCTATGTGTTAGCATTAAGCTAGCATAGCCTACTTTCAATCATCTATTTGTGTAGATTTTTTTTTTAATTGATTAAAGGGTAAAAAAAGACCAACACTGATGCTATTAGTTAGCTTATCTGTAACGTTCCTATGTGTTAGCATTAAGATAGCATAGCCTACTTTCAATCAAAGTTAAGTAGCTGTTTTAAATACACAAGGTATATGCTATACATAGAAAGTCATCCAAATCACGCTCCCAAGTGTAGACAAAGACACAAAAACACCAAGACATCGTCAATTCAACTTTCAATTTCATTTCAATTCAAAAAAAAAATGTCATTCTTTAAAAGAGAAAGAAATAAAGGGGGGGGGGGGCTGGCAGAGAAAAAAACACTTATATCTGTCTCTAATCAGCACACACACAAAATAAAAGAAAGAAAAGTCAACACAAAAATAAATGACAGCAAACAGTCAAGACGCTTTTTGGGTAACAATTGAACAAAATATTTAAATAGTAATTGTATTTTTCCAGAAATTGTAAAAATGCAATGGACTGAGATTATTTTGTTTTATAATCCAGATTGTTCCACAAACTGATACCTTGACTTGAAATACACACTTTGTACACACTTTCTCTGTTTTTGAATTTCATTTGTTAATTGTAAATGTTAATTGGTCAAATTTCATGATGGGCTTTTAGTGTTTCGTACACCATGTTAATACTTGGACAGGCCACCCAAGTAAACTGGCAACCACCCAAGATGTTTTCAAGAACATTTAATAAAAATAAAAAAAAGTATATATAAAAAAAGAAAGAAGGGTCGCGACCAGATATACCGCATGTAACATTAGTTTGCCGCCACTCGCCTGTTGATTATGAGGTTACGCAAGTAACGGGACGGCAAACACCCACCCAAGTAGATTTATACATTATTTTAAGGCGGTTAAACTCCATCAATTCATTAAATGTTTAAGTTGAAGTTGTATAAATATTGGTTTAGTGTGGTCTCTGTATCCACTACCAAAAACAGAAACAATCCGATTTACGATTTTCAGTTGGAGAAATTTAGATGTTGTAGCACCACTAATGACTAATGACATTAAGTTTCTATCAACAGTAAAGTGCGGAAGTAAATAAAATAGATAAAGTAAAAGACATCTAACCACTAAAAGTATAAAATAACTAATAACCGCCACCATACATCTAAACTTTATGCGCACAAGTCAAAGCAAAAAAATCAGCCGAACGATGACTCGCATTTGAGAAAAACTTCTAAGTCAAGTCACTTGTATCTCAAGGCAACACTGTGTGTTTGTTGTGTAGATGGCACTTGTGTAGAACAACAATGCTTCATCCTGAGGGTTGCTTGCTCTTTTACTGTCTCTCTTATTTAGCTCGAAGAAGAGGAGGAAGAGCAAAAAGCAATGTAGAGGGGCAGCCCACGCAGTTTGGGGTTTTGTGTGCCTTGCTCAAGGGCTTCTCGGCTGTACTGGGGAAGTGAGCTGGCACCTCTCCAGCGCGTTTTCAACCTGCCATCTTCTGGTCAGCAAGCCAAGACCTAACAGCCAAAACTGAGCAACAACCCACTACAACGAGAGGACCAAAAGGACCGAACTGCTCTGCGGGCATCAAACTCACTGTCTTGTGTCCTCTTCCATCCAACGTGCAGATGACTGAGAGCCTGAAACCTCTGCAAACTCTTTGTTTTGTTTTTCCACACAGCCCCGTGAGTCATATCTAACCCACAGAAATATCTTTGTTTATTTTCCCGCGATGTAAAGATTTGCATAACATGGTATTTGACACACATCCTTGCACAAATATCCAGCGTGCTCGCCCAGAGGTACGAGCGCACGTACACAAAGTGAGTGACACGCCGTAAACACGTTATCTTGGGCAAAAGCCTTAATATCACGCGGATTCCTGGGGGCCTTGACGGTCCAGCAGCTGCCACTGCAGTCAAAAGGCAACATTAGCTGTGGGTTACGAGGACCCAACGTGCCGCGCGTGACGGGCCGCCACTGTACCACTGTAGCCTTCGTCCCCGAGGCTTACAAGAAGCATCACGCGCCCTCAAGATGTTTCGCTCAAGCTGATTAATAAACAGCCCCGATGGTGACTCTGTGAGTTTGCCAGAAGAGCTGCATGTCATTACGATCTAATTGCGGATTATTTTATGAATATACATAAGATGAGTAAATGAACTCCTGCCAAACACATTTAGGATGTAGGTTAAATATGTGGCGAGGAGGCTGGGGGTGTGGCAAAAATGTGGAGATGAGGTCATGATGCTATTTCCAGAAGTCGAACCCGATTCACAAACAGGCCCAGTTCACGTCTATATCGGTCCCCATTACACTCGGCAGGAGGGCACGAGGCGCCGGCTGGACGCGCTCGCTGACGCTCACATCTCCTGAAATATATTTAGTCTCAACATTCACGTTTAAAAAACAATACTCTGTCTTACCATTGCTGTTCTTGGAGTCTCTCCTCAGACCACACAGCATGGCTGCAGCTCCTTTTTGGGGGGATTTGATATTAAGTCCACCTGAGGAACAAGTTGGTGACTGGGACGCTTCACCTGCTCAGATACCAGAAGAACTCCATCTTTGGTCCATGGGCCTCTTTACAGCGCTCTCTTTATCCTTGCATAAGTGAAGCCCTGATTCTCCAAAGGTCATAGTTAGTACTACTTTGATGTCCAAAAAAACGAGTCTAGCAATTTCTGTTTTTGCATAAAATCCAAAACAAAGAGATGAATGCATCCTTTTCTTGCCATTCTCTTACAAAATGTTCGTCTCTTTCCACTGGATTTATCATTCCCCTTCTCATGTGCTCACAGCCTCACACATAACCCTCTCTCTCTCTCACACACACACACTCTCTCTCTCTCTCTCTTTGCCAGAGGGGCTCAGTGAGGCGGGAGCACACCACTGTCACCGCTCCCTCCCCCTCCACACATACGCGCACGCACACACGCGCGCAGTCTTCATCCATTTCCCACCAAATCAAACAATCTACATTATACGTGCACGCCCACCGACTCGCGCGGACTTTACATCTCAATTGCTCACCACGTGCGCTATAGTACACAACAGAATACTTCAAGAGAACTAATCATGTGTGATCATGCGGTTTCATTGAAGAGGAAGACATTTGGTCTGACATCCGAGCCGTCTCAACAGAGAACGTAACAGATCTGTTGGCGCAACCGCTGCCACACCTGTCGAAACATTTGTCACGCGCACGCTCCTGGCACTTCCTGTGTCTGCGTCTCGCACACATCAAGGCCCAGAGTGGCCAATATGGGGCACGAAGAGAATTCCCGGTGGGCCGAGCTGCTTTGTGGGCCGCTGGCGGCTATTCGGTCCTACAAAGTCAATACTTATGGCACTTAGGTTTGTTTTCAAATCAGCAAGTAAAATGACTTCTCATTGCAATTGACAATTTTATATGTGTGTGGAGGGTAGGTCATTATAATATACAGAGGGCTGCAAAAGTAGGTATAAAGTGGTATCACATCCGCCGACATAAAAAGTCAATAATAAGTCAACCCAAATGATAATTTTTGAATATGGCCCCAAGTCATAGTCATTTTTGTCGTGTTGTCCATCTTGAGCCACAGTGCGTAATAAGTGTAAAGCTATCAAACGATTACATTTGTTTTATCAGATCAATCGCATTTTAGAATTTTGATTAATCACGATTAATCGCTTAAGTAAAAAGGCTTTTTTTCCCCATCAAAAATAAATTGTCCGCCAAATTTGAAGAGCACCTGTTATGTGTTAATTATTTAGATGTTTAATGTTATGAGGACGTTTTCAATTTTTTTTTATCCATTGCGCACTCACATTCACCTCTTTTTCTTATCAGTTAATTACTTGCATAATTTAAAATGAAAAAAAAGACTCCCAATAGTTTGACACGAGCAAATATTGTGAATGTCATAAGCAAACATCTATTAAATGCTTTACTTTAATGCATTTAGTTAAGTTTATTGCTCAAACACAGCCTGTGCTAGCTATAGCATAACCATCCGCCAGCAAGCTAAAGGATCATCTGCGGTCAGAATTAATAGTGAATAATCTGCAATAATACATGATTAATGCTGTATCTTTTTGTAATTGATCAGTGAGTTAACGCTTTAACTTTGACAACACTAGTAATAAGTGACCACTAGATGTCGCTATAGCATAAATGCAGCGGAAATGCATGCATGGAGTTAGTCGGAGCCAAAGGCTAGAGTGGCTAACAAGAGCAGCTAGCGAGAGAAACCCTAATTTCAAACCGTAGCCCTAGTTTTAAACCTTAATATGAAAACCTAACCCTAGCCCTAGTTTGAAACCCTAACCCTAGTTTGGAACCCTAAATTTAAACCCTAGCCCTAGTTTAAAACCCTAATTTGAAACCCTAGCCCTAGTTTGAAACCCTAATTTGAAACCCTAGCCCTAGTTTGAAACTAATTTGAAACCCTACCCCTAGTTTAAAACCCTAATTTTGAACCCTAGCACTACTTCGAAACCCTTATTTGAATTACTAGCCCTAGTTTGTAACCTTAATATGAAACCCTAGAACTAGTTTTAAACCCTAATTTGAAACCCTAGCCCTAGTTTGAAACCCTAATTTGAAACCCTAGCCCTAGTTTGAAATTCTCTTATGATACCATAGCCCTAGTTTTGAACCCTAATATGAAACATTAGCCCTAGTTTGAAACCCTAATTTGAAACCCTACCCCTAGTTTAAAACCCTAATTTTGAACCCTAGCACTACTTCGAAACCCTTATTTGAATTACTAGCCCTAGTTTGTAACCTTAATATGAAACCCTAGAACTAGTTTTAAACCCTAATTTGAAACCCTAGCCCTAGTTTGAAACCCTAATTTGAAACCCTAGCCCTAGTTTGAAATTCTCTTATGATACCATAGCCCTAGTTTTGAACCCTAATATGAAACATTAGCCCTAGTTTGAAACCCTAATTTGAAACCCTAGCCCTAGTTTAAAACCCTAATTTGAGACCCTAGCCCTAGTTTGAAACCCTAATTTGAAACGCTGGCCCTAGTTTGAAACCCTAATTTGAGACCCTAGCCCTAGTTTAAAAGGCTAATTTGAAACCCTAGCCCTAGTTTGAAACTCTAATTTGAAACCCTAGCCCTAGTTTGAAACCCTAATTTTGAACCCTAGCACTACTTCGAAACCCTTATTTTAAACACTAGCCCTAGTTATGAATATGAATACAATGTGAAGATAAGATAAGAGAACGTTGGAGGGAATGGTAAGTTATTTAAGATTGATACACTTCATTAAAACTCAACTAAAGTGGTTGGAGCCTTGAACCTCCAGGGCTGAAAATAAGTCCCATTCCGGCCCTGCACACATGCAGCAACGTACACGTGGCGGCTCTTCAACAAGAATTCAAGTGAGGCCAGGCTCATTTCTAGAGGTTACAAACAATTCCTCATTTCTGCACCAGGCCTAATTAGTCAGCTGTTCCACTTGTTACAAAATACTTCGCTGAGGGTAATTTCCTCTGGAAGCTTTTTATTTCTCTCTAATAGCCCATTAATCACCAGCTGCATGAAGGGAATCAGGAGATGGAATATTGACGCTGCGGTGATTACAAATAAACCTCTGGGAATAGATGACAAAAAGTAATATAAACAAACACTAATCTGTTGTTGTTTTTTCATTTCTGAGAAGAGAATAAACATTACTCATGTTAAAACACAATACAAAGACTCAATAAACTCCCTTTCACACAAAAATTGCATTAAATCACATCAGTGATGGGTCAGCGGGGCCAGCAAGGCCTTCTCTGCGGGTCTTAGACTATCAGAAGCACTGACCTAAATTATAAGAGTGGTGCCTTGAGATACGACTTTAATTTGTTCCATGACCATGCTTATAACTCCAAACAATCATATGTCAAATCATTTTCCAAATGCCATGAATATGTTCCTGCCTCCACAATTTTTTTTAGCCCTGTCAATGGCATTGCAATTATGCGTTAGCATTATGCTAGTGGTTTCATTCTTCAGGCAAAATTGGTTATAAACACAAAAAAATTATTTTTTTTGGCAGTTTTTTTTGTTTTGTTTAGTTCACTGCCACCATACAGCACTCGTATCTTACCTTTGTGCTCAAACAATGACTCGTAACTTGAAAAACTAATAAGTCAGGTTACTCATAACTCAAGGCACCGCTGTATTTGTTCCATTCAAATTGTATTAATTCACTCCCTACAGTATAAACTCCTCATTTTGTCATGTTACTCTTGACTGCACTGCTTTCAATCAATACAACTACGTAACGTGTGGATGATTTTCTTTGTCCAAGTTGTCCAATCAGATTTCAGCCTCTGTGTGCTGCCATGTTCTTTGCCTTCATAATAAATAGTGCTGTTGGCAATCCCCCTCAACCAATAACAGCACTTTTTGAGATAAAATGATCTGTGGGGAAAAAAATTGTCCACTTTAGCCCCATCTTTGTGCCTCTAATTTGATCTGCAAAAAAACACCGCGCCAAGCTGAGAAAATTTTGCGTTACACATAAGAACACTCCATTACGAATAAGTCATGCGACCTTGTTTATAGTCCCAATGCTAGCTCAGGATTGATAGTGATGCTATTTGTTAAAACCGAATACGTATTCTGTTTATTTTTAAACAATATTAGCAATGGGATTGTTTCGTCAACCAAACCAGATTTCGAATTCGCCTCACAGGGCCACAATAATGTCATCATATTTCTGCTGTCTAATAAGCAAGGCAGCAGTAACTAAACTGCACCTACAACTATGAGGCGTCGAATAAAAAGCGATCATACATATGCATAAAAAATACAACAGCAATTAAAAAAAAAAGGCTAATTTTTAAGCACCAACCTCACCCTAAATGTCCCTCAAACTGACCAGACTGCCATCTTGTGGTAATAAGATGCAAGTGCGATTTAAAAACAAATTCGACGTCACATAGATCACTCAATATTTTGGTATTTTTGTGCATTTCTTCTTAAAATTAGTGGGGGGCGGAGGGGTGTTAAGCTGCATTAATTGTTTCATAACAGCAAACTTAGATAGAACTACAACGCGCAAGCGCCCATAATTCCTGGCGCTTTGACGTTTGTACCTTTTGTCCTCCCTCGCACAATGCCAAGTCGACATCTGAGTGAAAAGGAGAACATCCTTCTCTTTCCTCCTGCAGAGTGGACGCTTGTACGCAGATCAGGTCGAGAGAAGCCAAAGGAGACTTGCTTGGGTGTGAGGTGGCCTTTTCCAAACGCTATCCTCGCCGCTGACATGTTCATGGTCTTTGGCTGTCCTCGTCCCTCTCTGGAGAACTTCCAGCTTTCTCAGCAGCATCCAGTTAAGTGTTGCTTGAATACTCTAAAAAAAATTCTCCGTCTTGGTTTTGCTTCTTCCCACTTCCCCACTTGACTGGCAAATTATATTTTTGTGTGCATTGCTGGCACTTTTGGGGTGACAGATGGCACACGGTTAAGCACAGAGGGGCACAGCCCGGCTGCCATATCGCAATGGGAACTTTCTCAGCGGGGTACGACTTCTCAACAATGCAAAACCACAATCTGGACACTTATTGAAGCAAACCACTGCAGAGCTACAGGAACATAATGAGAAAGGCTTGGTAAATATTGTAAATCTGATGGAATCTCCACACAGTACAGGAAGAGCCTCATCTACAAAAATGTGCATTTGAACAATTCTACTTTTTGCTCCTAAGACAAAACGCAAACCATATTTTCATAGCAAATATGTATTTGGCAGGTGGTAAACCATACACAATGGCCATTATTTCAAAAGTAAAACAGCCAAATAAATGAACTTGTTTCCCTCACCGGCTTCAATGTCAAACATTTAACTCAACTTTCCATTAACAAATGAAACTACACACCAAAAAAATTGCATGAGCAGCATTCTATTAAGTATTTATTATGAACAGCCATTTTATTCGTTCTCCTCGCTCCTGAGCCTGGCGTTGGGGTTCGTGACCTTGATGGCCAGCTGAGCTGCCCTCTCCACGATCACCTTTCTGTTCTTTGACGAGACGTTGTGGGCGATTTCCGCACAGTGAGTCCTGTAAAGGAATCAAAGGATGCACAATTAATACGTCAAAAGGGATTCACATTGTTTTATGCTGAATAACACTTTGAGCTGATTTATTACAAGTCGTGCGATTTTAATATTCAGTCATTTGTAACAGTCAATACAGATGATCTCATGTCACTTTATTGCAGTCACATCGTTTCATTCAAATAGATGCATTTGAGTGCGATAGCGCAGGGTCATACACTATTGCTACAGCCGTTTGATCCAGCTGTGCATCAAATCAACTTTGACCTCTTCATGCAATTATTGCTTTTAACTGATCAAGTTTTAATTATCAACTCATCACCCCCCCCCAAAAAAGCCTAGATTAGTTTACGCCATACATATAATAAAGACTATGAGCCTTAAACAGTTTTGCATCATTCTAATTCATCTTAAATTATTACTTTAAAAAAAATAAATGGATCAGATTATTTGATTTTGAACAAAATGCACATGAAGTGACAAGCACATGCTGTGAAGACGCTCAAGAGCCACTATTGTACACACAAGGTGAGTATGTTGCTGGCGCACACAACCCACAAACGGTGGTCCACTAATAAGAGTGCAAACCCAGCTATCAGTGACAATCAAGCAAAGAGAACAGCGGAAATACTTTTTTGCATCCAAGTAGTTGTGTTGGATGTGTGGATGGCACAGATTAAGTGTTCAGTTTACAAAGCAGTATCTTCAACTTGACTTCTGACACAATATTAACAGTGAAACAATAACTTACTTGTTACTCATCATGAGAACTTCCAGTTCCTTGACATTGTGCACCAGGAACTTCTTGAAGCCAGTTGGCAGCATATACTTTGTCTTCTTGTTGCTACCGTAACCGATGTTGGGCATCAGCATCTGTCCCTTGAACCGCCTGCGGACCCTGTTGTCAATACCTCTGGGCTTGCGCCAGTTTTTCTGTTCCGAGACAAGAAATTGCGTATTTTCATCTTTGAGTCATGTGCAACTACAATTGTGCATTTTGGTTGTAGTCCATACAGGATCATAACTTACCGCAATCTTGACATATCGGTCTGATTGATGGCGAATGAACTTCTTGGTTCTCTTCTTGACGATTTTGGGCTTTGTGAGGGGTCGGAGGGCTGCCATTGTGACTGAGAATGCAAACAAGTATTAACGTAATGTTAACATTTTATGTAATCGTAAGATCTGGAGTCTGTCAATATTTAAACGCAAATGATACATTTTAAATATCATTCTGTTACCTTGACTCGAACCCCGAAATTCAAGACACTAAAACTACTGGCAGCGCTTTATAGACATGTTGACTACCCTGTTAGCAAGCTGCTCGGCTAACGTTGAAACAATTAGGAAGACATGGTGCCAACACGCCAGGTTTTACACGCCAATTGCATGTACATTGTGAATTATTCAAAAACTACAGCTGCTTCGGTGCTTCTAGTACTTGTCAGGAGGTTTTATACTAGCGGGCCTCTGTTCAATTTTGACAAGGCATGACATGAAGAACGCATAGCAGACTTGCGCTAGCTTTAGCAGAGGCACATCGCGCTGCAAAACGTAAACTCTGTCCTTCTGTAAAGTTTAATTTCATCAGATATACGAATATCAGACATAAATAATTTATTACAAGCACCCATACGGTGTAGTAAGAGAACAATTTGTGCGGATTGTAACAGATTCCATTAACTCACCCGGCGATGTATATCCGAAGAGGACACCACCGACACCGGAAGGAAAGAAAAGGATTTCCGGGTGTGTTGCAAAGGCTGATGGGAACTATAGTTCACAACAACGAACTTCACATTACAGCGCCTATTACGTAAAACATTAACCTTAAATATTGTACCTGACTCTAAATATTCTTCAGGCAACTGTACAATAAATAGGCTAGGCCTTTGTTATTATTATTATTTTAAGAAGAAGCAAACTCTTTAAACAGAAAAGGGAGAAAATTGCTCATGCTTTCATCTCAAATATGATTATTGTACTGATCTTCTGACTGTTGAGACTCCCTCAAAAGAGCATCAAACAGGTGCGGCCATTATTAAAATAAAGGGCGCAGGGTAGAGGATGATAGACGGCTTAGGTAGAGGGTAGAATGGCTTCTCAATTTTCAGAGAAAATATTACTAACTGCAGTATATAATTAAAGTATAGTGACGTTTTTTTTCTTTCTTATTGATTATGTGGCGTCCCTGAAGGCCGTAGTACCGTTAGAATTTGCCTGTACTGTGCTCTTGTCAAGCTGGCTTTGGCCCACTTATTTGCTGTGATGGGAACGACAGTTCTTTTGACTGTACGAAATCACTAGAATCCATTCATCCATTCTCTGTACTGCTTATCCTCATTAGGGTCGCGGATGTGTTGAAACCTATCCAGCTGACTTTGGGCGAAAGCGAGGTACACCCTGATCTAGTCGCTAGCCAATAACTGGGAATCACTAGAATCTGTTTTGAAGACACATGGCTTATACTTTTTTATGTACTTTATAGAATAGTGATGCCTTTGCTTCAATACGGTGGATATTTTGCTGCTCCTTCTGGTGTGCATGCCTTGGCCATTGGGGTTAGCATAACACAGACACAGATATACATGGAATATTTAACCAACTCAGTGGCCTTGTGGTAGAGTGTCCGCTCTGAGACTGGGAGGTCATACCAAAGACTATAAAAATGGGACCCATTGCCTCCCTGCTTGACACTCAGTATAAAGGGTTGGAATTGGTGGGTTAGATCACCATGTGATTCCCGAGCGCAATCATTGCTGCTCACCGCTCCCTCAGGGGATGGGTTAAATGCGGAGAACGAATTTTGCCCCCACTTAGTTGGGTGTGACAATCAGTGGAATTTACCTTACCTTTACCTTACTCTGTCAAATCTCTTCAGTAAGTTACAGTTGTTGTTTTTTACAGAAGATAAAGATATACACACAATTTAATGAAACCTTGCATACAAGACAAGGTGATATTTCAAAGACAACCTGTATAGCTTGCTGTTCTAAGAAATATCTATTTCTCCTTGAATGAAATCATGATAATACAACGGTGGGAATAGAACTCGATCTACTTCTTGCCCTCATACTAAAACAAGAGAATGATTGATTAGGTTCTAGTTAACATATATTTTATGAGTTCATTAAAATATAAACAGTTTTTTGTTTTTTTCTACTGTCCTTATTTTTCTCTGTGATAGTTTTACAGGAATCTCGATTCACGCAAAACATGCAGCTTTCATCAGTGATTACTGAACTTCATTAACGTAGAGAGATTAACCACAAACAACTTTTCACGGCTCTCTTGTATTCGCCTCACAGACCATGGTTCACTTGCTCGTCACGCAAAATTGTGGCAGGGTTTATTCACAAACAAATTCCATGCAACACAAAAGCTCCACATGTTCCCCAACACGTCACACTAGCTTCCTTAATATGCTGGCTTTCAGGTGACTACTTTAGATTAGGCCCATAAGGAGTTAAGTATCCACCTGTGCAGTATTCAAAATAGTATAAATACATTATGACAACATTTTCAAAGATTTAACTCACTTTTCAATATTCAATATCTTCCTCTCATTTTTTAATGTGTATTATAAGATATTGGAGAAAGTGAATGTGTGTTTGCTTTCACGTGACTGGACTCAAATTATTGGAGAAATGGATGCCTGTCGGGCTTAAAAAGAGGAAACAGAATCACACACAATCCTTTGACAGATAGCATTTTGTTCATTCGCAAGAAGTGAATAATAATGGTAGAATCATTCACTGAGCACACACACGCACGCGCGCGCACACGCACGCGCGCACACACACGCACACAAATCTGCACGCGTTTCACTTCTGTTAACCTGATCTACCTGGATGTCGCTCTCTTCACACCATATAGGCGGCTCTTGGTCACCCCGTGAGAACTACATTTATAAGCAACAAAACAGTACAAATTAGCCGCAGAGTGTCGGCAAGGCAAACAACCGGACCCTTGGCTACCATGTAGCTATATCACTGATGTTTAATGGTTCAGTTTGCTCTCTATATTGTAAATGGATTAATGAACTGCCCCCTCTAAATTCGAGCATCTGGTCTGTTGTAATTCTTCTGTGTAATTATGTAGTTCTGTGGGCGTAGGCCTAAGGTGAAAAATCAATCAATCAAAAGAATGTGATACTTCACTTTTGTAGTTTACTGCCCATGGGGCGGGTTTGTGCGCACTTCCGCACCCCCCCCCCCCTTTTTTTAAGGGGGCTGGCTGTGTTGGGAAATCAGCAGTGGATGGTGACCTCTCAAAAATGAAAACGCCACCTATATCTTACTGTTAGAACAAGAAAGGACGTTTTAGCTGACTGTGATTTCTGACACGTTTAAAAGAAGGTAAATGATTGTTTTGTTTGTCACGTGATGTTATCGGTAGTTGTGTAAAACTTCGTTTTCATGTTTGTTTTCAGAGCTCATCCAACGCGTCAACATGGAGTATAAGCCTATAATAGAGTGAGTGTTTGAAAATCAGTGTTTGGTAAAGTAACATTTCGTGTCGGATCGTCCCGTTACTTTCTGGCCTCTTGTTAACTTTCGTTTTCCTTTCCAACCAGCGACGGAAGACGAAGTTATGGCGTGGCCAATCCGGGTTACCTACAAGCAACCCATGGTCCTCCTGGTATGTGCAATGATGGATTGTTTTCACTGGGCCCTAAAACGTTGCTGAACCGGGAGTGTCTGTTTAAGAAAGGATGTAATCGCACACTTCCGTGCAACACATAGGGTGACGTCACACCATGTCTTCACACCGTGGATTTAGCGTCCCGTGACAACAGCGGGGGTGCTTTACAAGTGTTTTTCCTTTTAGGGCTGCAACATACCAGTCAGTATTTAGTGTTGTTCACAAACCTCTAAAATGGATTATAACAACGCAGAGGGTCAAGGTAAGTCACACACTCGCACACACTCGCTCACGTAAGATGTACGTCGTCGTGGGCGAAGGAACGTGATCCTCATAAAACTTCACCTGATCTCTAAATTAGTTTGACATGCGCAATCAGACGTAACTAAAATGTTTTTGTGGGTTTCTGAATTATGCATCATATTTAAAACTTTGCTTACTGGAGCACTTGAATAGAGATATGAAGGTTTTCATGAACTGGTTCCTCTGGTTTGTTTCAGCGTTGATTGCCCCACCCGCGCCTGACTACCAAGGACCGAGCGCTCCACCAGCCAGCATGTTTGACAACATGCCCGGATACGAAGGCACTGTGGCCGGAGGAGGAGGTCCGTATAGTCATATAAGTGACTAAACAACAACTATTCTTCATATCTAATGTGACTTGAAGTGTAACACAATGGGACATGTTTTTTAATTGAGTTAAGTACGTGGCAATTACCAAAAATCTTATTTTTAGTGATGTACTGTAGAAGTACTCTCATCACATTGATTGCCTTGATTGGGTACTATATGAATCTTAAAATCTTATAGTCAAAAGGTTTATGCTTCATGTTTCAAGTGTGATTAAATTAAAGACAAATATAAAGTTAACACTGTTACCCAATTTGCAGATTCACGGACGCATCACATACATATTCGATTTCTTTTAACATTATATGATGATTTCAGTTCTTTTATTTTAGTTTTTCTTATGCATGAATTTTGAGGAAATATCTCTTCAAAATTGCTATGCTTCATCTCATAATGTCATTTCAAATTGTGCTATATAGGCTGGCAGTGATTCTCAGTGTGGCACCAGTACCACGTACTGGGCTCCCACTAGTGAATCACTGAATTGAATATTCAGACGGCACAGTTACAGAAGCATGTTGCAGCAGTTTAAACTTCTTCTTTTTTGCAGTACAGTACATTTGTTAATATCAGTTCAATTGTATTTAACATTTAAGTACAATACAATCACATTTAATCTTTTAAAAGTTTGTTTTCAAAAGTTTATTTATGTGCAATCTAACTTACTTGCAATGCATTTGAATAAATTATTATTTTTTATTTCCTATATTTAAGCAATATTAATGTTCAATTTGTGCATATGTTAGACTGATTTTCAATCAATATATTACAATTACAATATATTACAATTACAATACAAATTTTATTTTATATATATATATTTTTTATATATTACTTTTTTAGGAATAAAACATGCCTTTTTAAAATTATTGTGGGACTGGTTGAGCTAAGTATTTTTTTTAATTAATATGTAATATGTAAATATGTCATATTAAGCATGTTGGTCTTTTGCTGATAGGAGGGAGAATTAATGCAAAATTTTCAGTCTGCTCTTCTTTAAATTGTAAATTTGCACTGTCATTTTTCTTTTAGCAGTGAACTTCGAACATGCCATTTCGTATAATGTAGGCACTTGCAGCTTTCAGTGTCAGCAAGATACACACTACTCGAAAAATGAAAGTTAAAACTTGGACTAGCTGTTGTGAACGCTGAGTGGCCCATTTACGGACTTTCTATGTGTTGTTGGCGTGGCGACAAACAGGTTCTGATACACATTGTTGTTGACCCCACCAAAACAAATACAGCACACATGGTTTTCGCGGCACCCATCTCGAGACCAGCTTCCAAAGCACGGTTGTGTTGTTGCCCTGCGCAACCCATACACAATAAATGGGTCGGTTGTCGCTGCACTGCACTGTACTAAATGCAGTGTGAAAAGAACAAGGGCCACCAATATACGTAGGGCTACTAGAGTCGTATGGGTTTGAAATATGTATAACAGCTCAGTGTGATGGACTGCAACTGCAATAAACATGCAGTATTGAATGTAGGAGTGTGCCCAAAAAATATATTCTCGTAAGAATCGTGATTCTCATTTAATATGATTCAGAATCAATTTTAAATGTCCCAAAATTGATTTCATTTAAATTATTTTAAACTGTCTTGCCTTTGTCTGTGTGTGCCTTTATTTGGAGCGCTGTTCATGTTGTACCCGATTTGGACACTTAGGGGCCGTGTGGTTCCTTGCGGTCTGATGCACTGTTAAATTCTAGCCACATTAGAGAGTAGAAGGAAAAAGTCACGATCAAGTTATTCCAATAAAAATTGTTTTTTTGCAGTGTGGTGCCGTTCTTTTGAGTGATAAAAGTGCCGTGAGTAGCGCGCTAATTAGCATTAGCGAGCCAGACTGGAGTAGATCATTACGATTCTTTGCACATTTATAAATTGAAGCAAAAATCTTTGTCAATCAAATCATTTTGAAGCAAAAATCGTTCTTAATCAAAAATAGATTCTGAATCGAATCGCAGACCCAAAAATCGGAATTGAATCGAATCATGAGACATTCAAAGATTCCCACCCCTAATTGCCTCTTTTGAATAAAAATGGTAATTGCGCAATTCATCATAATGTATGTTTTTTGTTTTTGTTTTTCAAACACAAGAATACTGTGATGCAGCACTTTGAGGCAAATAGGGTCACTGGGAATAGTCATTAAGGACTTTAGGTCCATTATTTGTAATTCATGTGTTTTTCTGATCCAGTGTGACAATATAGCCAAAAATTAGCTGACTTTCCATCTTGGCTTTAGGTGGATTTCTGCCCCCTCCAATGCCGACGCAACCAACTCCTCAGCCTCAACCTGGAGCTGAACAACCGCAATGGAAGTAATGCTCACTTTTTTTCTACTCCAATGAATCCAAAACTAATGGATGTGTGTAGCTAAGACAATGAAGGCATCATTTCAAGCACGCATCTCATTCCTCTGCTGATTGCAGTATTCCATCAATAAGTGAGACGACAGCGCGGGAGGCTTTTGCACTGTGGGCCTCCAGCAAATGTTGTTATAGTTCAGCACCAGCAAAAGATGGAGTGATCACCAGCATGGAGGCTTTCAATACCTACAGGGTAAAAAGGAAGGCTCAATTAAATTTGAATATGACCATGCAATTTAAGTGTGTAATTTGGATGACTTTTATTTAGTACCGACTGGAAACCTTCACTGAATCGAGATCGACTGAGTGGAGTCATGAGCCATATACCGGTATGTCACTCTTGTGTCCTACTTTGTAACTGTTAGATTTATCATCTGAATTTTGTTTTTATTCTTTTGTTCATTAAATCTGACCGTGGTCATGTAAGACAGGTATATATAGTCACATGCTGTAGAAAGATACAGCACATTTAATGTAAAATTACATCCGAAATTAGTTAAAGGGGAAGTCAGCCTTAAACTTTTCTTGACAATAATACCTCTATGCTATATGTGATCTTACTAGTCTAAGCATGACATCCTGATTAATATGACATTTGTGTAATATGAGTTATGCAGCAAAATCCATTTTAGGGGGATTTTGTCACTTGCTGTAGAGTGAAAATGACATCACAATTGCTCAGGTTACAGGTAACAACCAATCACAGCTCAGCTTCAGAAAACAGGTGAAATGGCAAAATGGCCGCCTTTTGATATTGATAAGAACTGCTGGATTTTGCTGCTTAACTCATATTCCACTAACACAGTATTAAGAAAAATACCATATGTAGACGAGTGGGGCTACATAGAACATATTGTGGAAAAAAAAGGGGGGTTGACTTTCCTTTTAATCACTTTCCTTTAACTTAACATTGAGTGATTTTTAAATTTGTATTGCTTATCTGTCTAGTTCTGCTCTCTGTCAGCTATTTAAAGTACCATTTCCTTTGAAATCAATAAGGTTATCTCCTCACTGCAATCCTGCTTTCTTTGGATCAGGTCAGCCAGTGGATGCATACTCCCAACACCCTCCCGGACCCTGGAATATTCCTGCACCAGCCCCTAGTTATTTTACAGACAGTAAACAGATCATCAAAGTTCCCTACACTTCATCAATGAAGGTTCATAATGACCTCATGTGATTCTAAGCATGTTCAAACAAGAGAAAGAAGTGCGTTTTTCCCTAATGAGAATCATTTCATCAACAGAGCTGTCACGTTTGCATGGGAATGGGGCGGACACCTTGCAAAGATTGTTCCGGCGCAGGCAATGTAAGTCATAATTGTAAGGGTCATTGGTGGAAGTGACCTTCAGTAACCCTGACCAACTGCTAGATTTCTTTCCTTTCTGCTAGAAAGTTTGCTGGGTGTGCAATGGAGCTGGTTTCCGCCACGGAAATGAGCGATGCAATCATTGCTTTGGCAGAGGGCGGGAAAAGTAAGTAAAACTTTATTTACAAAACATTTGCTTCTAAAATAAAGAAAATCTTTAATAAATCTACAGCTTATCATTCCTACACTGTTTTACAGCTGCCACGGCTGCCAGGGGCAAGGATTCAAGCAATGCTCCACATGTCGTGGGAAGCAGCAGCTTTTGGTTTATATCAACCTGACTGTAAAATGGTGTTGTTTCTTTTATTGTCCATCAGTCTGGCTGCATTGTTAATAAGGTGTTATAGTAACAGCAATCAAGCAAAAACTATATGATATATTTCAGGACCAACAACTCTGATGACTATGTTGTGGAGCAATCCAGTGGACTTCAATTGGATAACCTTAGCAAAGTGTCTGGCAAGGAGCTTTTAAGGGACGCTCAGTACTTGGTAAGAGTTTTTGTCCATGCTTGTTTTCTCAAGCAGGTACTAATTATGTTGTACACTCTATAGATTACTGTATTGTAACACTGGGCCATTTCAATAGCAGGAAATGAAAAGGAACTGTTGACCAACTATGCTTTTTGCAACTCCCCAGTCTGCAAAACGTAGTGTGTCTGTGGGATGTTTGTAACCATTAATATATATATATATGATTTCATCCAACCATCCTTTAATGGCCTTGCTTTGTTTACTATACCAAAAAAGGGTCTTCACCTAATTCTTCTGACATGGAACTGTCAAAGATGAATGTATGTCCCAATTGGTCTTTATTGTTTTGCTTGATCTTTGGGTAAATGACACTAAGAAACTACTCAACGGAACTCAGTTTTATTCATGGAGCACTTTAAAAACAACCTCAGCCGAAGCAGTGTCGTGTCAAATTGAACATAAAATATAAGACAACTGGATATACTATTATTTAAAAACAATAAATAGCTTAAAAAACAACAAGACATAAAGCAAGGGCAGAATCGTATGCTGTGTTGAAAGCCAAGGAATTAAAATAGGTCTTTAAAGCTGTTTTTTTTTTTGTGGGATAGTGGGCTTGTTTAATGTTTACTGGGAGGTCATTCCACTCCAATATTGCCACAAGCAGCTGGTCAGCTGACCTTAAGGCACCGGTCAGGAGCGTAGGGATTGATCAGCTCAGAAGGGTAAGGTGAGGTGAAACCATATAAAGGAACTTTTAAGTGTACAGGCAGACAGTGGAGGGAGGGCAGAGTTTGAGTTTTATGCTCCCTCTTATGTGTTCCAGTTAACCCTTTGAACCAACTGGGGACCTCTTAGCTGGCTTACCATAGAAGCAAACTTCATACTACAGACTTATTTACTTACCATACTTTTTTTGATCAGTATAATTTTTCTTCTGTTAATTTAAACACTGTGTTTAAATCTTGAGACAAGCACTGTACAATTGATGCAATCTTAAAAACAAATCAAGTCAG
This sequence comes from Vanacampus margaritifer, assembly GCF_051991255.1. Classification (NCBI taxonomy): domain Eukaryota; kingdom Metazoa; phylum Chordata; class Actinopteri; order Syngnathiformes; family Syngnathidae; genus Vanacampus; species Vanacampus margaritifer. The sequence continues at coordinate 13,880,729 of NC_135432.1, forward strand.
ATTTTTTATTTTTATTAATATTATTATTTATGGCAGCACGGTGGCTGACTGGTTAGCACGTCCGCCTCCCAGTGCAGAGGACGTGAGATCGAGTCCGGGCTTCGGCCTTCCTGGGTGGAGTTTGCATGTTCTCCCCGTGCTTGCGTGGGTTTTCACCGGGTACTCCGGTTTCCTCCCACATTCCAAAAACATGCATGGCAGGTTAATTGAACACTCCAAATTGTCCCTAGGTGTGAATGTGAGTGTGGTTGTTCGTCTCTGTGTGCCCTGCGATTGGCTGGCAACCAGTTCAGGGTGTACCCCGCCTACTGCCCGAAGCCAGCTGGGATAGGCTCTAGCACCACCGCGACCCTTGTGAGGAAAAAGCGGCCAAGAAAATGGATGGATGGATGGATTATTATTTATTTATTTTTTTTACCTTGTTCGACGTTCAGGTATATCCAGTAATGGGATTCCCGGACCCTACTGTGGTAAATGCCGCACAGCGCTTAATCAACGAACACCAGGCCAGGCTCTCCCAGACCTCTCGCATTCTTCAACAGGTAATTAATTGTGCACCATCTTCATTTACAGCTGAATATAATGCAGTAAAACATCATTTCACTATTAGTAATGCAATGAATGTGTGTTGTTTTGAGTAACATGCCTACTCTTTTGTGTGTCCAGCGTCAAACTATTGAACTGATTCCTGTCACAAAAGTGACCTACTCATGGAAAGGGAAATCACACGTTTACTTTGTCTATGGAAATGAATTTCTAGTCAGTGCAGACAACTACCCTGCCACCTGTTGCTGCACTGTGATGTAACTGCAGATGACGATGTGTCCATATTGTTCTCTCTCAGTCAGCATAAAATCATAATTGAAATTATATGTTTTCTATATTTACTATATGGCAGTATACAATTATGTCTTTATAAAAATCACGATGAGATGAAGAGAAAGTTCACGTTACCAATAAAAGAATATCATTAAAAATGCTAAAATGAAGCATGTATTTCATCATACTTTCCTGTATATCGAACTGCTCTTGTATGCTTTTTTTTCTTTTTCTAAATCAGCACCTATATCATTTCTTTATCAATGTTTCAAACGAATGTATTTTGTAACATGTTACCACTAATGTTTTGTATAATTTTTTAAGATTGCTTATGCTTTTGAATAAACACTCGTACAGCCTGTATTCATTGAGAAATTCAAATAAATTGTATTTCGTAATGTTTTGCTTCATGTGCTGTCGTCATAATAAGTGGACTGTCGCAGCTGCGATGACGTTGAGAACGTGTTCGCCATAATGACAGTAAACCATCAACAAAAAAGCCACATTATACATTGTAAGGTTTGGCTGTGAAATTCCCCCGATACCGTTTGCTTGCGGCACTCGGGTCTGGATCCGTATCGGCATATTTAAGCCTTGGAAACATCTGAGAAAAGTGAAGAACTGAGCGGAGCAGCGAGGTGAATTTAGCATGTTAGCTAGCTAAATAACCAGTTTACCTACGACACCGCTAGCGCGTGGCTAATGCCAACACTGGTGCTAACATACGGACCACGGACCGGTCGCCGTGGTTCCGAAATGTGTTTACTTATTGAACACAGTACGACGTGCACGTCAAAAGTAAATACAATACTGGATTTTAAAGTGAGCACGTTTACATCGTCATAAGTAGTCCGACTCCAGTTAGCTTCCTTGTTTAGCCAAGGCACAGCGACTCCAAGAACGCATCTTATTTACATCCTCTGAATGCGAGGAAGTGCACAAGGTCTTGCTTCAATCAGAATGACTGCTTTCAAGTACTTGCTTGCAGTGTGCTTGTTTTTTTTCCACAATCATTTATCTTGACAGTTGCAGTCCCTGGAGATTGCTGCACCTGCAACCGGCTAATCTGTCTCTTGTTCTACTAAATTTATCATAAGCATGTTCCAGCTCGTTGAGTTTAAGTACAGCTTCCTTGTAATGTGTCTCAAAGACGTTTTACTCCGAGTTCTTTAATGGTAAGCCACAATTGAGCAGCTGCTATGTGGATATGATAGAAGACAGGGTACATATTATGGTTTGGAATTGAATGTTGATTTTCCTGGGGTTCCTCATAGGAGTTATGGCGTCGGCATCTGCCAGTGTTGACTCCAAGGCAGAGCTGACTGCTCTACTGGAACAGTGGGAGAGGGAACAACAAGGCAGCACACAGGACCTAGTTAACATTCTCACCAAGTAAGTAGTTCTGTCTCATCAGATTAGCCATTTTATTCTAGCAGGTCATTATGTTCAAACTTTCAGAATCTCTGAGCTTGTCGAGAAGGAGACTGAGGAGTACCACAAAGCGGACCCCGACCCATTTGATGATCGACATCCTGGTATGATAAAGAAAACGGAGCTATTATTTGTTAATATACAGTAACGTATTTACTCATGTTGGGTCTTGCTTGTCCTTTGCCACTAGGGAGAGCTGATCCAGAATGTGTATTAGGGCATTTGCTCAAGATTCTGTTCAAGAATGATGACTTCATGAACACAGTAAGGATGGTTGGAATGGGTTTATATTAGGGGTGAGATGGTCCAGGGAGTTACCTCCGCTTTTGGGCCGAATTAGACTTTTTTTCCCCTGTCTCTCTTAAATTTCTCTCTTTATTTTGATTGTCAACAAAGACACAAAGACAGTGTTTTGTGAACTTATTTTACAGTCTAAAACACAGCTCTTTTGAATGGTAAATTGCCTCTTATTCCTTGACTTAATGTGTACATGTTAGGAAGAAGGATGGATTGATGTGCCAATTTAGTAGTATAAAATATGTATAACAAATGAAATCTTAGGGGGAAAAAAACTGGTGAAGCTGTTGGATTAAGTGCAAATTAATTACTTAGTCGTGCCTGACTTCAGACAAAACCAATCAACCCACACTTAATTGAATTTTTCATTTTGAGTTGGGAATTGAAACGTCACTGAAATGTTAAGTGACCAAACTCAACATATTTGGCCACAGAAAAGGCCTTTAAATCATCAGTAATAAATTCCACTGTACAGGTCATTTTCTTACGTTCATCCCAAATGGCGTGGAAGGTGTGTTTAAATTTTTTTTTCAAGATATACTTGTCACTAATGTTTGACTCGACTGTCGTGTGTCTAGCACGAATATGAACACAGGAAAAGCTTGGTCATATTGCTAGGGTTTCTTTAAAAAGTAACACAGAAGTTTCAACTAGTAACGCTTGCAGTAAGTTGTTAAGTTTTCACTCAGTCGTCCTCTTATACAGTGGTAAAACAAAAATTACAAACGCTAGTGGGGGAATGTACAGGCCAGCATACACACACACACACACACACACACACACACACACACACACACACACACACACACACACATATAGCGTGAATTCAAAGTGCAATGGAAAAGAGACATGAGTCTTTAGGATGTAATGTTCTATGCAGAGCGTACTGAACAGAGTACCGTCCCATTGCTAAAATGGGCGATACAATGAAAATGAATTTGAAAGTGCTTCACAACTTTTCTTCTCCCATATAGTTGGTGAATAGTTATGTGATGGCCAGCAGGGAATTTGCCCTCAATGCAGAAGCTTGTCGCTTGCTTCAGAACATCATGCCTGGACTGGAGACAGCAGTGGTCTTTCAGGAAAAGGTACATTACGTTTGAAATGAACATGACATTATTTTGTTTCCTTCTTGGTTTCTGAAACATAACATTCAGCATTCGCACTAGTTAGATTATTACATTTACATTGTAATGTACATTAAATCAACAATTATACCATGAAGGGAATCAGGGTTTCTATTTTTACTTAGGGCTGTCAATCAGTCACTGCTTTCAGTTGTTAAATGGCTAAAGTCGGTGCTATATAAACAGAAGCACTTGAATACTATGGAGATCGTCTGATTGATGCGGGGTCATAAAAACTAACTGATAGTGAAGTCTGTAATACTAAAGAGTCAATATACCAGGCCAGCTATTTTCCACAAACATTTTTTTGTTTGTAGAGTCAGAGTCCAGCTTTGAAGAAAGCTCTACTTGCACAATGTTTTACATTTATCTAGTAGGAACAAATTACATGTTGAATGAATAATATTTCACTACCCCGTTTTCATATAAAAAAAAAAAAAGACTTTGCTAAGACATGATCTGAGACGACTTTATTGTAACTTGTTAATCTGTTTTTGTTTGTGGTACTTTTCAGGAGGGAATAGTTGAAAGGTTGTTCAAGTGGGCTCAGGAGGCCGAGCAGCCCCTCAGAATCTATGCCACAGGCTTGTTAGCAGGCGCTATGGAGAACCAGGACATTGCAGCCAACTACCGAGAAGAGAACTCTGTGTTGGTCAGTAGGGGGCGCTAGCTTACACGCCTTATAAACGAATTGTAGTGATCTAAAAAATATTCTAACCAAGATGCTAATGTCGATCAACTTGTTTTAAATTCTCTTCATTAACAGGTGCCATTGATGCTGCATCGCTTACGTGAGCTTCAAGATAAAGATGCAGAGACAAAAAAAGAAATCAAACGTCCCAGAAAACCCCTGAGTGGACCTTTGCTACCTTTGGATGAGGAGACTGTTGATGGAGGCTTTGATAAACCCTTCTCGCTCGAGCAAAATGGGGCTGAAACGGAAGAACCAGAACCAGAAGGGGATGGCGAAATGAACCTTTCCGCCTTGGAGCCTGAAAACGAGCCTCCGTTTCTTCCCAGCGCCCCTCACAAAACTAACAACTGCGCCACCTCGGCCATTAAAACCATGATGAAGCCCATGTCGGCCACAGGGTCATTTCTGCACCTAGGCACCTCTGATGGTAGTAGTTACCTAAAAAGAAAAGCAGAGAAGGAGAGTGGCAGGTCCGCAAAGTACAAGTTGAATTTCTCCCTGCCGGAGTCAGAGAGGAATATCAGCGAGCTTTCCAACAGCAGCTGGTCTGAGATGAGCCCATGGGTGATTGGCAACAGCTACCGCTTATACCCTCTGACCCCTGAGATCGAGCAGAGACTCATTTTGCAGTATCTCACTCCTCTGGGAGAATATCAGGAGGTTGGTTTGTTTCCATCAGCTATCATTGTTTTGAAAATGTATGAAATCATCATCTTATGAAATTATGATGCAATGAAAAAGCATGATTTTATTTTGTTTTTTTCCCTCCTATCTTTAGCTGTTGGCAGTATTCATGCAAATGGGAGCCCGTGAGCTGCTTATGCATTATATGGATCTAAAGCAGACCAACGATGTGCAGCTCACATTTGAGGCTCTCAAGGTGAAGTCCTACAGTCAATCTGAATTCTGAACCACACCGAAAAACGGCATACAAACTTACTACTTGAATGTAAAATTTCTCTCACAGTATTTGGCTTCTCTGCTGCTTCACAAGAAGTTTGCTGCAGAGTTTGTGGCACACGGAGGAGTTCAGAAATTGCTGGAAATCCCCAGGCCCTCTATGGCTGCCACTGGAGTGTCCCTGTGCCTGTACTACCTTGCCTATAACCAGGACGCCATGGAAAGGGTATATTAAAAAAAAAAAATACTATGTTACTAATACACAAACAGACTTTTTATAATCAGTGTATATATGCACAGTTTTGCATACACACACAATACCTTGTTTACAAATGTTAATTTAATAATTTCAGAACGCTATTGTTGACATTATGACTAGCTTTCACACTTTGTTTATAAATCATCATCACTTGAAAACGCCTATTTGTGTATCAAACAGTAGCATCCTATTGGCATTCATTGGTGTGACTACTTCTCCCAAGGTGTGTATGCTGCCCCACTCGGTCCTGTCAGATGTGGTTGGCTACACACTGTGGCTGCTGGAATGCTCGCATGCATCCGGCTGCTGTCACGCCACCATGTTCTTCTCCATTTCCTTCTCTTTCCGCGCCGTGCTGGAGCTCTTCGACAAGCAGGACGGGCTGCGACGCCTCGTCAATCTGGTAGGACCAACCAGCAGCTCGCTTCACACGAGCTCCACTTTAGCCGTGCATACGTCACCATCTGAAAATCCACGTTCTAGACTGGAATGCTGAATTTTGCATGTGATTTGGCGTCTTCCAGATCAGCACGTTGGAGATCCTGAACCCTGACGACCAGGGAGCGCTGCTGAGTGACGACGAGATTTTCTCCAGCAGGCAGACGGCGAAGCACACTTGCATGGCGCTCCGCAGGTACTTTGAGGCCCATCTGGCCATCAAGGTGGAGCAGGTGAAGCAGTCTCTGCAGCGCACAGAGGGAGGCGCTCTTATTCACTCACAGCCCTACTACAAGGTAGAAGAATGTCAGGTGTTGTGATTAAAGATGTAGACATTTTGCAGTGCTTTTTCAGCTTCTGTCATTGGTTGCAGGCGGTCAGTTACAGCCGCGAGCAGGTGGTGGAAATGATGGAGTTTCTCATTGAGTACGGCCCTCTTCGTTTATATTGGGAACCGGCAGAGGTGTTCCACAAACTCTCTTGTGTCCAACTCCTCCTGCAACTCATTTCTATCGCATGTGACTGGAGGACCTATTATGGCAGGTGTGGAGGATGTAGTATTGAATGTCTTTGTCATGATTGTAGTTGTTTTGGCGTTCTGCATGGAGTATGTTGTGTTGCAGTGGTTATGTTTGTTTCCCTGCAGGAGTGACACAGTGCGCTACGCTCTTGACATCCTGAGTATCCTCACAGTTGTACCAAAGACTCAAATGCTGTTATCCGAGACGGTTGCTGTTGTCGATGAGAACGGGTCTACTATTTCTAGTGCAGGTATGTTTGCAGAGGTATAGTATTAACTAAGAGCCATTATTTAAAAAAATAAAATAAAAAAAAAAGTTCGATCCCAATGAGTGCATTCTTGTTGTTGTTTTTTTGTGTGTGTCAGGGATGTGATTTGACCAAAGTGAAATTATCTGAAAATTTAGCCGGGGGTCTGGGGGCCGCTGGCACCCAGCTAGGTCCAGGGCAGTGCCCTGGTGGGGGGACAAGGGGGGTGAAGCCCCCCGGAGCTCATGGGTTTTCCGTGTTTTTAAGTACTTTCAATGCACTCACATGACAAAGAAATAGACAAAACAACAGCATAAATTTTCAATGTATATTGAACTATCCCATATAAAATGGCAGTTTTAGTCAACTCAAAATCAGTCACATTCAAAAACATTGGACTGCCTTTGCTTTTAAAAACTCACTGAGAATATCATCATATCTAACTAATGTGATTACTAAGTTAACACATAAATAATGTTGAAGAGTTCAAATTTCATGAACAAATAATTGTATCATGACCAAATGAAAAGTAACTCATATTAGAGCATACCACAAATGTCTTTGTTATAGCAGAAGATGTTATCTGTCGGAGTCATGTGCATACACAATGAACTACTATAAAAAATAAAAAAAAATCAGATTTTTTTTTTTTTGGGGGGAGATAAAAAAAGCGGAATTCCGCGAATTAGCGGAAAAATCACATCCCTGGTGTGTGTTTTTTAAATCCGCCAAGGTTGGACATACGTTTAATTGAGTGGATACAAGTACTCATACTTAATTATGTTCTATACATATGCATTATTAAACACCAACAAAGTTAGCCTATGCTAAACGTTAGCAATCGCGATTAGCATTAGCGCGCTAGCGATTACCACTTAAGTTAAACAAACACCAACTACTATTTAGTTCACATATACATCATTATATCAACATTACACATGTAATAGTGTCTTAAAAGTTATAGACGATGCTTTAACATTATTTTATTAGTAAACAAGGGTAGAGCGAGCAGTTAGCTACGTTAGCTCAATAACGTCCTGTTTCTGTCTTCTTCTGGGTACGTTTGGTGCATGACTGCCCTCTACTGGTTATGTAGTGAACACTGAAAAACCAAGTGGCAAGTAATATTTTGGAATAATTACAGCCCACGTGCTTTTTAGGAAGTTAAGAACTTCCTTTCCAGTGTATTGGGGAAGCTCAATGTGCTGTATTGTCTTTAATAAAAACCCACTGAGTACAGTTTTTTTAAGCAGCAAATAAAATATGCCATTCGCCCACTAACGGAAGGAATAAAGATCAGATCACAGCTGCCAATCCAATACTGCATAAAAAGTCCGTCTATAAAACATGGACCACCCAACAATGTCTTCGGCGGAGCTTCGAGGGAGAAAGTTTTAGTCAACTTTTTTTTTTTTTTTTTAACCCAGCCTTACTTTGTTCGTATGGCTAACACATTTTTACTTGCAGGAATGAACATTGTCTTGGCGGTGGCGGAGGGAGAAGTGTTTGTGAACGATGCCGAGATCCAGAAGTCTGCCCTGCAGGTTGTCATTAACTGCGTCTGCGCTCCCGACAAACGCATGTCCAGCATTGGCAAGTTCATTGCCAGCACTCCGCGTCGTCGGCTCCCTCACATGACCAAAGCCAGCGAGAACGTGCTCACCAAGATGTGGAATGTGGTGCAGTCCAACAATGGCATTAAGGTAATCTCTTTTCTAGGAATCATTTGTTGCATTTTATGTTTTTTAAGTTGATGTTTCTGACATTTTTTTAAAACTACCCCATAGGTTCTGCTATCACTTCTGACTGTGAAGATGCCAATCACAGACGCGGACCAGATCCGAGCTCTGTCCTGCAAGGCCCTGGTTGGTCTGTCTCGCTCCACTTCTGTCCGGCAGATCATCAGCAAGCTGCCTTTGTTCAGTAGCGGGCACATCCAGCAGCTGATGAAGGAGCCCGTGCTCCAGGACAAACGCAGCGAGCACGTCAAGTTCTGCAAGTTTGCGGCTGAGCTGATGGAACGAATATCAGGCAAACCCTTGCTGATCGGCACCGACGTATCCCTGGCGTGGCTGCAGCGAGCGAGCGTGGTGGCCCAGTCCAGGATCACCTTCCCCGAGAAAGAGCTGCTGCTGCTTATCAGGAACCACCTCGTAGCCAAAGGCCTTCACGACACGGCCACGGCCCTCACCAAGGAGGCCGACCTCCCCATGGCGTGCGTGTCTCATTCGGCACTCACAGCATCCCCTTTCGTCTCCGTCACGCCCCCTACCGCCGCCATCGCCACCTTACCCCGCACCCCGCGGCTGGCCAACGGTGTCGGGTCAAGGCTCGGCAACCATCCCTCTCATTCGTCCACTCCGTCGCCCGGCCATTTGCAAGCGCGGCCCTCGACATCGCAACCCGCCGCGCCCTCCACAACCGCGTTCCCGTCGACGCCTCACTGCGGCAACGGCTCGCCTCTGATCGGCCGAATCGTTTTCTCTCGCGAGCGCCACTCGTGGTGCAGCGCCAGCGGCTGCAAAAAACCTCGCGTGCTGAGGCAGAAGTCGGACCACGGCGCCTTCAACCAGACGCCGGCCATGAAAAAGCAGTTCGACAGGCACATGCCCTCCCCGCCCGCATTAGACGGCATCATCACGGAATACCTACGGGAACAGCACGCGCGCTGTAAAAACCCCGTCGCCACTTGCCCGCCTTTTTCTCTCTTCACCCCACATCAGTGCCCCGAGCCCAAACAGAGACGGCAAGCACCGATTAACTTCACGTCTCGAAACACGAGGAGGGTCATTTATCCCAAATATGGAGGAGTCGATGGAGGATGCTTTGACAGACATCTCATCTTCAGCAGGTTGCCGTGACAACCCACCATGCGGTTTATTCATCTTTTTGTATTTTTACACTCTTCTTTGCGTTCTGCAGGTTCCGCCCAATCTCCGTATTCAGGGAAGCTGATGAGGATGAAAGCGGATTCACCTGTTGTGCCTTCTCAGCTCGCGAACGGTTCCTGATGCTCGGGACCTGCACGGGCCAGTTGAAACTCTACAATGTGTTCACGGGCCAGGAGGAGGCCAGCTACAGCTGTCACAGTTCGGCCATCACTAACCTCGAACCCTCTCGGGTAAGAAAATCAAGCTGTGACTATGCACAGTCGTGTTCAGAGCTGTCCTAAATGTCTCATTTTGTGTTTTCAGGATGGCTCCTTAATTCTCACCTCAGCCTCCTGGAGTTACCCAACGTCTGCACTGTGGGGGATGAAGTCGGTGTTCATCATGAAGTGAGTCGTTTATCTCAAAAGCTCATTGGATGAAATGGCGCTCGTCTTTGCATCAAGGTTTTTATAGTTAACTAAATAAAAGTGAAAAAAAATCTTAATGAATAAAAATACTTTTTAAAAAAATCAAAAACTTACTACATTGTGCTTATAAAACTAGCTATAATTATAGTGAAAATGTTCATTTTCATTTTTGTCATTGACTATCATACATGAGCTTTCAGGGTTCATTTTAAATGTATTAATTTTTTTATTGTTGTGCATCTTTGTAGAGGAAGGAAGGTCAAACAGTCATTTGTGAATTAGTTTACCTTACTTTATTACACAGCACTTGGTGACCTTTTTTTTTTTTAATCCTAAACTCTACAAACTACAACTAAAATGGTGTGTTGAATTCACTCAATTTTATTTCATCAAGTGGTTGCATATAATTCGTCTGGATCCAGAAACATATTTTAAATAGACATATAGTTTAAAATTATCTGAAGCCAGATAATTTTGTTTCATGCAACCACTTGACGAAATAAAATTGAGTATAATTTTTTCAGTGTAGCTAGTTATTAAAATAACTAAAACGAAGCATTTAAAACAGGCTATACGGTACTAACTGAATCCAAAAAAAAATCAAAATGAAATAAAAACTTACTATATAATAAAAAATAATAATAAAAAACTATTATAACTCCGCTTTGCGTTTCAAACAGCTCAGTTTGAATTGATGTTGTCAGAAGTGTAATTGTTTGAATGTTTTCAGAATGGAAAACTATTATTAATTTGACATCTAATTAGTTCTTCTTTTTTTTTTAATATTTTATTTAAGATTTCCCCCCATGCAAAAGAACAAAGAAAAGAAGAAGAAAAAAACAAACACAAAATGAAAAAAAACACATTAAAAAAATGTTTTTTATTAAACAAAAATGTAAATGTAGATATAAATATACACACAGCGGCAGAGCATGTAACGCTAGTGACCAGTTAATCAAATATTTTCTAGTTCATAATTAGCAATCGAGTAGTATCAAAAAGGGTTCCCACACTTTTACAAATGTATCTCTTAAATTATTTTTATCAAAACGAATCCGCTCCAGCCTTCCATACTGTGTCATTTCATTCAGCCATCTATTGAAGCATGGGGCTCTTGTGGAGTTTTCCAATTTAGTAGTATTAATTTCTTGGCTACAATCATATTTAATATTTTAGCTCTTACAGTGTTTATAACCACACTTCAACTGTCAGCATGAGCCAAAAATGAAAACTTTCCTCACTTTTGATGAATATATAAGTTACCGATTTACTGACTTCCCCACTAAGTACAGCTACTCAATTCATAATTTTTTGCTTTGATCCACCTTTTGTATTGGAATGAATCAGATCATCCAAAAGATTACAGCAGTTGTATTGAATCTCATTCAATTGTGCCAGCATGTGTCATGTCGGGGCTCGAGATGAGAACAGAGAAATCATAATTATCATCACCAATACCACTCTGCATGTTCTCTTTCAAATAAAGACCAACAATGATACCGAGATAATTCATTCATCAATTAATACGAGCACCACCTACAGTGCAAACCAAGCAAATATTAGCACTTTTCCCGCCATCTTTCTCCTTCACCTTGTTGCTATTTTCTGCCCAACGCTACAGCAGCTTCCCGCTGTCAAAACACGGCTCGTTCAAAAGATGACGTGTCGTTTGATTATGCCCGCCGACGGCCCCGCCGAGGCCTGCAGGCTTCGCTTCACGGCACACCGAGCATTTGACTTCACTTATCCACATAATGCAACTCTGTGCTGCATGTTCCCGAACTCAGCAACAAGCCATGACAAGATTTATATTCACTGTTGTTCCAGTTTAAAAAAGAAATCTTCCTCCCATGTTGTCTGCAGGCATTCCTTTCTGGGTGACCATTATGTGGAGTTCAGCAAGCTGTCACAAGATCGCGTCATTGGGACTGAGGAGCAACTAGCGCATGTATGTATGCCGCTATTTCAAACTGACGCCACAGAATATGAATGCAGGGAGAATTTTGACCTTCACGAATGACAGCTCACGTTCCTCTTTTTTTTCTTTCTTTTTTTTTTTTTTTAGATTTATGACATCCAGACGGGCCAGGTGACCCTGACTCTAAATAACCCCGACCTGGCTAATAACTACAAGCGGAACTGTGCCACGTTCAACCCCACAGACGACCTGGTACTGAACGACGGCGTGCTGTGGGACGTGCGCTCCGCTCAGGCCATCCACAAATTTGACAAGTTCAACATGAACATCAGTGGCGTGTTCCACCCCAATGGCCTGGAAGTCATCATCAACACGGAAATTGTATCCTTGAAGCACTCTGAGCCAATATATATTTTTTATAATATTATAGAACAGTTGGATGAAAGATGTATGTCTTGTAGTTTGTAGTCGGAGAATGCCAAAAAATCACGATTATCATTTACTACGATTCAGAATCGATGTAAAATGTCCCAAAAGTGATTTTATTTAAATTACTTTATACTGTCTTGCCCTTGTTGGGAGCACTTTTTATGTTGTACACGATTTGGCCACTTAGGGGCAGTGTGGTTCCGCGCATTCTGTTAAGTTGTAGCCACATTAAAGAGTTGAAGGAAAAAAGTTATGATCAAATTATGCCAATAAAAGTTTTTATTTTTGCAGCGTAGGAATAGCATATTCTAGTGAGTAATGTTAGCATGCTTGTCTGTATGCATTCCTGAAACGTTTTTGAGTGAATAGCCGTTCTTTTTAGCCAGCTAATTAGCATTAGCGAGTCAATGGCGCTTTCAATTGTGCGTTAGCCTTTAGCTAGCTACGTTTGGGAATCAAGCTAACAAAGTGCGTTTGCATTTAGGTGTGCACTGTGTAATTTTCTTTGTTTTGTGTGTTTATATTTACAGTTAACCTCAACTGGAGTGTAAAAAAACGGCTTGATAATGTAACAATAGCATTGCTATCTGCCAAACTATGAATATAAATACTATATATATATATACAATAAAAGCTATACAATTTATAGGTAGCTACAAATAGTAGCAGTTGTGGTACAAGTTGTGGAAAAGGGGTCTTTCCTCACAATTCAAAACTTAATTAAAAAAAGAAAAATACATTTTAATGTCAACATTTGTCATTTTGTCTTGCAAACCAGACTTGAGTAGACGATTATTTGCATATCTATAGATTGAAGCCGAAATCCTTGTCAATTTTTGAATCAAAAATCATTTTGAAATGAGAATTGATTCTGAATTGAATCGCAGACACAAAAAACGAAATCAAATTGAATCGAGGGACAGTCAAAGATTCCCACCCCTAGATTGTAGTCAAACATCATATGGTTGTTCCTTAATCTGAGTTGTTAGTGGGATCTGCGAACCTTCCACCTCCTTCATACGGTTCCCGCTCTGGACCTGTGCAGGACAGTCTTCAACAATAACGGCACCGTCATTTATGGAGGTGAATAAATAGTCGTCTTGCTCTGCCCCTGGAATCCGTTTCAACCGACTCACTCTGAACCCTTGTGCATCCGCAGCGATATTACAGGCTGACGATGAGGACGACATGATAGAGATGCAGATGAAAAGTCCTTTTGGTTCGTCCTTCCGGACTTTCAATGCCACAGACTACAAACCCATCGGTATGGCTGAGGACGGTCGTCATCCCTCGTCCTTATATACTGTATTGTCAAATCACATTTGAATATTATGTTTGGCTACTTTACTGACATGTTTTTTGTTTTGTTTGTCTTTCTCCCAGCCACCATTGACGTCAAGAAGAATATTTTTGATCTGTGCACAGACTCTAAAGACTGCTACCTTGCTGTAATTGAGGTAGGCTCTGTAATGTTGCATTTTGAGTATGATTAACTCATTCACTGCCATAAATTCATCAAAAAAAAAAAGATTATTAAAAATTAGGGACAAGAGGCGATTTTTATTTTTTTTTTAAAGTGCATCATTTCACTAGTTAACTCACGATTAATCACAAATTTTATATCAGTTCTAAATGTACAATAAAAAAATCTAGGTTTTCACACTCTTGTAAACAAAAGTGGGGAAAAAAATGTTTAACTAATAGAAATAGTTAAAATGAATTTATGACGTTTATAGCCGTCAATGGCAGTGAATAAAGTAAAAATAAAAATATTAAAATTTCGGGGCGTGAGGCGATTTTAATTATTTGCATGACTTCAGTAGTTAACTCGCGATTGATCACAAATTTTATATCTGTTCTAAATGTACAATAAAAAAATCTAGGTTTTCATACTCTTGTTAACAAAAGTGGGGAGAAAGTTAAACTAATAGAAATAGTTCAAATGAATTTTTGACGTTTATAGCCGTCAATGGCAGTGAATGAGTTAATAGTTGATTTGTTGATCCATACTAATAGTTGGTGCTTTTATTCTATAGAACCAAGACTCCATTAACACGGACACAGTCTGCCGGCTTTATGAAGTTGGCCGACAAAGATTGGCCGAGGAAGAGGAGGAGGATGAGGAGGATCAGGTATTCGTTGTATTATTTTCATTGATTCCTAACATGGATTTCTGATGACCATGAATTGATTGTTTTGTGGTTGACCATTCACATATTTACCAATTTGTGTGTTTTTCTCTGAATCCTCACCAATCTTCCATTTTTTTTGCGCTTTGTCTCGTAAAGCCCGAAGATGGCGCCAAAGCACTTGCTCATAAGAAATTGCAGTGTATACAATTTATATCAGGGATGGGCAACTGGTGCCTCGAGGGTTCCCTGATTAATTAAAAAAATAGTTCGGTGGGGTAAAAATATGTATTTAAAAAAAAAAAAAAAGATAAACATTAAATTTATGTTCTCTGAATGGGGGTGGGGGGGATAATTATTTAAAAAGAAAATGTAAGAAAATAAAAATCTGCAAATATGCAGCCACTGTAGTTTTAAGTTGTAATATCACCATTCACCACTAGATGTCAGGCATGGCTTAGTTGCGTCCTATACAGTGTTCCCTCGTTTCTCGCGGGTGTTACGTTCCAAAAACTAACCACGATAATGGAAATCCACGTAAAAAAAATTTTTTTTTAATTTTCCGTTAATTAAAAAAAAAAAAAAAGTTATTATGTTTTTTCATTTTGGTATGATTTTTAGTTTATTATGAATGCTTTTTCATTCATCATATGTTCTTTTTTCATTTACAGTCATTTTTCTCCATTAAAAGTTTTTATTTATTTATTATACAACACAGTATGTATATTTTTCGTTTATTCTAAATGTCTTTTTGTTCATACTATATATTTTTTCATTTATTATATATGTTTCTTGGCTAACACCTCACCACACACTTTATACATGCACTTTTCTCGATAGGCGTTAACATTCTCTCACATACCGTATCTCTTCTTTAAATACGGTAGGCCTATACACTCTGTGTTCAAACCTTTGTAGATTATTAAAATAAGAACAATAAAATACAATTAAACTAATATCCAAAACATTTATTGGAGAAACAAAAACATAACTATCAATAAATGTTTTTCTAGGCTGGTATGTTTTCCTATTTTTTTTAAAAATAAAAATAGTAATTAAAAAAACACGCACACATACAGCAACAACAAAACAGCAAGAAATGACACTTCATTTTAATGATGATGATATGAGGCTGAGAAATCCATTTTGACCGGGAGGCTCGAGAACGCATCGGTGGCTGGCGTCAATCCGCAGCGCAAACGTAGCTGGTGTAAAATGAACAAGCTGGAATTGGAAACAAATGGGCGGAGCGGGTCCGCAATGCACACGCATGCGGTGCAACCTAGCGGTGAGCCATGGGGCGGTGGCGGACGCACGCTGGAGCGTTCCAGGGCATAAAATTGGGAAACTGTCGGGCTTCCATCTCCAGGTCGGAATGTGACGGGCCATACCGTTGGAAAGGTCTCGTCAAGACGAACCCGCAGATCTCCGTATGTCCCCGTTAGGACGTAGAGCTGGGGAGATATGGCCGACCAAAGACCTCCAGGACACCGAGGATTTTATAAAAGTAATCACGCCGGCGATGGTTCCCAACCCGGGTTCCCATTTTGACCGTGACCGCATCGCCGCAGTACCCCTGAACCTCCACTCAAGCGCTTGTGGCCGGCGCGTGTCTGCGTGAACCGTGGGACGGGTGAAGGCGGCGCGGCGAGCTGTCTGACAGCGGCGACGGACGGCGCGTACATACACTATAAAAATAAAAAAAACGCTGTAAAAAATTTGCGAAAGACGAACCCGTGAGAAACGACAGAACACTTTACTACAACGTGAGTAGGCCTAATAACTTTTTTGCAGATTTGAAATTATGTGCAGGACAAACATAGGACTCAGTAATATTAAAAAACTTGACTCACTTGATATTTGTGAGGGAAAAAATGCACAATATTTTTATTATTATTTTATTTTATTTTATTATTTTATAATATTAAGTTTTGCACTTCAAGTTGGTTTGTTGTTCAGCAGTTTTGTGCCTTTGTTGAATGCTCATTTAAATTTTTTTGTCCTGGGGGACAAAAATACATTATGTGGGGTTACTTTGTTCTTGATTTCAAACCTGTTGGGGAAGAATAATTTATATTTCATACATTCATTGATAAATGTCTTATAAAATATGTTAAGCGAGCACATGATCTAAAATAGCATTTTTGTGCCCCAGGAGGATGACGATCAGGAGGAAGATGACGACGACGACGACGACTCTGACGACGACGACATCGATACAGATCCTCTTATCGCGGAGCTGGAGAACGAGAACGGTGGAGACGACGACGACGATGGAAATGATGAGTTCTCCCCCTCCGACGAGGAAGTGGCTCACCTCCTCGAGGAGGACTTGGATGGGGGGGACGACGACGACGACAACGATGACGAATCTGACAATGAGGATGCGGAACTGGATGTGGACAATGGTATGTGCTGCTCGAACATACAGTATGAAGTTTCCATTTGACAATCATTAACTCATTCACTGCCATAAATTCATTTTAAAAAAAAAATAGGGGCAAGAAGTGATTTTTTTAAAAATTGTAATTAATCGCATGACTTCACTAGTTAACTCACGATCAATCACAAATGTTATGTTCTAAATGTACAATTAAAAAAATCTAGGTTTTCATACTCTTGATAACAAAAGTGGAAAAAAGTGTTAAACTAATAGAAACTGTTAAAATGAGTTTTTGACGTTTATAGCCGTCAACGGCAGTGAATGAATTAAAAAGAGAGAAAGAAAATATTATAAAAAATTTGGGGCGTCAGGCAATTAAAGTTTTTAATCGTAATTAATCGCATGACTTCAGTAGTCAACTCGCGATTAATGACAAATTTCATATCTGTTCTGAATGTACAATAAAAAATTCTTGTTAACAAAAATGGAAAAAAATGTTAAACTAATAGAAACTGTTAAAATGAATTTTTGATGTTTATAGCAATGGCAGTGAATGAGTTAAAATTCACACCTAGGGGCAATTTGCTTGTTTTTGAAATGTGGGAGGAGCCCACTGTGTAGCCAGGAGGAGGAAAGAAAAAAAAAAAAACGTCTTATGTCTCAAACAGACAGCTCCGACAACTCCGACCTTGAGGATGACATCATTCTGTCCCTCAATGAGTGAGCGCCGACGGGCAGCCGGGACTGAATAACTGGACCACAAGTCAAGACCTCGGCGTCGTAGACGTGAGCTACGGAGGAAGAGGCGAGCACAAGAGGCCCATCTGCAGATGCGGCGGGAGAGGATGAACGGACTGAGGGATCGGACCAAGGAAGAATCTCAGAGATAACGCAAAACACCACGATTGTATGTGATTTATAGATTTATAGAAAGGCTTGATGTGGAGGGAAACGGCCAGCGTGTGGATGCTTTAAAATCGTTTTACAATTTCACAAACCTTTTAATTAGTATTTCTGTTGTGATAAAAAAAAAAAAAAGGCTCCCATGAGTAGCAGTTGTGTTTCGAAGAGTGGAATGCGTCCAAAAGCATTCGACTTTTAACAGCAGACTGGAATAGTCATCAAAAAATGTACATAGGTTTTGGATTTCAGCTGCTGAGAAATCCGAGCAGTTGTGATTGTTTAACAGGGCCTCTTCCTTGACGGTGGATCGACTCGGCGCTCCTGACTTGCTCACCCAAACCAAAAGAACGCTCAACGTGTGACATAAACTGCCAATGCCTCCTGCACACGCAAATGTTCATCCTGCACCCAGTGGGTTTTTGCTTCTGGGAAATTTGTGCTTTTGTTAAGAAAAGTGGCGAAAATTCTAATATTTGGAGGCAAAAATAAAATGTAAAAATCTATTTTGATTTCAAGTTCGATTCTAGGTTGGTTCAAACATTTAGGAGGGAAAGCTCTGGCTCAGTTTTATAAAGCCACTAAAAGAGTCGCACCTGTTTGTTTATCGGCCTTCTTTTTCACAAGAAGATGACTTGGTTTTCTCAAGACATTTAATGTACAGCTTGTATGTACCAAAAGTATTTTTTCCTATAAATAAAACTCTGGAATTAAATTTGTGTGCCTCTTCACTGATGTGAATGATTTCCAACTCTGTCGGTCTGAAGGCATTTTAAAACTTCTCCACATGTACACACACACACACACACACACACACACACACACACACACACACACACACACACACACACACACACACACAACTTGTACTTATATAATTGTGAGGACATCCATACACATAATGCATTTCCTAGCCCTAACCCCAACCATAAAAAATGATTCCCTCTCCTCATTCTTTACCCTAACCTCAACCATAACCCAAGTCAAACCTAAACTCTAAAACCAAGTCTTGACCCTCAAAAAGAGGTCTTGAGTTGTGAGGACCAGCCAAAATGTCCTCACTTCACAAGAATGTCCTCAATCTGTTGGTTAAAGACGTATTTTGGTCCTCACAATGTAGTATTTACGCACACACACTGAAGCAAGACAAAATGTAGTATGATTAGCCCTTTTTAACACATGCTTTCAGGAGATCTCAGGTGTGTTTTTGCAGTACAACCAAGGTTAAAAATTTGTCAGGAAAAAGCGCACTAGAAAAGCTGAACATTATTTGTGGTTAACCTCAGAGGGAGCGAATGTGGGAACTTTTTTTTTTGGGGTGCCTCACTTGAAGTGTAATTTCCCATTCAGTACAGTAGGTAGCAGTAGTGCTTTCATTTTATAGCAAAAAAAATAAATACACATAGCAGCTGATGTACTCTTTGCTCGTAAAACCGAACAATTATGGCAAATAATGTAAGTAAAGGACATCACATTGAATTGTGTATGCTACGTAAATATGTAGATTCTAAAACAACCTGCTAGCGGACGTTAACGCCCTTATAAGTGTTAATATTTTTTGCCATTCATAAATTCTTCGGCGCTCTCCGCCATGTTGAAACTTGAAAGGTTATCTCAGCTCGGAAACTCGGGTATCAAAATTAATTCCCAGTTGTCCAGTGAAAAATATGACATTTCACATGCGTTCAAGTGCAATTTTCTAGTTGACATGTGGTATTTACTATAATTTTGATACCACACGAAGCAGCATAATGTCAGTACTAAATTGTTTACACGTATGCGTAGCATTTTAAAAGTAACGTAAAAAAAAAAAAAAAAACTGAAGCACTGTATTAGAGGCACTTCAAATGGTGGCAGGTGTGTCTTGACTCCCATTTAACTTAAGACCAAAAATGACAATTTTGTTTAATTAAAAAAAAGAATGTCCAATGGTTTGAAATAATTTCATCCGTTTATCTCGTTTTATTAGCTGTTTATTTCATAACATTACACCAACTGATTGGATGAAGTTCAAATTATGGCATTTTTATTTCAGTGATTACTTCCACGTGGCCACTGTTGCAAAACAGCAAAAACATTTTCAAACATCGCTAACAAAACGCCAATATGCTAAATCAATGTAGTTTGAGGGATCTGAGTATAAAATAACCTTTCATTGATTTGGACTATGAATTCTTTACAACAGGGATGTGATTTGACCAAAGTGAAATTATCTGAAAATTTAGCCGGGGGTCTGGGAGCTCATGGGTTTTCCGTGTTTTTAAGTACTTTCAATGCACTCACATGACAAAGAAATAGACAAAACAACAGCATAAATTTTCAATGTATATTGAACTATCCCATATAAAATGGCAGTTTTAGTCAACTCAAAATCAGTCACATTCAAAAACATTGGACTGCCTTTGCTTTTAAAAACTATCACTGAGATTATCATCATATCTAACTAATGTGATTACTAAATTAACACATAAATAATGTTGAAGAGTTCAAATTTCATGAACAAATAATTGTATCATGACCAAATGAAAAGTAACTCATATTAGAGCATACCACAAATGTCTTTGTTATAGCAGAAGATGTTATCTGTCGGAGTCATGTGCATACACAATGAACTACTAAAAAAAAAAAAAAATTGGGGAGATAAAAAAAGCGGAATTCCGCGAATTAGCGGAAAAATCACATCCCTGTTTACAATAAAACACCTAAAAATAACTGAATTTAAATATATTTTAATCGTTCACACAATACAAAACGTTTATTTGACCAATTTTCCACCAACATTCAGGAACATTTTTAGCAGTAGACATTTTTAGAGGTTTCACAACACAAACATTTCTTTGGACTGAAACATCATTTTTACAGCATGACAGTTAACAAATTCATTGCCACTGGATTTGCAGGCACTTAAATGTTTGCACATCTACATCGAACAACACACACTGCTGCCTCTGATGGAGCGCTGAATACACACACACACACACACACACATTTATTTACTTTGACAACAGTTAAAGATGTCACAAAGCAAAATTCCTGAGAAATCAAACATGTGCCAGTGATGCACACTGGGGGGGCCTTGTGCACAACACGCACACACATTACAGTAAACACATTACACAGAGCTGCCATGAAATACATTAAAGAATGACACACAATTGTCACGTGCCACAATCTACAGTTCAATGTCTAGTCAAAAGCTTCAAACTGCATCAGTGTCACAGTGGGTTTAAAAGGCATGTTTAGGAAAAATAAAAAAAATGCTATTTAGGTCATCATGGTGCAAAATCCACAAATATAGAAAAGCCATTTGAGCATTTATTTTATAATCTTAGTAGTACTTGTGTACTACATCAAGGAATAAACACTGAAAGGGCTTTCCATGACTAACATCACAGTTTCCCAAGAAAGCAGACGAGCACATCTGGAACATGGAGCCAGCTCGACCAACTAGCCCTGCTTCACCAGGCGGCGGTAATGCGGCATGACCTTGCTGTCGGGCAGGTAGAGGCCCATCTCCAAGGCAACCAGCACGGGGAACTCCAGAGGAACCAACTCCCGTCTGTTGATGCGGAAACGCTCCTCCAGTTTCTGTCGGGGTAAATGTGATTGGCTGCTTGGTTAACTAGAATGATGATGATGATGATGATGATGATGATCATGATGATGATGATGATGCAGTGTCCTCACGTCAATGAGCTGCTTGACCTCGGGCTTCCTGAGGTCACTGCTGATCTTGGCAGCCAGCAGCACGCACGCGGCCGCCACCAGCTTCCTGTTGGGCTTGTTGAGGCGTCCCTGCAGCACCAGCTTCTCAAAGTAAACAAAGGCCATCGCCGTGGTGACCGGCTGGAGGTTGCACTCCTCGCTCACGGCCCGCATCTCCCTCTTCAGGCTGATTTGGCAGAAAAGTGGGACTTTTTTTTTCTCCCTCTAACTCATTCACTGCCATTAACGGTATAGACTTCAAATATTCATTTTGAACTATCTCGATTAGTTTAACTTTTTTTTTCACTTTTGTTAACAAGAGTGTGAAAACCTAGAATGTTTTTATTGTACATTTAGAACAGATATAAAATTTGTGATTAATCGTGAGTTATTTCATGAAGTCATGCAATTGATTACGATTAAATTTTTTTTTTTTTATTTAAAATGTTTAATATTAATTAATCGCATGACTTCAATAGTTACCTCACGATTAATCATAAATTTGAGATATGTTCTAAATGTACAATAAATAAAAAAATCTAGGTTTCCATACTCTTGTTAACAAAAGTGGAAAAAAATTTAAACTAAAAGAAATTGTTCTAATAATTTTTTTACGTCAATAGCCGTCAATGAGTTAACATTGATGGCAAGATTTTGATGTGTTGAAACACAAATAGAATAAATGGACGGCATAAATAGTACAGCACTAGCAAATACGGAGTTGGCATTACTGTGAATAAGTCAACGTTAGCTAAGGCTGCTATGTTGGTAGCACAACTTCATAAGATTGAGAAGCTGGTAAGATTTGAAGACGCGTTTGTACCTTCGGATCTTGCTGAGGGTGAGCAGGATGTGAGGGAACTTCTCCTTAAAAATCTCGTTCATGTCCTTCTTCAGGTCGGACGGTTTGACGTACTCGATAACCGTCGTCTGCGGGGTCAGAAATGTTTCCAACGTAGTAGTAATAACAATAATAATAATAATAACAATATGCTTTCTAAACGCAGCATTCTGATTAACTCATTCACTGCCATAAATTCATTAAAAAAATATATATTAAAAATTGGGGGCAAGAGGCGATCAAATTTATTTAATTGTAATTAATGACATGACTTCACTCACGATTAATCACAAATTCTATATGTTCTAAATGTACAATAAAAAATTCTAGGTTTTTATACTCTTGTTAACGAAAGTGAAGAAAAAAAAAAGTTAAACTAAGAGAAATAGTTCAAATGAATTTTTGACGTTTATAGCCGTCAACGGCAGTGAATGAATTGGGTTTTTTTTTAAAGAAAGAAAATATTATTAAAAATTCGAGGCGTCAGGCGATTAAAGTTTTTAATCGTAATTAATCCCATGACTTCACTAGTTAACTCGTGATTAATCACAAATTTTATGTACAAAACTAAATGTACAATTAAAAAAAAATCTAGATTTTCAACAAAAGTTGAAAAAAAAATTAAACAAATAGAAATAGTTCAAATGAATTTTTGACGTTTATAGCCGTCAATGGCAGAGAATGAGCTAATGTTGCATTTGTAGAATATGAATCAAGCAGCAAAATCCACCCATTTGCATCCATCTCAGGGGGGCGGCCATTTCGCCACTTGCTGTCGAGTGAAAATGACATCACAGCTGCTCGGGGTTCAGGTAAAGACCAATCACGGCTGAGCTTCAGAAAACAGCCGAGCCGTGATTGGTCGTTACTTGAGCAAATGTCATTTTCAGTCGCTAAAGCAAGAACACTTTGAAGTGACGACCGTCAACAACACTCACCACGTGAGATGCAAATATGAGAACCCGCTTGTGTCTCCCGCAGGGCCACTGAGGGTCGCTGAGCAGGCTGGGGTCGTACTCGGCCACCTCTTCCGTATCTGAAGTCAAAGTGAAGATAATGTGTGTGGCTTCGTCTTCTAAGGCCTAGTTACTTTCCACCCAACCAATATATGATGGATTTTCCTTCACAGAGATTCACTTGGCAACTCAACAAAGATGTTAAATACGGCAGTAACGAAAATTGAAATTTAGAATATATGATATTTGATGCAGGACTTGCATCAGTTCTCATCGTGTGATGCAAGTGCTCGGTGTCCATACATGCTTCTTGTGCCACAGTGCTATTAAGGCGAGTAGGGGGGCAGGTCCTCGGCCCGTTGCCACGGAAACGAGTGGGCGGGGTCTGAGCTGTGCCGTTTTCTGGTGCGCCGCCGCTTCTCTGTCTCACCAAGGCGTTGGTTGGATAAAGGAACTGAGCGTATGAAATTGTCTGAGCAGGAAGGAGGAGAGAGCACATTGGGAAAGATTGTCAAGTGAAATCAGATTTCTTGACGACAAAATGACAAAATGAAAATGAACTACAATCCCCTTCAAAAGTA
This sequence comes from Vanacampus margaritifer, assembly GCF_051991255.1. Classification (NCBI taxonomy): domain Eukaryota; kingdom Metazoa; phylum Chordata; class Actinopteri; order Syngnathiformes; family Syngnathidae; genus Vanacampus; species Vanacampus margaritifer. The sequence continues at coordinate 13,904,602 of NC_135432.1, forward strand.
TTAGAACGGCAAGGTTCCTCTTTTTGTTGTATATCATGAAACGAAAGTACAAAATTCTATATTTTATTTCATGATATTTACATAATCTGGATGTGTTAGGTCAGGGATAGGCAAGTTCGATAGGCCATGTATACACGTAGCCGTGTTTTTTTGCAAATGGGAGATATTTTTCTGCGGCTTGCCCTGTCATTCACACGTCCGCGGGGATTTTTTTCTTTACAAACGGAGGTCTCTAAAAACTCCGGCCAAATTGAAGATTTGCGTATTTCACCGGCTCCGCGGTCGCGTGTGTCGTCCTCGACACACGTCACTCTCAATCACATACCTCAAGTAGTTAAAAAGAAGAAAGAAGGAAAAAAAAAAGGCGGCGTGGATTCGCTTGCCTACCGGGGAGACCATGTTTGTATATGTGTGTGTGTGGTGAGTGAGTGGGGGAAAAAAAGAAGTGAAGCATTTGAAGATTTTGTATTTATCCTCTTTGTTTTCCTCTATGCTGCGTTTATGATGTACTCATTGACTGTTTACAAGTTGTTTTTTTTTTAATTTAACTCATTCGCTGCCATTAAAATTGATATATTTCTGTCAAAAATTTATTTGAACTATTTCTATTAGTTTAACATTTTTTTCTACTTTTGTTGACAAGAGTATGAAAACCTAGAAGTTTTTTTTTATTGTACATTTAGAACAGTTATAACATTTGTGATTAATTGTGAGTTAACTAGTGATGTCAAGCGATTAATTATGATTAAAAAATGTAATCGCCTGACGCCCCTAATTTTTAATAATCTTTTCTTTAAGAAAAAAAAAGAAAAGATTATTAAAACATTTTTTTTAAATAATTTAAATTACTTTTAAAAAAAACGAATAAAATATTAAAATTGAAAAATTCGGGGCATCAGGCAATTACATTTTTTTGTAATTAATCGTATGACTTCACTAGTTAACTCACGATGAATCACAAATTTTATATCTGTTCTAAATGTACATCATCAGATCTTAACCCAATAGAGCTTGTCACTTGTCTCTGCCCGCATGCTCGTACACTCACTTTATCACACGCGCCCAGCTCCATGCCCTCCAGCGAAGGAAGCAGGTCAGCCGCCACCAAAGAGGACCGCCTTCTCTGCGCCTCCAGCTTGGTGTCGCTGTTCACAGAAAATCACGTGTGTCATTTCTTCGCCCGTGCATTCTGTGCAGCGTGCGTTCCCTCAGCGTGAACAATGACAAACAGAAAAAGAAAAAAAAACAGGCAGCGGGGGCAGATGGCGGCGGGGTGTGTGTGTGTGGGGGGGGGGGGAGGGGGGTGCTTGGCGTGTACCTGAGCTGAGCAATCTCTCCATAGGGCAGCACTGAGAAAGCAGCGTATAACGACCGCCTGGCACAAATCAGCATGATCCTGCGGGGCACAGCAAGTACAGGCACACAACAGATGGGCGCATCAGTCGACGAGCTACAGCCCGTGTCGTTTTGTCATGTTGAGTCAGTCTGCAGATACACGTCTAAAGGTCTAAATATCTGGTTAATATCAACTTGACTGCAATCAATTAGGAAAGGGCATAATAGATTGACTTTTGATCATTAAGAATTGTGTCGGTCAATTTCTGGTTCCGTTTTGACTCTTTTATATTGTGAATTTGTGTCGTTGCCGTTTTAAAGAAATGGAGGCCAGCAGAGATAGCAAGCAATTCAGACCCATCTAGCTAGATGCAGAAAAGGAATGCAGAGCTCAATTCTGTGCCACAGCCCGTTTGTCTGCTGTCAGGGATCATATCAGGCCATTTTCCATTTTCATTGGTCCAAAACTTTCTTATGTACTACAAGGTATCACTGTTCATCTATTTATGCCAGTGATGTATAGTGACTGGTAGAACACTTAAATGCTCTTCTAAACTTTTACTAGATGACAGAAGGTCCAATTAGCCTGTGCACCTCTTGCCATCCATACAACAAAATGACTGCTTTCAACTAAACAGGTTCAGGTTTCAGTCCTTCTTTCTTTTTTTGCAGTACAGGAGATATAAAAAGTCCTTACAGCCCTGGTCCAATACCAGTTTTCACTGTATAAAAAAAAACAAAAAAACAAGACCAAATATTTACAAGATAGCAAATATATATATATATATATATATATATATATATATATATAGCCGTTTATCTGATGCACTTTAAAAGGTGGCAGGCGTATGCTGGGTTTGGCTGATAGGTTAATGCTTAACACAGCCCCACCCTAGTTTTAAGAGGGTGTGAACACTTGTGCAACACCATTATCTCAGTTGTTTATTTTTACTGCCCTGTCTGGAAACATTTATTATTTATTTATTTTGAATCAAGGTGTACAGATTATGGAATTTTTATTATTATTTTTTATTTATTTACATGGTGCTATATTTTAATGTTCAATGACCCTGAGATTTGCACACAGCGAGCATAGAATTTTTTATAGCGTATGTGAGTATATCGAGTTGTGATAATCATTTCATAGTCTTACGTTATGTCATTTTGCTTGGTTGTGTGCCGTGGTAAAATAAAATGAAGGTAAAATAAGTGCCTTGGTTACTGCCAAAATAAATGAGGTGAAACACTGCATGAATCCATTTTGGGAGTTCCCATCCCTACAATCACCACAACCTAAATTCAGATCAACAATTTGACCATTTATTTTGACATTCAAACTGCACGTCAATGCCACCCAATGGAAGGCTCTTTAAATGCGACAATAGCAACTCCATAAAGAGCATTGATGATTGTGGAAAAGCCTGCCTGGCAACTTTCCTTCAACACAAGCACAACATCAGACCTGAGGGTCATCAACATGGCCTTGCTCCTTCCAGCCTCTTAATACACGCCAACAGGCATAAACACGATATGAATACGAGGTGAAAAACGGAGATGGCGCGACAAAAATCAAACAAACAGACCAATATGGCTGCAGAATAATTTATAAGCCCCACTCTTGTGCGGCGTGTCATTTTGAGACGGCCTCATAGCTGCAAGGGGTTAAGTTACTGTTGAAACAGGGTGCAACGTGCACTCACTGAACTTTCAGCTCTTGTGACTCGGTTCTCTCAAGCAACATCCATCTTAATATTCCCTTGCAGCGTTTACTCGAATAAGCAGCTTATCAGAACAATGTCGGTGGGTGATGATAAGGGGATGCCAAAAGAAAATTAATGTTGGGATGATGCATATAAGGTTTGCGGCGCTAACTGTGCACGCCTCACCTGCATCCCCTGGTGTCGTACTGCCTCATGCTCTTGATGAAGTGGACCTTCTTTGGCAACTTGGGTCCAGGGGAACCGGAGACATTCCTCAACCTGTGAGATCATCCACATGAGTTGAACATCAACAGAAGGCAGTGGGGGGGAAGTCATGAAGAAGTATACATTCTGAAGTATTTGGATGCTTCTCAGAAAACTGCTCCGTTGATGGCTGCAAATGTCAGCATTTTTTCCGCTTTAAAATCAATCACCACATTTGACCGATTACAATATAGCATAAGAGATCAAATAAACAACATTAATGAGATTTGTGCTGTTGTTTGTGAGTGAATGTTTTTTGAACAGTGAAAAATAGCCGTCCCGACGACTTCCTGCATCACTCTTAAAAGCAGCTGTTACAATAAACTGGAAGAATGTAAACAACAAAAAACATGAATCAAGTTCCACACTCTCCCAAATTGACAAATATGTCTGTTGGCGAGAAAAAAAAACTGTTGTTACAAGATGAGTCTATGAGGGAGCTCAAGGGAATTTATTTGTTAGGCAGTGGTTATTTTGCCGTGACTGACAACGTTACTGCTAGCGTTATGTTGCCGTGAACAGTTCTGATTGGTCAATCGGAATTGTTGGCCTACTTTACTGAGATTACAGTAGGTTGGCAGTGAATAGGTTATTTTAGCATGATGTCTTGTGTAGACTGCCGTGTTACGGTTCAACTGGCTTCCAGATTAACTAGCTGTCCATTCCAACTGTGGCCGTTTTCAGTCCAATAATTTTGTCTGCAGTCTGCAGATTCGTCACAAGTTCCATCGAAATTGTTCAACTGTTCAATTCAATAAACACGTGTAATAAAGAGGCTTGTTTACAACACTCGACTGACTGCAAGAAATTGTAAACATAGTAAAAAAAAAAAAAAAAAAAAGTACTGATATTTGAACCCATGATGCGAAGTAATAAATCAGCTAGTATGCATTTACCAGTGTATAATTTGGAATTTGAATTTCACGGCAAAATAATGCTAGGTCACCAGTTTCCGGTCACAGCAAAATAACCACTGCGCATTTGTTGTGTAGGTTTTTAGAGGCTTTTGAAATTATATGTTCATGCTTTTTAGGAAATGAGACAAAATGGGCGCCACTTATCACATTAACTTAAGTTTTCAAGCACCAGAAACACCAAGAACTTGACTCAAGAAGGATTTTGAGGACTTTAGCCTAGGATTTTCAGACCTTTTAGTTGATGATAAGCATTTATATTCAAAATCTTTGCAGTACACGGATGTGGAGGGTCCGATGACTGCATTTTTTCATTTCGTCATCCGTTTGTCTATAGTACAGGAGTGGAATCAATACTTGTACTTTTAGCAGTCATTGTTTACATGAAGTATCTGTACTTGAAGGATACATGAAAATACTGACTGAGTCATTTTGCCACCTCTGACAAAAAGGCCAAAAGACGGCACCAGCTGTGAAGATCCATGACAGGAGAAGTGTCAAAAGGAATTAATCTTAGCTTTCGCCGCACAATCAGGAAATGCTACTGGCTTGTGACGAGGCACCAACCTGGGTCGTGAATCCTGAGACTGTCCGGCGGGCAGAGGGCTTACTGCCGGGGTTGAGCGACCACGGGAGACGCAGGGCTGTTGAGCGCCGGTCAAGGGGGACAGCGGGGTGTCCGGGCTTTCGGCTACACCGCCACCCTCCAAAAACACCTCGTTGGCCCCGGCGGACCTGACCGAAGGACCGATGACTCCCAGAAAACTGGACGAAGAGCTACTGGCCGACGGAGGTGGCTCCACCACCTGAGATACCGGCCCTTGGCTCTCCGTCGGCGGGGACAGTGGCGGCTCCTCGGCAGCTTTTCGAGCAGCATTGTCGGGGTTCAACCGACACTGAGGCCGTCCGTCGAGTGAGATATTGCTGAGAAACAACACAGCCGCCTGCCTCCTTTTGGAATCTCTGGTTTTCTTTCGATGCTCTCGGTGCGTTTTGGTCGGTTTACTGCTGCTGCCAATGGACTGAAGACCGCAAACTGCCGTTGCCATTCTACTTCGAAATAAAATGTTCCTATTGGTGTCTGTTGGCTTCTAGCTCGAAAAGCTTGGGAAGAACACTAGACCCGCCTCCCTCTCTTCGCTATTGGCAAACAAAGCCTCCAATTCTCGTTGCGGATTGGACAGTGCATATGTCGACACGATACAACATCTATATTCTCATTGTTGATTGGTTGTGTAGATTATTTTTTTAGCTTTAAAGCATAATTGTCCAAATAGGGTTTGGTCAGCAAACTGAGCCAGGATTGGTCATTTTCGGTCGAAAGCAAAGTGGAAAAAATTGTTTTAGGTATTAATTGTTCATAAAAAAATGATGAAGTTATCACTTTAATCACAGACGAAATATTATATTCTTACTTTGAAAATGGCTCAATGAGGAAAATTGAATGGCCATTGTGCTGCTGCCGGTCTTAGCCACGTGGGAGCAGAAGACACAGATTCAGTATCGGAGACAGAGGTCTTTGCAGGATCATAACGGCTCTTCTCAGGTTCTTACAGAGGATAAAGAATACATGACTGTGAGTGGAGGAAAAAAATTGGACCTTAACTCTCTGTTGCAATTTTTTTCCCATATGTAAAAGACAGATATTAATTCAAATGTTATGTATTCAAATTCATACTGTTATCTTACATCCATAGTATTAATAATTAAATAGAATGTATAGAATTAAACAGTTGTGCATCATGATTCATTAATTGCAGCTCCTTCTGGTGTTCTAGTCATGCAGAAAACAAACAAAGTTTAACTACTGAAGAGTCAGTAATTTGCAGTGGTAGTAGGACTTTTTCCCCGCACAGGATAAACCAGTGAGCATTGTTATATTTTCTAAGTGAGCACCATTTGTTTTTAAATATGGTTTCCTTAATGTGTTTTAACACTGCCACACTGATCAATGGCTTGTATTGAAAAAAAGAAAAACAGTACCGAGCATCGATTCGTTTAAGTCAGCACTCTGTGACAACATCAAACCTATTTCCTGCATTTTGTCCCAACGGAAAAAGAGGGCAGCACGTCAGGTAAACACATTGCTCTTTATTCAAGCAACAGACTTCATGATATTGTCTTCACCTTCTCATTTAGCGCAACAGTCCGGTGCGACCAGTTTAAGGCTTTTTGATTCTTGCTTTGCATTTGAGGTGCAGTTCCTCCCAAGCTTATTTGAAGTGACACGGTGTGCTTGATGATACGTGACCGAGTCCGACACTTAGCACCATAAACCCCATTTGACGTCTTCCTTGGGCTGTTAAAGGTGCTGGATGGGCTGTTGACTGATTTATATGCCTGGACAGTGTTGTTTACAATAAAACTGCCTTATCCCAATGACACAACTTGAAATGAACTTAAAAGTTGGTTTCCTACACTCACTTTTTCCTTGCATGGAGATGAAAACAAAGAACCCTGATGAAATATACCAACATGCCTTTAGCCATCACTTGTGCTATTCTCTGTGGAAGTCACCGCGGTGTCTGCAGCTAAAACTTGACATTATTTACGCAACAAAATATGGATAACAGAACAAGCACCGACAGCTATAACGTTCTCATTTCATTTACACGGCAAATCTGACCTGTTGGCTCTTCTCCATCACGTGGACATTACCCCCTCAATAATGTGCTAATTTTCACCCAGGCAGCTGAATATTCACACTAGATTATAGAAACGTTCTAGCTCACCTCAACAATGACACAGGAATGTTTTATATCCCGCAAAAGGCATAGAAACGCTCAAGTCATGTCACAAACACGTTTTCTACTGTTTTTACATTCAACTCTGATGTTGCGTTGAAGCCGCCCCTCCACATTTGAAAGCGACCATTCCTTCAACATGAGTGACAGCTTTGAAAATGGTGACGATCACTACTGGTGCAGTATTTAAAAGAACAGTACAGTGGGAGTGTCTCGCCATCGTGTTCAGTGATGTTTCCGTTCTAGCTGCCGTTGTTAGTAATCAGACACGCTTTACATTGCTTTAAGCCTCTTGTTCTTGTTGCTTAATACCGCCCTCACCTGAGAAATGCACAAACCGTAGTATGCACCATCATTGACAACATTGTAGCACTTTGCATGGGCAAATGCACTTTGTCAAGTCACTGCGGAGATGAACAGACTGTTGTCACATCGCGTCACAACCTGAAAGAGGAAATCAACCCAAAACGTTTTTCTTGACAATAATATGTTTTTTGCAGCCCCGCTAACCTAAATACGGTATTCTGGTTAACATTGCGTTAGTGGAATGTGAGTTAAGAAGCAAAATCTAGCAGTTTTTATCAATATCAGAAGGCGGCCATTTTGCTATTTGCTTTCAAGTGAAAATTACATCACAGTTGCTCAGGTCTCAGGTAACAACCAATCACAGTTCAGCTTCAGAAAAAAAGGTGAGCTGTGATTGGTCGTTGCCTGAGCCCTAAGCAACTGTGATGTCATCTTCCGTCGACAGCAGGTGGCAAAATGGCTGCCCCGAATTGGATAAAAACAGCTGGATTTTGCTTCATATTCAACAAATGTAATATTAATAAGAATGTCATGTTTATACTAGTGAGATCACATATGACATTATTGTCAAGAAATGTTTAACGTTGACTTCCCCTTGAAATGCAATATAATCTTTACAGATTTTACTGCCTCTAAACTTTTGAATAAACACTTGTCCAACTTTGCTATGTTTCAGTCCATCCATCCATCCATCGCAATGCTTTCTCTTGCTCCTCTTTGTGTGCTCACTGTGCTACGTATCTGGAGCCTCCCCCTTCCCCCTTCTGCTTAGTGTGGACACAGCCACCGCCACACATCCTGACCAATCACATGTTCAGTGGCCACTTCCTGTTTGAATTATGTAAAAATGTCAATAGCATGATGGAGAAGACTGTTTAAAAGCAATTCTACAAGCAGCTGCCGCTCATTCAGAACGCTGCAGCTCGGGTTTGACCGGAATAAAGAGATCAGAAGTTATTACTCCAGTCCTAAAGGCTTTACACTGGCTCCCAGTCAACTGTAGAATTGATTTTAAAATTCTGCTACTGGTCTATAAATGACTGAATGGTTTGGGTCCTAATTGAATATAAACTTAGGTGCTGAGGTCTGCAGACTCGGGTCAATTAGTGGAGCACAGAGTTCAAAGCAAACACGGTGAAGCGGCATTTAGCTGTTGTGCTGCACCCAAATGACATAAGTTGCCAGCAGACGTGAAATCAACCAAAAAATGTATTGGTTGATTCACCTGTTGAGAATTTTGTCTCCTCCTCAATTTGTCAGTGAAACATTGAAAATTGGACAAGTGCCTTCAAAATTTTAGAGACAGTCAAATGACCTTCTCAAGTCAACCTTAATACGCACCACCACTGACAACGACATAGCACTTTGCATTAGCAAACAAACTTGTTCAAGTCACTGTAGAGAGTCTCATCATGTCACACCGTGGTCTCATACTCCATCACTTCTTTGGGCGTGCTCAGGCAGCGGTACTGAATCCGTGGCGCAACCGGAGCGGCGCTCTCCAGCACCAGGATGGTTTTGCGCAGCCTCCGGTCTATGTAGTGCGCGTCCCAGGCGGGGTAACTCTTCCTGGGCAGGTCTATTCGGATGACAGGCCCCTCTGTCCTGGGCGTAGGCTGGCGAACTGGTGCCCGAGGTCCCCGAGGCGGTCGCACCTGGAACACATCCCCGTCCATCCCGGACCCCTGCTCTCTGTCTTTAGTTCTCTGCAAGGTCCTGGGGGGGCTGCTCACCACGTCTGGGGGGAGGCTGGACGTCGGGGACACCAGCGCCTCCGCGGCCGCCTGCTTCTCCACCACGTAGCCCCACCCTGAAACGGGGCCGTCCGGGTGGAGCAGGCAGTAGTAAACAAACATGAAGAAGGTGCCCAGAGCGTAGCTGCTGGCCACCACGCACACCATGACCACGGCGTAAAAGTCTGAGGAACGAGGGCCGCGGTATAGATACCAAATGGTGGTGAGGGCCACATTCTCAATGAACACCGTCAGAATGTAGGTGAGCATCCTGCAGCGAGTGCGGCCCTCCTTCACACTGAACCAGCAGAACACGTACACAATGCCCACCATCATGTTGTAGATGATCTCCTCCCACTTGGACATGCAGAAGTCTGTCTCGCCTTGAATGATCCAAAAGGTCATGATGCACCAGTGCGCCACGATGAAGATGCCAAAGTACAGCTGGAACACGGAGGCGAAGAGAGCGAAGGCGAGAGCTCGGGCCCCGATGGTGAAGAGATGCCACAGGATCTGAACCATGACTGCCTTATAGCTCATGGGAAGCTTATCATCTCTGGAGTCCCTCAGGACTTTCTGATAGGAGGCCACCATCCAGGCCAGGGACATCAGAGAGGCGGACGCTGAAAGCCCTGAGGAGGTAGAAGAAGTAAGAATAGAATGGATGACGAGCACTAGTGACATTTTAAAGTAAGCCGCTCAAAAATAAATAAATGAAGCACAAGATTAGGTTCAGCATTAGCGTCCCTGCACATGTGCGAGCATATGGAGGACCAAAACTGCCAAAATGAAAAATAAATAAATGACTAAATAAATAAATGACTAAAAGTGAAAATAAAAACAGATATAAAAAATATAATTTGAAAAAAAAAAAATATATATATATATATATATATATATATATATATATATATATATATATATATATATATATATATATATATAAATGGAAATTGGAATATATATATATACATATATATATATATATATATATATATATATATATATATATATATATATATATATATATATATATATATATATATATATATATATATATATATATAATGGAAATTGGAATATATATATATATACATATATATATATATATATATATATATATATATATATATATATATATATATATACACATAAATTTAAAAAATTGTATTTAATTTTTGAATTATATTTTTTATATTTATTTTATACTTTATTTTCCTTTTTATGTATTTATTTAGTCATTTGTTTATTTTTCATTTTGGCAGTTTTGTTCCATACTGCCAGGTCGAAATGTTATTCAAATGAGGGGGTGGTCCTGGGTTGGACTCCGACGTTGCAAAGTAAACTATTTTTCATTGGTCGAGAGAGCGGCTTTGCGAACAAGGAAGTCTCGTCGGCTTGCATTGGAGAGCTCCAGCAATGGACGACGATCTGGTCCACTGTCACCTCGACTTGTTGTCGAGCAACTCAAGTTGCAAGTTGTGGTGACAGTGGACCAGATAGTCGTCCATTGCTGGAGTTCTCCAACGCAAGCCGGCAAGACTTCCTTGTTTGCCGACCCGCTCACTCGACTAATGAAAGGCAGTTTGCAATGGCGGAGTCCATCCCAAGACACACCTAGGACCGCCCCCTCATTTGAATAACATTTCGTCCTGGCAGTATGGACCAAAACTGCCAAAATTCCAAATAAATAAATGACTAATAAATAAATAAAAGTGAAAATAAAAACAAATATAAAAAATATAATAAAAAAATTAAATACAGATGTATTCATTTATGTATGTGTGTGTGTATATACTGTATATATATATAGTTGTTTTTATTTCCATTTATATATATTTTTTATTTATTTAATTTTCTAATTATATTTTTTATATCCGTTTTTATTTTCACCTTTTAGTCATTTATGTCTTCATTTAGTCATTTATTTATTTTGAATTTTGGCAGTTTTGGTCCTCCATACGAGCATGCTGAGATGGCGGGAAAAAGTCAAGCCATAGATACAGTGGTACCTCGAAGTTCAAACGCCACAAAGGTTGTAAAGTTTGGAGTGGGACAAAAAATGCACCCCAAAGTTCCAATCGTCATCTTATCCACAGTAAAAAACTAAATAAATTATCTCACCAAATCAAACCTGTCAGTGTTAAAGTCCCTACCAAAGTCAAGTAGGTATTGTAAAACAGTTATTAAGGGACCAAAAAATAAGTTATTTTATTAATTGCTGTATATTTTTTAATTGCCCAATTAATTGGTTCTGACAAATATCAGAATCGGCACTTGCCTCCAAAAACCTAGATTGGTTGGGCTCTTGTGTTCATTTTTAGTCTGCTGACTAAATATTTTGTGCAATAAAGCCTTCCAGTTGGTTCTATGGAACAAATTATTGCCAAAATAATGATAATTTAGCTTTGAACGTCAAACAATTTACTGTTCAAATCTTTGAGGTACCACCAAGTACAAAGCGCATGTGCAAGAGGTTATGTTATGATCACCCTTTGTGGTTGGTTGGTTAGTTAGTTCGTTAGTTTCATCAGGATCACACAAAGACTACTTAACTGATTTCCATGACACTTTGAGGTGGGTGGACACACAGAACCCATTTAATGTCAGTGGAGATCTGGATAAAGGTGCAGATCGAGGAATTAATTTTCACTTTTTGTCCCGTGTGCATGAACTGAAATGTCAACCACAGGAACAAAAGGGCACCGTTCATAACTTCTTCTATTGGGTGAAATATTGGGTGAGTCAGTAGATACTAACTGAAATATAGCAATACTGCAGTGGTGGGCCAACATAACTAGAATATTTGCGCTGAGAAATTGTAATCATTTATTCCGACACTTCCAGGAATGTCAAATTCTTAGAAAATAATGGCAAGCCAATGTTTTAGTATACTGTGCAACTATTGTCCTATTTATGTTGCAGCAGAATTCGTTGAAAATAAATTTTGGTACTGAGTTACTGCCAAAATGAAAAATAAACAAAGTAGACATGATGTATTTGATTTAGCGGGCCACATAAAATGATGTGGCGGGGTTAGATCTTGAGTTTGAGTTAGCTGTTGTCTATGCATTTCTGTTGGCTACATTTGGTTCCTGCAGTTTCTGTGCGGTGCAAGTAAAAAGTCTACACACCTTTGTGCAGATAACATTTTAAATGCAAATAACACAATTTTGGTGATACAAAAAAATGACAACAGAATAAATATATTCAACCTCTTTTTTCCACTATAACTAATCACTTCAGGCTTCTGCTAGAAAGTTAGGAATATGTCATGAAATGCCACACCAGAACTTTATTTGGAGTTAAGCATGCCCAGTGATAAGAGGGTGTGCACACTTTTGCAACCACATTATTGAAGTTGTTAAATTTTACACCCACCCAAAAATAATAATAATCTTCAATTGACCTTTACGGTTTATAGGCCACATTAATGGTGGGGAAAGTTTTGAAATTATTAATTTTGTTCTTATTTATTTTTTTATATCTCTAGCATTAGAAGAGGGCTGTGCAGACTCAACTGTAAATCCCATCAGATTTTAGCCTCTAGATTTGATCTGTCCACCGCCATCAGAATCATTATATTATGGAATTATTTAAGCAATCAGATTTCAAATTTGCCTCACAGGGCCAGCTAGCAAGCCCACAACAACATCAGCACTTTCCCATCCTCTCATATTTGGTCAGAGCAACACTGTAACATGTTGAGCAAGTTTTATGCATTTGTGAATGTCCTAGAAATGGAATTAAAAAATGGATTAAGTCGGGTTAGTCCCCACAGAAGGCCCGCCACTGCAATACAATACGTGTGTGTGTTTATTTATTTTTTTAAATCTTAATAATTCAGAGCGCCCTCTAGTGAATGCAATTGTAATAGCACAACTCAGAGTAACGTGAAGGCGCTCGCTCACCCTGAAGAGGCAGCACGTCACCGGTGACAATCATGATGGAAAGCTGCAGCACCAGCTGGGGGGCGCTCTTCAAGAAGGACTCGAGCAAACGGAGGATGCTGATGTCGGCGCTCTCAAACATCATGCGCCAGTAGTAGTGCCGCCGCTCCGGCTCCCTGTGCCAGCGGCTCTGCACGCCCAAATACAGGGCCCGGACGTACCTGCGGGAGATATCGTTCACGTGACGTCATTTGTTTGGATTGCCCAAAGTGAGGATGAACACATTTCGAGTGTGCGCCGTCAGTTGTGTTTGACAAAACGCTGCGTCTGGTTCCTCTGGGATTTCTACAGAGAGTGAACTGAGCAGCTGTGAGCTTTTAATTTTAGCGCATACATCAGAAAGGAGCGCGTGGAGCTTTTGTGCGCTTGAGTCGGACGGCTGCAAAAACAGCAAGGAAACAAAATAAAAGCACTCAATCCAGTTTGGGGATTGAACGTTAGGCTCAGTGCAAATCCCTTGTTGACATGGAGCCCCGCCCCCACCCTCGCTTTGATGGTGACCTTCTGCCACGAACACGCCTTACGCAAACAGCATTCACGATAAATGGGTTTTCTCTTTGGATGTGGAGGCGTCGGACGCATCTGAAGGGCCTGATGTCACCAGCAAGCTTAGTTTAACCACGAGGGAGTCTGCATCCTTCTGTTGTTTTGCTTCCCGCTACACAAATTGCACCTCGGGGATGAAATGTGTAAAAGACACACAAACACCACCACAATCTGGCGAGCGCGGACAATTACGCACGCGTTTTCATTCTCAAGCCTAAAGTGTCAAGAATAGTACACTTCCTCTGGAATACTCCGTGACACACAATTACAATAATGTGATCGTTCCTTGACATTTTTTTCATGATAATTGCCAACCTGTGCAATAGAAAAGTACTGAATTACGTGTAAGAAATTACCCACTAGCATTGGAAGAGTTATGGTCGGCCTTTGATTCCCCGTGAACTGCCGCGTGCGCGTGGAGATGATTAACCGAAGCGAGCTGAAAGTATCACTGCGCATGCGCTATGCGCCAGTTTGTCGAGGCCATCGCTGAAAAGGCAATTAAATGAATGAGCTGAAGTCCTTTATTTGCAATCAAATGAGTTTTAAATAATGGATAAATAAATATAAACACGCTGGTTAAGTTTTTTTTTAAGAAACAGCCTAAAGCTCGATACAACAGCTTGCGGAGCGGAACCGACTTAATGCGCACGCGCAGACCTGACGAGATAAACAACGGGTAAAACTGAGACCACGCCCCGCTCAAATCTCAACCGTCAATCAAACGCCACATGGGAAAATGGATGCTATTCCGTTTTGCGCCATTACATAGCCTAATTAGGCTACATGTTTCAGAAAAAAAATGTACATACTTAATAAAGAAAATCTCTGGTGGCTGGACTACATAGTATATCGCACCAGGTCATTGCAGTGCATTTCCACAACTTGACAATGAGGCGCTCTAAAGCAGCCACACCAGCGTGAAGCCCGGTCCACACGCTGGCTGTCAAGTTTTTTTGTTGTTGTCAAGATTGATTGAACAGTGTGAGATGTTCAAAGCCTTTGAAATATGTTTGTATCCTTCTCCCGCTTTAAATCTGTCCACAACTTTGTCCCTCACGCTCTCCATCGAGCCTGGCTCATCTGGAGCTGTTTTGCAAGGAGGGCAAACATTTCAGCCTCCCGATGTGCAAAAGTGATACCCCAAAAGACTTGAACCTGTAGCCCAATTTCAGCAAAAGGGGGTTCGACATAGTATTAATTCAGGGGGGATGAATACTTTTGCACACCCCATTCAGTTTTTTTGTTGTAAAACAAGTTTGAAATAAGATATCCACTTTCTTTCACTTCACGATTGTGTGCTACTTTCTGTTTAACTTTCAAATAAAATTCCAATGAAATATAATTGCCAAAATAGTGAAAAACTCAAGGGGGATGAATACTTTTGCAAGGCGCTGTAGCTAGCTAGCTAACCGCAAGTTGCAATTGCTTCTCTGCACAAAATCAAGAGAACTTCACAAAAATGTATGCAACCTGTTTTTTTTTAGGCTATATTGCTCAGCTATATTGGTTGTGTATGATTGATGGATCAATCTTCAGTTCACAGCTGAGGGTGAAACAGGAAGGTAATCCTCTTAATGGGCGCACGTGCTGGACTGCAACAAACGGAGCCCGCACCATTGCTTTAATGGCAGTACCGGTAATTCAGCTTTTTAATGTGTTGCTGGACACACACACACGCACACACATCTCCCGGAGGAAGTAGGGATCAATATCGGGCTGTCTATGTAGACGGAGATGCAAGATAGAGAGAGAGCGAATCACAGGGACTGCTTATGTTCATTCCAAGCAATTGATTTGCATCTTATTTCATCATGCAACACATCATGGGATGAAAGAGCATCCAGCTGGCCGGGCTGTCTGACAGCCTGCCGCCACACAAACGCCTCCACCGGCCTGGCGGCAACTCGGGCCTGTCGAAAGCGATCAGGGCGCCGGGAGTTTGAGTACCGCCTCTGCTATCTGACTGAGCTGCTGACCCACAGACCTACTAGCAGCCTCGTGCGGGAGGAAGCGTTTTGCTTTCGTCTCGCCGCACGCCGGCCCTGGGAGTCAGCAAGTTCCACCTAGAGACACTTAAAAAAGGGCGTTGGTACGAACGAGGGAATGGCGCAGACATGGCAGGAAAACTGAGAAGTCATTGACATCTCCTGCTGGATCGTTCATCTTTCCCACTCCAACACCATCATAACCAATTTAGTAAGCCTAATAGCCACGTCGGTTAGTGAGTTTATATGAACATTTTGTGCCTCGTCAAAACACTTTGAATAGCAAAACTGAGCATCACAGATACTTTCTGATAATTGAACCCCCGAGATGGTCCCAAAACTGTTGTGCGGAGGAAGAAAAGACTGCGAAGCCATGCTAATTGCTAAAATAATCTGAGCTAGTTTAGCAATTAGCTGCTCAAAAATAACTCCTCAAAATTAAAATGTTGCTGCTCAAATGAAGTCATTGATTAGCAAAATTGCCCCCCCCCCCCTCAAAAAAAGAAGAAGTTATTTTAAGTCTTGCAGTGGAACCTCTGAACTTTAAATTTGTTCCTTGACTCCATTCACGTTTACAAACTGAGGTAATGTTTCACATTCAAATGAATGGAAATGTCATTAATCCGTTCCAAGTCCAGAACCAGTACCAGAACTGATGTGATGAGCGAATCAAATACAGCTAGCAATTAACACCTGAACACTATGTGATTAACCCTCACACACATAACCAACTCACTATAACAGAAAAACTGCGCTATAGAGATCCGGACGTCACGTGACTATTTCTCTGCTATATATGCGCGAGGTAAACATGTTGGATTGGCGATGAAGTGTCAGGAGTGCTTTTTTTTTTCCCAAGTCGGTGACGCTGCTACATAGAATTACCTCCTCTTTTGCCTTTTAGTGCTTTCAAATCTGATCATACAAAAAGGCTTTACAAGTTTGTACAATCTGGATTTATTTCCCCTTTATTTGTGGTCAAAATGCCATCGAAGTTAGCAGTTTCACACAAGTCTTGCATTGTTATTTGTGTACGTTAGCAACCTAGCAGCTGCTAATTCGACCGCAGCCGCCGTCATTTATACCGTAAAAAGTCTTCTTTATGGTGTTGGTCAGTTATTAAATTCAACTGTGTAATGTCTATGAAACCGTAGCAGCACAAATTAACAAAACAGATTATTTCTCACACATTTTGCATGTGGTTAACAGTTAGCATCTGCTGATTTAGCCACCATGTACAAAGTTCAACATTGGCTTTGCATTGGTTCCTCTTTTGGTAGCCTGGAGCATGTTAGATCCCTTTTTTTGTCTCTTCTCGTTATGGCAGCTGGTCCACAACAGCTGTCCATCATTGTTAAAGTGTGGCGTTTGCCGTTTACGCAAAGTGGCAGACGCATTTTCTATGCTGCTAAAATGGTTGCGCTAACGGCCATTTTTGGACGCATGACATCAAGGTCTGGATCTCTATTGGTAGATAAAATCAGTATGACTATCATTTTATTAAGTCAAGTCAAGTTTATTTATATAACCCTTAATCAAAAAAGACTCTCGAAGGGCTTCACATGGCCACAGTTGACAAATATTAACGACGTCCTCTGATCGAACCATATTACTGAACCAGCAACAACAACATGGCACGCTTGTCAAGGAACTGGCAAACGTAGCTATATTACAAATTGAGGAAACGAGTGACAGGGAAACATTCGGCCACAAAGCCTCGCTAATGCTATCACCAGCGATCTCTCGTAGCGAAGTGGAACCTGGCCAGACTTTCATCTCTTACGGTGGGGTTGACACTTACTGTCTAGGACTGGTACCTCCTTGGGCCTGCTAGCTAGCCATTGCTAGCATAAAGGGAATGCTTCACTGTCTCCGCTGTATCGACTGAGGCTCAAGTTTTTTTGTTTTTTGTTTTACCGGCCACCTATTTTATGTGCCATTGAGTATTGACAGAAAGGCTATAAAATAGTCCGACATGATTTATTTTTATTTTTTTTAGGCAGATGCGGATTCCAGCATTTGTCAAACATATCATGCAAGTTGCTCACTGGCGACCCCTGGCTGACAGTGACTAAACCGAGAGACAGTCAAAATAAAATTACATTTTTTTTTGGTCCCTTAACTCTTACAACAATGAAAATGTGAAATATTGACAATTCTGAATTTACGTCACAAGTTAAATTGGCGGCCTTAGTCAGTTAAATGACGCTCTCCGCTCATTGGAAAGCATTGGACTTTGGATCATTGTAATTTGACTTGTGAGGATTATTTTGATTGGAAAATGTGATGAAATGTTGTTAGACCATAACAATGCCTGGTTTGTATAGTCACAGGAAAAAAAAGATACAATATGCCATTTGTCTTCACTGTAAAGGAAGCGTTTGGATTGCGGAAATATCAGAATTGCAGATAAGAATTTATTGCAATATTTTAGTAGCCTATCTGTTAAACTTTACAACAGAAAGAAAATGGGCAGAAACGGGACGGTTGGCAAAAATCAGGGAAAAAAACTGCTGAGAGCTACAAGTAATATTGACCGATTAATCTGTTGGGCCCACTAGTGCAGTTTGATTTGTCTTGGAATGTGATGATATTCACTGGGATGGACTTGTCCTCATATTAATGTTCCATGGAGAAAAAAAATAGTAGCCATTGAGCTGTTTCCTAGTAAGCCTAATAAGTAATATGTAGATAACTGGTAAACAATTGTTACTCACCAACATGCAGCACTAGTAGCACGCCAAAGTTGTTCTACTAGCGTGCAGAAATGTCATACAGTCATGAAAAAACAAAACAAAAATAACGTTCTAGTACGACGTGCCATAATTCTACTAGTGCGTTGAATTGTCTCACTATAAGGACAAAGAGCGTTGGCTTTAAGCTATGGAGTAAATGCTCAAACGGCTTTCCATTGATGCCCAAGTCAAAACACACACGCACAAAGGGTTGGCCGGGGTGTATAGTTTCACCACACCTGCTCCGCCCTTACCGCCACACTTGTGCCAGCTGGAGGATGTGAACGACGGCCTGGAAGAGCCACACGAACACTCTGCAGCATCCCCGGCTTCGTCCCCCGGCGGGCGGCCCGGGCAGCATCCCGGCCCCGTCCGCGGCGGTGCGGCCAGCGCCCAGCTCCCCGCCGTCCTTGGCGCTCAAGTCGCCCCCATGCGCCCCGGACGACGCCGCCACCATGGCGGCCGCAGCCGTGCCGCTCTCCGGCGTATCGGAGAAATCGTAGGCAAACCATCGGAAGCTCAACACCTGCACCACCACGGAGGGGACGATCACAAAGACCAGAGTCAGAGCAAAGCGCCAGTAGTCCCTCCGGAGGTAGTAGTCGGCGGTCAGCCACAGGTCTGAGGCCCCGTCCGAGAAGAAGATCAGAAGGGCGCCCAGGGTCCAGCAGCAGTCCGCCGGGGAGTAGCGCTGCTCGGCGTGGAGGCTCTGCGGAGGCCGCCGGTCCGGCCTGGAGAGACAGTCGGCCGGAATTTGGGCTCGCGGAGAGACGGCTGCACCGTCAGATTTCGCAGCCATGTTTGTCGGAGGGGAGAGTGAGTAGTAGGGGATGGGAAAATGATGGAGAGGGAGGAGGGGTCGCGCAGCTTCGGGAGAGATGTGTGCGGAGGGAGGAGAAGAAGGGAGGGACGGTAAAGATGAGGAGTAACCGTCGCTCATCGATCAGATGGTGTAATGCTTCAAATGATGGGAGACATTTCGACATGCAGGGACTGCTCAGACGAGAGGGGTCGGGGGATTTAAATGTAAAACTGACAGATGGGACAAGCAATTCGCAGATGAGGTATGGGGAAAAAAAAGGAAAAAAAAGGGCAAATGTACCTGCGTCTAAAGCATTTTATTTTTTATTTGACCTCTAGGGAGACCGGGGCTATTTGTATCACTTAATACTTTTATATATTTCTTGGAATCAATACATCATATATAAATAACATGTATACCAGATGAAAGACCAAAGTCTTAGGTGGATTTTTTTGTATTCATGTCATTTTCATACCTTGTGTCAATGCGGAGTTATAAGCCATCAAATAGAGTGAACATGTGACATGTTGCCCCCTCAATGGGTAAGTTGTCACATTAATGGGGTAAAATGTCACACTGGATTTTGCAACTAATAAAACAAGGACAAAAATGTTCTTATTCTCCTATTTTTGTTGTTTGTTTTTACAGCCAGAGAAATTGTTTATCATTGATCTTGAAAATGTACCATATAGTCATTGAGCAAACGTTAACATAAAATATTATGAAATTAAGTAATATTAAGTAAGTCCTTAGGAACTGCTGGCATGTAGGTCATAGCTCTCAGCTTCAAATGCATGTTTTGCTTCTCTTTAACTGGAAATTTGAGATTAAATTGAATTTAAATAAATAAATAATTTGGTTCATCATGAAACTTACACCAGTCCTGACGTGGGCATACTGTCGTTCCAACAACATTTTTAAACAATGAAACAAAACTTGGCAAACTAATTTCCTCACTCTTCAGACTCATCATCTGAAGAACAATTCTGGCATACGTAAACTGAGTTGCCAGAGGTGCATTTTTCATTGGCCCATTTTTTTGCATATGTGACAACAAACCCCAGAATGACTGAGACAAGTTGCCCCAATCTACCATGTTGGCTAATTCTTGCGCTAGTTTAGTTAGCTTAAAACAGAGCAGTGACTGAGGCATGTCAAGATGCTTAAATCTCTCCTCTAACGAGTCCACATGATTTGCTGCTAGAAATTGTCTATGTATGACGCCTGTTTCAAAATATATGAAGTAAAAAAAAAAGTTTTTACTTTGGGTTGTGCAGAACGGATAACTAGCACTCATGTCAGCTCACAATGTGCTATTCTCTTCTCAGACAGTACACAACCCCTGACCATTTATACAAAGAAAACTAGTATCCCACTTTTTCGTTGCGCCTTCTGGTGGAAAAGAAAATTGCATTGTGACAACTTACCCGTGATACAACTAGCCCCGATTTCCCTACATGTTCAGTACAGGTAAGTGTTCATGGGTCAATGTGACCCCGCTGCATGTTTCGCCATTGAAAAAACAAAATATGTTTAAAAATACTGTATAAATAAATTATATTCTAACTTAAGACATAATGGACAAAAAATTAAGAGTAACATGACATTTTTTTCCACGTACAAAAAAAAAAGTTAAGCACGGGTCAGTTTGACTTAAACGTAAGAGGAGTTAACCAATTGTGGGGGAAAAAAACAGCTAAATCAATGAAAAATATGTACACTGACCTTACATATTTAGACTATTCCACACTATATTTTATAGTACTACATAAAACAAATTGAATTTAAAACGAGAATTATTATTATTTTTTTTTACACTTTTCCTTCAATGGATATTACCATGCACATTATTACATTGCTCATTCTGGTGTGCACGCCTTGGCCACCTGGGGGTAGTAATAAGCCAGGAACCCGGAGGCAGTCTCAGCTTCTCAGTATGGCAGTTGTTCTTTGCAGATGATAAATAATTGAATATTGTACTGTTACAGTGTCTGCATGTGTTGCTCCACATTTGTTCAAACAGCAGTTATTTTAATACTGCTGCACATATGCTAATCATTAGCCCGCATCAATAAATTTTCATTGTTTAAGTTTTATTCCCGCAGATTTATGACTATGTAACATTACATAGTTGTCTGAGTTTCTTGCATGCACTGTTTTTTTTTGTGGCTCAGATTTACCCATTTTAAAGTTAAGTTGTGTCTTTAAATTTGACAGTTTAATTTCTAGGCTAAATATATTGACTATATTGGTAACAAACAAGCAATTTTAAACATCAGGACACACAAATTAAAATGTACTAAATTTTAATCATTTCAAAAAAGAGAAACAAGAAGCAATATTTGAAGTGATTTAGTACAATATCTTTTCATTTTCAGGACACAAAACAGAGGCAACCCTCCCTCCCATCCAATAAGTCTATAAAACATCAACGTCCTCCGCTTTAGTATGTAAAACAGAAGTTGAATATATTACGTGGAACATGGAAGGCTTTCAGCTCAATATAAAACCAAGTCACTTAGGAAATATATTATTATCAAAGTGGGAGAGTAAGATAAAAACAATGATGCATTGTCATTGCCACTGTTAGTGCATAAATGTAAGAGGCCAACATTTAATAAAATTGACTTTAAGACAACACGTTAAATCCCAAACACTGCGCTCTTCTTATCCATGCTGACGCTGTGAAACATTAAAAAAAAAAAAAAAAAAAAGATTTCTAAAAAGAAAAAATTAAGAACAGGATTTCCAAACATGTGGCGGCGACTCCTGCAATCTTTCAGAGAGGATATGGAATGTCGGCATGGTCTGCTTCAGACAGTTCTTCACATGAAAGACAAAGTAAGTTTTCATTTAGCCATTTGTGAGTCACAAAGAAAAGCTAAAAAAATGTTGTTGTTTTTTTAAAAAAAAAAATGCTTGTATGTGATTTGTCTTGGAATGTGATGATGTTCACTGGGATGAGCTTGTCCTCATTTTACCATGGGGGGGAAATGCCAAGTTGTCCCATTCTTTAAAAAAAAAAAAAAAAGTTAGCAGGAAAAACATTCATTTTGCTTCCAATGAGATTCAAATAAAAACACAGTACAATACGAGTTGAATTTGTTCTGTACCAATGCTTGCAACTCAAAACAATTGTATCTTAAATCATGAAATTTAAATTGCCATCCATCCAAAAAACAATATTTGGAAAGGTCAAGAATGATAGAATTCCTGAATGCTGATTGAGTTCAACATATTATCCTTGCACCTGCAAGAATCTCTCAGAACACAAGTAATGGACTGCATTTGGAATGACTGCGCAGTGGGTGGCAGTCTATAGAATGAAAAATTGGTCCAATTGATCCGATGTGCAACTTCGACATCGAGACAATCATACTATATAACAGGTAAAGAAAACAACTTTGGAATATCTGCCCACTGTCGTGACTACTAGGCATGAGAGGATTATACTCGGGGTGGAATGCATTTGCTTGGACTAAATGACATTTCAACAGCCACTCACCTGGCCTGGAGCCTGCATTTGTGAATGTGTGCGTGTGAAGGCGCGGTTAGAGCAGCGTGCAGCCTTTCTTCTTTTTTGGCTTCTTTTCCATTGGTGTTTTTCTGTTGATTTGTCGCACCAGATCATAGAAAATCTAAAAGCATGGAAGTGAGCAGATCATGAAACTGCTGGGAACCAAAGTTGCCATAATCGCTGTACAGTTCAGGTTAACTTACTTCATTCACGTTAATCTTTGATTTCGCCGACGTCTCTAAAAAGGCACAGTTGCTCCACTGACGGGCCAAGTTCTGACCCTGCTCCTTGCCCACCACGCGCTCATCCTCCAGGTCACATTTATTCCCCACCAGGATCATGGGGACCTGCGTAACCAATGACAAATGTTTAGCATTATGACTTGAAAAAAAAAGAAAAAAAAAAAGGGAATTAATTAGAGACACACGCACATGCATGGAAAGCGCTGCTATGAATTAGTAAAATATTAACAGCAAGACGTCCATCCTCTCACTGGAGCCAAACATGAACACACACAATGAGATGCAGCTGACATTTGCAAGTCAGCACAGAATAGGGAGCCCCTCCCCCTCACTGTGCTTCCAAAAATACGGGGTCATCTAACTGAAGGGCTGATAAGTAGGTGTGCCCAAAAAAACAAAAAAAACAATTCTCATAAGAATTGCGATTCTCATTTAGTATGATTCAAAATGGATTTTAAATGTCCCAAAATCAATTTTATTTAAATTATTTTATACTGTCTTCCTTTTGTTTGTCTGTGCCTTTATTGGGAGCGCTGGCCATGTTGTACCCGGTTTGGCCACTTAGGGGCAGTGTGGTTTCACGCGGTCTAATACACTGTTAAGTTGTAGCCACATTAGAGAGTAGAAGGAAAAAGTCACGATCAAGTTATTCCAATAAAAGTTGTTTTTTTGCAGCGTGGAGCCGTTATTTTGAGTGATAAACGTGCCGCGAGTAGCGCGCTAATTAGCATTAGCGAGTCAGACTGGAGTAGATCATTACGATTCGTTGAACATCTATAAAATTGATTCTGAATCGAATCGCACACCCAAAAATCAAATCGTGAGACATTCAAAGATTCCCACCCCTACTGATTAGCACCACAAACCTTTCCTTAAATGTGTGTGCGTGGGGACAAAGATGCATGCTTGTATACGAGCAGAAGACACAGTCCAATTGGTTATCATGCTGTGTATGTATTTAAGGCTTGGTGATAAATCTATTTGATCAATAAATTCACATTTATTACATAGAGTGATTTTATAAAATTCTTATTTATTTAGCAGCTTCCATAGTTCAAATTACGACTTGATGCATCCCACTCACGTCCTCAGTATCTTTCACTCGCAGGATTTGCTCCCGGAGATCCTGCAGGTCGTTAAACGTGGACTGCGCTGTGATGGAGTAGACCAGAGCGAAACCCTGGCCGTTCTTCATGTAAAGGTCCCTCATGGCCGTGAACTGCTCCTACAGAGCACGACGGCAAACACACACGTCGTCAACACACTTGCTTCATTTGACTTTATGACGCGGGTGGCTTCACGTACTGTTCCAGCTGTGTCCAAGATCTCCAGCATGCATTGCTGCCCATCAACTTCCACTTGCTGCAGGAGAAAAACAAAGTCATCGCCACAATTACAAATAAAACTGTGATTTATAAATTCTTTTTTAGGTCAACACCTTTTAAAGGCAGTACAGCAGAAGGCTAAAAACAACAACAACGGTTAAACATTCTGAAGCGTCCCTTTCTTACTATTGGGAAATTGCTGAAATGAAATTATATTTAAAAAATATATATAAGAATAAAAATCTGTGATAGTGACAAAGCAAAAAAAGTGAACCGCAGTAGCAGTAGACAACTGCAACAAATGAAATCTGAGCACATGGGAACATTTAACATTTTCTGTTTTAAAAAAATTATATATATTAAGTTGTAGCCACATTAGAGAGTAGAAGGAAAAAAAAATATATATATATATATATACACACACACACACACATTTTTATATATACATATACATATATATATATACACACACACAACAATATAAAGAAATATAACAAGGATATTTTAAAGAAATTATGTATCTAGATTTTACCTTTCTGTA
The DNA here is from genome assembly GCF_051991255.1 of Vanacampus margaritifer. Classification (NCBI taxonomy): domain Eukaryota; kingdom Metazoa; phylum Chordata; class Actinopteri; order Syngnathiformes; family Syngnathidae; genus Vanacampus; species Vanacampus margaritifer. Next base: position 13,929,244 of record NC_135432.1, read on the forward strand.
AGAGTCTTCAATTGTAGGGTCGTACTTTTCCACAAAAATTCCTTGCACAAACTGGACTGTCTGGAGTGGATGAACAAAGAGTAAGTCATGATCACATAATTACAACAATGTCAAAATTTTCACTCTAGTTTAAGTTACCAAAGACGGTCCCCTGCACTATTAAAAGCATCACACTGAGCATTTATGCCTCCTGTTTGTATTGGCAGTTAGCATTATTTTAGTTAACAAAAAAAAACAAAAAACTATTTCATTAACGAACTAAAATGAAAATGTAAAAAAAACAAAAAACAAAAAAACAATCACTAACTCAAACTAAATTTTATGTTTACAAAACAAACTATATCTATAGTGAAAATGTCCTCCATTTTACTCTTTGGTACTGTAATTAATTTAATGCATGAGCCTTTGGGGTTGATTTTTACAACAGCGTATTAGGGCCACGTATAATTCTTTTTTTTTTTTTGGGCGGGGCAACATTACCCCCAAAAAACTTGCAAATTTGCAAATACTACTAGACTGTTTGTGCCAATACTTTTCGGTTGGGTTTCCAAACAAGGAGATAGTAATTGCTTTAGCAGAGATTAACCATATACGCCTCGCTTTGTGAAGGTCCACACCCGGACGATCAAGTATTTAAGTTATTTTGTTAAAATGTATATTTACTTGTACATTTATGTTTCCAGAATGATTATTTACACTTTTTTTTTTTAAATGACAAATATCTAAGTTGATATGTTGAATCTGCTGCTCATTATTTGTCATTCACTTGCATTTCCCTTAAGTATGCTAGCATCGGTTTGGTTGATTGGTTAGTGTTAGTCAGCTGATAGGAGATCAGGAAGTGTTGTCGCTCTGGCTGCGGTGAATGACAAGTAAAATTTGAATTTAAGAATGAATCCGTCTCCATCCTGCCTTTTCATTTCATAAACAGTGTCCCATTAACCACCAACGAATCCTCACATGATCAGACTATAGCGACACTTACGTGTATTTCTTGCAAATTTGCCACTTTCTAAAGTGGCAAATTTGTGAGTTTTTTCTCGGAATATTGCCCCCGCCCTCAAAAAATAAATAAATAAATAAATTATACGTGGCCCTAATAAGCTGTTGAAGATTTTAAATGTGATTTTAAGTATATTTATTTTCAATATTAACCGGAATAAGGAGGTTTGAAAGTTTGTCACACAGAAGTGACGCCATCTAGCAGCAGCCAATAGAAAAGCACCTTCAGATGACATCACTCCTAGGCAACAATTTTGCCGTGCTTGACTTTTGGCTCCAATGGCTCTGCTCCGCTGCTTTTTCATTTAACTCAGCCCAAATGTAACGCTAGGTAAGAAATGTGTTACTTTTTTCATTTTATCAGGGTGTTTATTAAATATTGCGCACAAGTAATACACTTAAAAAACAAACGAACAAAAAATGAAAACTAATACTGAAACCAACTAGAACCAAGTATTTTTTTTAAATAACTAAAACTAACAAAACCACCTTAAAACTAACTAAAATGCAAATTCCAAATCTATAATAACCCTGGCAGTTAGTCGACTAAGAGGGATGTGGTGGCTCTTTCTTCAAGGATGTTGACGTGACAGTAAAGTGTGGAAAGTGACAAGTTCGATTTTTTTTTTTAACCAAAACTTTGCCGCAGTTTTTGTGCATCTGCTCTGTTTTCTTACTAAACCCACGTGACTCGGACAGACATTTCCCGAAATCAAACCCCACACCAGCATCCCATGTGTATGCAAGACTTTATTAACTGGTCTCTTGCTTAGTGAACATCAGCGAAGAACAACCGCACATTCAGCAGAAGCATTTTGAAAGTTTGTTGTATTTATTTATGGAGTGTGACTGTAAATTAAGCCCCACAGGGCCACTAAAAGTTAGGAAGGAAAAACACCATAGAATACAAGAAAGAACTTTTAGCAAAGAACGAAAATGACAGATTTTCCTTCCAAACAATCAGCGCTCCTAACAAAATTTATTTATCCCTTCCTATTGCCATTTATATTCTTAATTTTTTTTTTTACATCATTTTTTGTACGATAAATGACCATTTCTGTTTGTCTTTTTGGGTGTCTGGAAAGGATTAACTGGAATTTCCTATGGGAAATACTAGTTTAGTTTTCATATGAATTCATACTATGAATCAGTTTTAGTCAGCCTTTTTTGGGGCAGATGTATCACAAAAACCAATGTTGCACTGTATCTTATTGTATTCATTCACAAGAGAAATTAACTCATTCACTGCCATTGACACCTATAAACGTCAAAAATTTATTTGAACTATTTCTATTAGTTTAACCTTTTCCCCCCACTTTTGTTAACAAGAGTATGAAAACCTAGACTTTTTTTTTTAATTAAATCTTTTTATAAAAAAAGAAGAAGAAAAGATTATCAAAAATTAGGGGCATCAGGAGATTAAAATTTTCAATTCTAATTAATCACATGACTTCAATAGTTAACTCATGATTAATCACACATTTTATATCTGTTCTAAATTTACTATAATTTTTTTCCTAGGTTTTCATAGTCTTGTTAACAAAAGTTAACAAAAACTAATGACTAGTTCAAATGAATTTTTTACGTCTATAGCCGTCAATGACAGTGAATGAGTTAACCCTCTAATAGAAACAGATTAAATAATAAATATAATGAAAATAATATAATATAAATAAATTATTTCATTTTAGATTGAAAACGCAATTGAAGAGTCACTCCGTTTTTTCGTTGAACTGACATTAAATACATGGAGAGGTTTCAGTAAAATTATTATTCAAGAAGATTCTTTGGACTCGTGTTCTTTCATAAATGTTTGTTCAAAAACAAATCACAGTTTAGTCAAGCAGTCAAATAAGACTAATGTGGCAGCATACAGTAAATCCCTCACCAGTGCAGACTTTCCCACGCCTCCTGAACCCAGGACCACTAGCTTGTACTCGCGCATGGTGGGCAACTTCAGTGTACACCACGAGGGTCTGTGAAAGGACAGAGTGTCAGTCAGAGGGTGCATGGATCATGTTTAGCTGCAGGAAGCCCACTTCAGGTCCACGCAAAGAAAATCTGCCTTTTACAAGTGAAAACAAAACTGTTTTAATAATGCTAGTCCGCCCCCCCAAAAAAATACGTGTTTTCAAGCAGACAACCATTTGGTTCTTTGAAAACCACAAGACATTTCCGCAAAAAGAGCAACTGGTCAACAAGGCAGATGCAACAATGAACTTCAGTGCTTCAAATCTCATTCTTGGCTAACAAAACAAGCTCTTTCCCACCCACTGCCGTGGGACTTGTGTCGTTACGGTATAGGGCGTTGCCTCTTAAAAAAAAAAAAAAAAAGCATGTCAGATAGGAGTTAATGGAAACTTCAAATTAGTTTCTCCAAATGCTCTGCAAGTTCAAGTTAAAAAGTGTGACTTTTGTTGGCTAACAGCAAGAAATCTGTCATTACAAAATGGAGGACAATCGCCTACCATCACCTTTGTTAGCTTGACCCAATACTGCAAAAGAAAGAACCAATTTACGTACAGCTTATAATTCAGTAGTAACATGCTGTCTTTTCCCATCAGGGTTAATCACAACAAGTCATTCATTTTTTTTAGCACAGTAGTTTATGCCAGATTCACTTTCAGAAACAATCCATCCCCTTTTTTTTTTTTTAATCCGTGCTTAGAAGAGACCAGGATTTGAACCGATGCAGTCTGAAAAGGCAGGCAGCATGTACACTACACGACACATGCAGCAACGTGACAAGACTTCCACAAACATGACAGTCTGACAAATACTTGTCTTGTTGGAATGGTCATTTCAAACCCAAGAACCCTGCACCAAGAATTTTGAAAATCAGACGATGGCTTCTGGAAAAACTGATTTTTTTGTGTGATGGGGGGAAAAAAATGCCTTTTTTTCCCCCCATCACACAAAAACATTTTTATGTGAGATCACAAAAAAAACGACCTTTAAAACTGACTAAAATAGAATAACTTCATTCTTACTCAAGATATCTCCTTTACCCCATCATTTCATTTGCCAATTAACAACTTTCAGCTAAAAAATTCCACAAGCTTGTACAAGCCAGAGTTCCCAGGGGTTTTCCAAATCGATGTGTCAAAATGACAATGACGTCTCTTGCCTTAAGAATTTGACTTAAATAGCGCAAATGGAAAATTATTCATGAGACGAGCAGTTTGGGCAGTAGTCTGGGTCATGTCCTTTCTTTTTTTTTTTCTCCCCCCCCCCCCATCAGTTTATTTGTAAAGGGGAAGTTGAAGTGCTCATTCCATGTTTTTAAGAAAAATGCACAAAGATGTCCACTTGTCACGTTGCTGCTACCAGTGCTATTAGAGCCAAACTGAAAATATTAAGTACCGTCATTTTTTTGGCCACTTTTGGATAAGCCGTACCCGCACCGTTGTATTAGCCGCAGGGTCGAATGCAAGTGAAAAAAGTAGTGGCTTATAGTCCAGAAATTACGTAATGATTTACAAGAATAAAGTAAAAAAAAAAAAAAAAAAAGTTTTAATCTGTGATTTTACAAGAAAAAAAAAAGTCTTAGTATTACAACTTAATGTAAAATTGTAATTTGACAAAGCCCAAATATCGCTAGCCAAACAGCATACAAGTCATTTTGCACTTACTGTCACAATATCAATAAAAATATGCCTGCTATAAATGTTTATTTTTTCCTTTGTGTCTTTTTGTAGGTTCTCGGTCAACCAGGTCGCTCCTGTTTTTATAAATGCATTCTTTATATCCCCAAAACTAATGTCACATTAATTAATCAAGGAGCAATATTACATAAATATTATTTACGGCAAATGCCAGTGATAGAGTGAGAGAGAGAGAGAGAGAGAGAAAGAAACACTTCAAACTCATTTCGGATCCTCTTTGAACAGATTAACAGTTCTGGGTCTTTGGAACCTTTGTCAAAAGTGGAGACAAACAATACAAAAAGCACTGTCACCCTCAGGCAGCATTTGCAATTCGAAGAGTGACGTGCGATGCGCCGCCAGAGGCCCACACGGACAGCTCCACAATAGGCCATTGTGATCGCACTACTCGAGAGCATGTACAAACTGAAAATGGAGATCGGAGGCTGCAGGCACCACCGTGACATTCAAATCATTCACGACAGAGGTGAGCCGAGTCCACAAGAATGCGTTGGATTTAAAGCTGTTCAGATAATCAAGCATCAGATTGCATAGGTGTATTTTCAATTTAGTACAGTATTTTTGGCATCAGGCTCTCCTCAGCTCCTACGAAAAAAAAAAGTGGAGCAAATAGGTGGAAGCTCTTCACTAACAAATTAGTCCTCAAATAATTTTCTCGGCCAAATATTGCTTTGGTTCACGAACTATGCTTCCTGATATCCACTATTAGGAAGTAGCATGGGTGTTTTTTCCCGCTGGCTGGTCTGCTGTTATTAGCACTCCCTCTCCTATGGGAAGTGCCATCTGACAACACATCGACACCGCTCAGGAATTGAACATTTTCCAACTCAAGGCGTTGCTGCTGTGCTGTCAGGATGTTTTTGCTTGCTTTTGTTTTGGGGCTCAGGTTTCCCTTGATGTGGTTCTATATTGCAAAGTGCTTCATAAACAAAAATGGAAGAAATTAAAAACACATGCGTGTTGGGAACAGATTAACATACTGTGTAGACAGCAGCTGCAGATGTCAACTCCCTCTACATCTGGGAGATCTTGGGCACACAGAGGACGGCGGCAGGTGCTGGGGGTCCGCAAGGGCCACAAAGTTCGAAGATGGCAGTCCTTCATCAGAAACGGTACCATTTATTAAAACTCAACATAAATGAAAGGGGGGTTGTATGATTTACGGCTTTTAACTGAGTCAAAGTCAACATAAAGTTGACAACTATTTATCTTAATCAATTCTAACAGAGTAAAATCGTCAGTACTTCATGAGTGATTTGTCCAAAGTTGAAGTCTACCGGACAACGTCCTAAAAACATCTGATTAAAGCACAAGCGAAGTTGTACTTTTTCATATTTCAAGAAAGCATTTCTCCAAAAGGAAGGGTGTGGCTATTAGTTTCCAAACTTGCCCAGTGTTCGCAAATTTTAAAAAAAAAAAAAAAATCTCCGAGCGAGAAAGTCAGCATGACAACAGAAAGTGACTTTTGAACACCACCGAGGAGGAAAAACGCTAACTTTAGTGTGTTGCTGTTAAAATTAGTACAGTACTGTACTAACTAGCAATTCGCTGACGAATGAATATACGACTATCGCGAGTCGACACAGGATGTTACTGTGCACAAGGAAATAAGCAGTGTGTCGACTAACGTTGGATTCTCACAAAAATAACAATTTAAACGGAGCTCCAGAGCCAGAACAGCCATTTTTTCTCCGTTTTTACGACGAGCTTACTAAAAAAATAAGTTGCGCCAACACCTCCGGAGGAGTTTTGAGGTAGCTATCCAAAGAGTAAGCAACAAGGTCTACTATCCATGACAATAGTGTGGCGTGAATGTGGATTTCTGTCTAAAATAAGGGGACAAACACAACGCGGAACCACTTGCCAAACGCTATTTTTTGCATCGCCAACAACTGTAGTTAATCATTAGCTTGACGTTAGCAACCCATCGAGCCTGCATGCTATTACACTCCCCCCGCAAGAATTGCTCCCCTGCGATCGAGGCGAGCCGGGGCTCGTTTTTCTGTCTCCCTTGGAGACTTCAACTCTCGAACAAACTACTTAAGTTGAACGTTGGCTAAGCATGTAACAAACTGTAAATTCTGCGCAGAAGCTTCGCAAAAACACTCACCTTGTTCCGCTGTGTGTGAAGTGTGTAAGTGTGCCCTAACCTAAATCACACTGGGCGAATGTGAATGTGCGGAAGGATTAAAACAGGCGGTCGTTGATTGGCTCAAGATCAGCCAATCACAGCGCACCATATTTAGGCACTTGTTTAAATCCCATTCATTATTTTGGTTTATTTCAATAATGCCTGCAGGGATTGTATTGCAACGTATAGTAAAAAGTAGCAATGAATGAATGAATGCTCAAGACGTCGGATGCCATCCACTTATGAAAGAAATATAAACCATTAGTTATTGTGTGTCTGATAATTGTATATGCTTACAAATGGAATGAATGCATACACATCCCTTTTATCAATAATATACTGTAATGCACAGTGCAGTGTTAAAGCGCACGATCAGAGACATACTGTTTGCATCAATACTGTATGTCACAAAAAATATGTAAAGCTGTGGGAGGGAAAAACAGACTTCTTTCTTAAAAAAATAAAATAAATTGTTCATTTCTGTTTTTGCATTTGGATTTTAGTATTTATATTTTCAGAAGCCGTACAATGGCAAGTAAGACTCAGACGTGCATATTTGTGCAGTGAGTGTCGGTATGGTTTCAACACACCTAGGAAAATAACCAGTATGTATGGTTTGGCTTGAGGGTGTTATTGATGGAGAAGTACATAAAAGGTCAGAAGGAGCTGTTGATTTTGAGAAAGCCTATGGCAAGGTAAACAGAGGAACTGTGGCAATGCACGAGGAAGTCTGCAGTGGCAGAGAAGTAGGCTATGTTTGAATAGCTCATGACAATATGAGAGCAACAGTAGTCAGATGTGTTGTTGATGTGGCAAAGGAGTTTAATGTGGAGGTGAGAATTTATTGGGGATCAAGTGTGAGGCCCCTCTTTACAAGTTATAGTTGCAACTTGTCCACCGTGCTGTAGTTTAGTGAAATACTGCCCACTGCTGGCTGATAGTGACATGGCATCTGTCATGTCCGAACAAAATTTGTCGCTCATACCCACTGCTTATTTGTTCCATCCTCTTCTCCACCTTTCTGAAAGTATCTTCATAGTCTCGTTGCCATTTAAAAACCACATCCTGGATCAATGTTGCATCAAAGACAGACTTATCCATAGAACAAAATGAATTTATTCCACAATATAAACTATGCCAAGTCCACACTGAGTAACCTATACCAAGTTACACGCTGCCATTTGTACATGTGAGCAGT